>NC_138906.1:99901679-100276679 GCF_965231255.1 Vanellus vanellus | reverse complement strand
ACACTGCAGGATCTCTGTCCCTCCACTGGTTAGTGCATGAAGTGCTGTGTGAGACATTCACTTGACCTCTCTGGGGTTTCCACCACCAGGACTGGCATCACAGACTGGCTTTAATGTACTGTGAAAGCACAAGGATGGACACCTCCTTAGGCACCCAGCTGGGCTGGAAGGTAACGTCCAGAGCTTTCTACAACATGTTCTGTAATTGTAACCTCCAGCCCCACAGTGAAAGGACTTGTGGCCTCCAGCGTGACAAAAATGGCAACTACCTACATCCCTACATCTGCAGAGGTGAAGCTATAGACAGAGAACTACAAATCAAATTTGCAAAGTGCATTTGCAGGAACACGTACCTGGTATCAGAAGGTGGTTGTGGTGTTGAAAGATACTTGATGGAATGTGAACTGGCAGCAAAAATGTTCACAGTGATTTTGATCTGTCTACATAGATACTGACAGACCCCAGAGTGGGAAAATCCACACAAGTGGAATATCTTGTTCAGGACATCTCATGGACAAACTGGAGTGAGACCACAGAAGTGCAACAAACAGTGAGCGTTGCTTTGGTGGGACTACCGTACAAGGGAAGATCCTGGTCACCTGGTCTGCCCACATAAGACAAGCTGTAGGCCAGCACAGAACTATGTATTCATTTGAACCAGGAGATGGATTTCAGGTTAAAAAATATTACAAACTTGTCTTTGAAATTGTACGTGTATTCTCTCTGCAATAATATGTGAACAGTTGTCCTAGAAATTAACCCTCACCTCATTGAAAACAAAACCTGAGTTTCAGTTGTTCTAGCTTCCATTTCACAGAATCATAGAATCATTTCAACTCATTAAATCATACTAAACATCTGTGGGTGAACTGAAGAGCCTATTACCAACGTTGCCCTTAAATACTTATAGGCTTAAACCTAATACCTCCTAAATAACTCTCTGACAGAATAAGAAGTTCCTGAATTGTGCTCGGGGCTTCTCTGTGAGCATTTGCAATGTTATCAACAGCTATTCTGACCTCTGGACACTGACGTGGGGAAAGTTTTCCAAAGATAGCAGCACCAGTGCTACGTGAAGAGATAACATGGCCTTTCAACTTATATCTAGTATTTTCTTCTATATATCTCTAGGGATTGTGTTAGTCACTTTAGTCAAGAGCTGAATATGTAGAGACTAGTAAATGAAAGCTGGACTGACCGAAAAAGTGCATCCTCTAAACTAGTAATTATGCAAGTGAATAAGAAGTTTCTTAGCTGTTACAGTGATCCACAGAAAGGTAACCAATTATTAGCAGAAAATCTGGTAGAAAAGGAAAATTAAAAAAAAAATAAAAATAAAGATGACCACATCTTCATAAATGGAAGTATTCTGGAAAATGGCCACATTTCTACTTCAAGAAATTACTATTTGTCTGTTATTTAGCTTTTTGCTATGAAAATACAGTCATTCTTTGTTGGAGAGTTTGTCATTTAATATTATATCAAACTAGCACGATGTCCTAACAGCTGTTTACACTTCTGTAGTTAATGAGTTTTAAGAAGGACAAGTAAAAAAAGTGTATAACAGGTGGTGTTATGCTGCTTTATTCTTTAGTATTAACTGAATTTTCATGTCCAGAGAGCTCAGTTATATTTTGAATAACAAGCTACTTTCTAAAATAAAATAATAACACATACAATATTTTAAAAGCGATATATTTTTAAGAGAATCTGAAGTGAAAAAGGAAACTTTGTTGAGAAATCCAAAGGACCAGATGAAAAACTTTCGTAACTTTTAGAAGAAAGGTTTATCATGTGATTTCAATATAACTGGCTCTCTTGAAAGCGTTTGCAGTTTGCAGGTTTAAACTACTTTAAATGAACGTTCTTCTGCTCAGTCAGGATTTACATGGTGGTGCTGCAATATCATGAAAATTGTAACTTTTTTTTTTGTGGGAAGAGGAGATTAGTGATCAGCAGAGCTTTCAAAGGCACACAAATTGAGAAAATTGTTAAACAAAGAGGTAGAAAAGCCCCATTCCAGAAGGTTAAGAAAATAGTCTGTTGCAGTCTACATCTTTTATTAGATTTCCTGCATTTTCATCAGAATCAGCCCAGTTCTAGCTCCTTTTAGAAATGACAGGCAAATGATGGCCTACTATCTGATGAATGGCGTGATAATCCTTATTTCCTGCTTTCTCAGAGAAGAGAGATGGTGCTGAAAACTTCCAAATACTCTTCATAATTTTCATGAAAATTTGTGTTCTTTGCTGAAAACTATTGAAGTGATTATTTCTCTGAAAATTGCTGTTTGTTTTGTTTTGCTAGTTCAAATATTCTGCACGCACTCCCTCTGGAAACATCTTCTGATAGAAGAACTGATTGGAGACTGAGGCACCAATTTCAGAAAGCATCCTTAATTCCAGCCAGCAGTCCAAGACCCCATCAAAATGTAAATTTGATCCTGAACTTGGATACCCTTTTGTTTCTTCCTTTCGAATGAGGGACACAAGGATGATCTTCTACAGAAAGTGCTTCTTCAGAAACTGGCCAACTAACTATGCTACCATTTTTACAATATTATTTTAGTTCTGTCGTAGGATGAAGTAGAGGAATAGTATTTCTGTCACTTTCTACACCATCGAAATTATTTTCAGGAGGAAAAAAAGGAAAAGAAAAGCAATTAATACAAATTAATACAATACACATCTGGCTGTTAATGGAACACCTCTAATATAGTAAATAATATTAGTCTTCGATTAAAGCATTGTATTTGCAATATTGTACACGCTGCTATGCAATCCCAGCATTTTGCAGCCAAGTATGGTAGCTATTTTTCTCTTGCTCATGTGCAGATGACCTTCAACTGAGACAAAACAGAAAACTGATTTTTTTAATATATAGAAGCTCATGAACAAAAGGTCTTTCCTTTGTATCCTTTTTCACCAGGACCCATGCATTTAAAATACCGTAGGCTTCATTTCATTTTATGCTGACTGGGGTGTTTACTATTGTCATGTTATTAACCTTGCTTTAAGAAGGCTTTTATAACATCTGTATTAGAGTTTATTACTAGTCTTAGCTGTGGTACACAGTTCATGGCCTTATTAAAGGATGTGTCCTGCCCTTGGAATTCCCTGGAATCGGGTAAATAATGCAGAGTGTTGCAGAAAAAAAATAAGAAAAAAAGGGCACAGTTTTCTCTATTTGAGCAGTCAAAAAAACCCCACGGACATATAGGTTTTCTTTTATTCTGCTCTGTACGAAGAGAAGTTTCAGGAGGATTCAACTTCTCAGAAAATTCATAATGGGATACAAACCCTTTATAATTAAGATCTGGCCCATTAAGTCAACGAATGACAATTATCACCCATTGTTTGTCCATTTTATGTGAGTTTGTTGGTGTCAGGTCAGTCTCCAATGGATAAACTGCCACCTAACACCTCAGAGTTGCCACACGTTTCGACCCTCCTTTTGACCAGATAAGCCAAGAAACACAGCAAGCATGGGGAAAGTATTACTTTTCGACAGTATGTTATTCATTAAAGAAAAAAAAAAGAAGAAACTTTCTGCAGGTCCAGGTTCACAATTCTTGAGTTCAAATATTTTTTTTACTGGTGTAAAATAGTCACAATACTGGAAAAAGTTAGTAGGTCTGTTTGAACCTTGAGAAACACACTGAGTAACACATCTGAGATATTTCAGGATCCCTGTGAGACTTATAGATGATTCCTGCCTGTCTTTCCTATCACAGAGTACATAATCAGCAGGTTTGGTGCCCAAAGCCGTCTATAGACATACCTCTAAGAGCAGGGCTTAAGCCCCTCACTATGAAGCGCATCAGGTTTCTACATTCTTCATTTTACATTCTTCATTTTCATTTGTTACTGGCTTCCACTGCAGGTGCCAGAGTCTCTACGTGCTCTGCACTGAAAAGCATTGGCAGAAGAGCTTCAAGTCTGAGCTGCACCATCTTTCCCATGTCAGCCTCAATGTTTTTGGCCCTACCTAGATAAGCAATTCTCCTGCAGTCTACTCCAGAAAACATTCCTGTTTTGACTATGGAGAAAATTTACTTCTGCAAACTGCTGAGATTTGCCTCTCTTGAATGTTTTCGAGTCGCACTTCTTCAAAATGGCCATTGTGCATGAAAACATTCCCATATATTTTTAATACTGTCCCTTTAGTCTTTGGCTTTAATCCACTGCCTTTAATCTTTCTACAAAGCTATAAGGATATTATATAAAGGTCACATATGAATCTAGCTTACTCTAAGGAATCATATTCCTTAAGGCTTGTTGTCTAGTTAAAATCAAACATAGCACTTAGCAGGAATGTTGGGTTAGTGCTCTATTTAAGTGCTTTTCAGCCTGTAGCATCTGAACTTTATACATGTTTGCACTTTGGTTGAGAAGCATGAAACACATATCGTCTCCATTACTGTGTTCAGCTTTGACATTGCCTGTGCCTCATCCAATCCTGATGCAATCCCTCCAGACCACACGTTGCATACACTGAGGTTTGGGGTAATTGTAATTGGTGTACATAGCAGTAAGATGCCCCAGACGCATTGTGAGACCTACGTAAATCAGACAACTTGTGTTATAAAAGAGTGCTCTTAAAACACAGTTCTTTCCCGGATGGAGGAGACCTCTTGACCGTCTAGATCTGCCAAACCACTGAGATCAGAGGTACGTAGAGGAAAGCAAATAGCAAGAAAATTTCGCTTTGTAACAATGTCTCTTTCAATTCCTCCACCAAAGACGGCAACTAGTAGCCCTTGTTTTCTCCTTGTGTGCTCCCTATGACAATTTTAGTATGACCAGTCAGAAATGAACTGAGCAAAATTAGTGAGTATTAGAGCACCCTTACCGAGCTCCCATTTCATCTGACTGTCAGCAATGACCTCCACACTTGTACATGTCACAAACCTTGGTGCAGGTTAAAGAGTTCATTGCAGCACCATAGGGGAATCATTGCAGCACCATAGGGGAATCATTGCAGCACCATAGGGGAATTACCCTTTCCAGTGCTTGTGCTACCTGCCACAGAAAATGTCACTGCCTGTAACGGTGGATTTGTGACTCTCCTGTTCCCGTGCAACTGCAAGCTAGTCAAGGGCACCACACAAGGGTGTCTCTCTCTCCTCCTGCAGAAGTGGAGGAAGGTCTGAAATCTGCTCGGTTTGCTTTTTGCCCAGCTATATCAACTAGTTTAACAAGATGCTGCTTCTCCCTGTTCATTTTTGCTTCTCTTTACAAAAATAGCACTATAAATAATGAAGGGTAACAAAAGCAAAATAAAAAAGCTCACTATTCACAGTAGGTAGGAACAGGTTTATCGGGATGTGTGATATGTTTTCTTTGACTAATTGATATAGCTGGAAAAATTAGACAAGTTTTCAGGCTCATATTTTCTTCAGGCCTTGAAGACAAACCTTAAGGTCTTGTACACTTGACAGTTTGACCAACTTTCCCTAATGATACCGACTAGTCTAAAAATATATTGCTTCTATTTACAAACCATGTTCTGCGTGCGTCCTTTAACTATTACAGCTATGGTAAAATACTGGGGCTTACAATGTAATTTATGAAGTATGGAAAGTGTTCCAAAATACTGTAACGTGGTGGTTTTTTCTTGGTTGGTTTTTGTTTATTTTTTTCTTTTTGTGTCACAAAGTGCTGTTGAATGGCAACATCCTGAAACTCTTATTTTGCCATCCTTTTCTCTGCCAGTACAAACAGTATTGGATTCTTTTGACTGCCAATAAAAACAGTAATGGATTCTTAATATAACAGTAACTTTTTCTAAACACTTTATATATATGCGCACTCTCCACCAATTAATCCAGAAACATGTCAGCCACAATGCAGAACTCGGCTGGTGTGATATCTAAGAAATATCCCTTTCACTGAAAAATATGTATATTTCACATGAATTTCTATAAAATGTAATAAAAATATACATTTCAAGTTTGATTATCAACTCCATGAGTCCGTGGAGGACTTCAATGAAAAAAAGGTGAGGCTCATCTATTTTGGCTGAACACAACTATATTTTGTGATGCGCACAGGACTTACCCTAAAAATTAATGATCTACAGAGAATATTCAGTTAAACCAATTTTCTGTTTGTATATCTTACCTATCTAAAAAAATCTCGGTTGAGAGGACAATATGAATTGAATATAGGTGAATATAGTTATTTTCGGTTAAGACTATAAAAAAGCTAAGAGAAATCATAGTTTGCAGAATTACCTCAGTTATGGTAAAGACAGGATCATCAAAAAAACTAAATACTTCATTTCATATGAAATGTTATAGCAGGAGTAAGATATTTTTTTTTCCCTTTAAAATCAAATGGCATCCAAACTGCAATATAATCTTTAAAATCAATATTTAATTTATAGTAAAATAGTGGGCTTTTTCATATAAAAAGATAGACTATGCTTTACAATTAAAGGTGGTGGGCCAGACAGCTTTAATTTGCTCAAGAAGCTGTGTAGAGAGACAGTTTGAAAGACCAGAAAGGCAACTGCAAATCTCAAAATTGTCCTGCAGTGAGAACACATCAAAGTCAAGCATAAGAGCCTTAAGTGTAGCTGTTCCGTTCAAAGCAACCAAGACATATCTTCATGCACTAAAATATATGTATTGTCTTCTCAACTGCAAAATATGGCTTTCAGTGGTGTAGGCTCTTACATAAGAAAAAGGTTTTTTTTAATATCTGAAGGCACACAATGCCTGGAACTTCTCAGGTGCAATTTATACCACTTAAGGGCAAAAAGACCTTATCCTGCTGGTAAATCTAGAGTAATTCTATTAACTGAAATGTGTTTTGTATCAGCAGAATTAGAAATGCTCTCACCATCAGTGGATTTTGTATCAGCTGAGGTGAAAGCAAGGTATGACACAATTCCCTATCTTAAACTACCTTCCTTTTTGCTGGAGTTCCGCTAATGCTCTGCATTGAACATGTGCCAACCATTTAAGTGCTAGAATTGCAGCAGTAAAACAAATAATTTTTGTCTTCTTCAGTGCATGGGAATATTTTACTATTTAAAACTATTGAGAAACCATTCCTCACTCTCCCACTATTTGAAACCATATTGTAACAATATTCAGAAGTTGTTTTGCTGCTTTAATCTTTGTTCTGCGGTCTCATTTCACACACTACTGCCACTTTAAGATGGGGCTTCCTATTAATTCAATTTTAAAAGTCTCTTCCTTCAAAATAGAATATGCCATAGCGAAGGTTACGGAAGAAACACAAAATATAAGTGTACAATAACAAAATAATTAATATACACGTGGTCATTCAATACATTACCATAATGTTCCAAGAGCATCTCATAAATGTAATGACAACTTGCCTATTTCATATACTAACACATCATGACAAGTTTTCATCTTGTATGTGTTTCTAGAGCTGTATTAGGATCAAGAGAAATACATTTACTACGACTGGCCCATCACATGGACTTTTTTTTAAAAAGTAGTAGAGATGCAGTAGACATTCTTCTTTGTATGGATCTACAATGATTTCATTAGGATAAAATTTGTTGTTAATAAATAATTCAGTAGATTCCTACTATCCTATTAAGTTTGGGGCTCTGCTGTACTTTCTGCTGAAAAAAACAGCAGTGGAATTGATCCCCTGCCTGTGATCTGAAATGGAGATCGTGGACAGATGTGTTATGTGCTTACAGTTACGCTCTCTGAGAGGCCCCAGGGACAGCAGAGCTGTAAGGAATGAAGGTTGCCGTGAAGTCAGAGGTGCTGCTCCTTCCCCTCCAAATACCACCACACTGCACAAATACAAATTCATATTTTGCTGTTCCATATTCTGTCTTTCACTCATGCCATCTCACTAGTTCTGCGCAACAAAAAATGTCATGAGAAGCTCATGTTAGGCAGTCTTGACCAGATAATGCAATGACTGACCAGGTTTTTCACCATATTCTGTCCCAGTTTTGGAAAAATACGTTATGATTACATTAGCTTTGTGAGTTACTACTGTTTTTTAACTTCTCTTGCTTTAATTAATGCTAATTTGACCGCAATTTTAAATAAATTGTGTGTGCAGATTTTAGAGCTCTTCAAACTCTCTCTCTGAAAGCAGTAAGTCAGGTCTTGGAACAAAACTTTCAAAAGCACTCTCTCTTAAAAGTCAGAAGTAGAGAGAGGGGAACTGTTCCAGCATGACTGGGTGTACACAGTACTGAAAACTGGAGCCAGAACTGTTACAAGTGGTTACAGCTAATTCAGTACTTGGTGTTAGAAAATTACAAAAAAAGAGAGAGGTTTAATTAGCTTAACACAGTTAGTTTCACCCTCCCTCGTCTTAGACCTGCACCCTCATTAAAAAATGAAATTGGTTTGTGTCCCTTACAGAGGTTATATTTTGATGGATTCCTTCAAAACCAAAAATATCAGTAGAATGAACATTCATCATTCCTAGACCGCTCTCATTCTCACATTCAGGTTTTCAGCTTGCTTTTATATGTATATGTGAATGATCTGCCCAAATATTCTGCTGAATACATACTAATAAACTGCATTAGTATTTGCATACCATATGCTCACTAAGGGCTTAATTACACTTTGTTCCACAAACAAGTATTTTTAAAAAATTAACGTATGTCAGCTAATTATTTTTCCTGACTTATTTACTTTTTCATTTTGCTTCATTTTTAATTTATACAAGACCTCTTTGTGGCCTTGTTTCATTTTCCAAAGAATGATAATAACTGAGGCTCTTATACCTCAAGCACTCAGGCACATCCTTTAGTTTATCCATCTGAGCAGTCATCAAAGATTTCTATGCACAAAGTGAGCAAAGTTACGCATGAGCATAAATTGTTCCAGTTTTAATGCTAAAATATACCCATATACTATACATATTGCATAAACTACACCCTGCAAAAAGTGGAGCTTAACCAGAAAAAAGCTTCCACAATAGCAATCTCAAATTACATGTTTGGCAGGGTTGACAGAGGTACATCACTTGTCTTCCTTTTACATTCCACAAGATTTTTTAGGACATGTAGTCTCACGTAGTCATAAGGGTCCATACTAAACGCACGAATGCACGTTTCATACACTCCAAATATCGATTGGAAGATAAAACTTGATATACATATAGCTGCTCACCAGGATATGAGAGTGTCCTTGACTAGAAGAGTACCAAACAGTCAACCTCATCAGGCCCTCAGGACATGCAAGTATTGCAGATTCACTCATATGGTTCAATAAGCATACTGACAGATCATTTCAGATAATGTAGTTCCTCTAAAAACCATGGCCCTGGGACTCACAGGACACTCACAAAGAAGTTAAGGACAAGTAAAATTAATATATTTTTAAATGTTTTTAATTACACAGGAGAATGATGTTTCGTGTGATATTTCTTCCTGATCTAATATACAAAAATTTCACAAGGAGTACAGTTCTCACACTGAAAGTCACAACAAGCAAAGCAGGCTTTGGATGGCCAAGACAGCTCTTTGGATTACAATATCTTGATACCAAAACTCTCCAACAGATACATCACAATACTGGAATCCAGGGATATTCTTGCAGCTTCTGTGGAGACAACCTGGAAAAGCCAGGAATGTGTTTCTCAAAACAGCTTGGATTTCAGCACAGGCTGCCCAATCCCACCCAGGACTCAGCATAAATACTTGCCAGCTGAAATCCACAGGAAATACAAAGGCAGTTTGTCTTCAGTTATCTGAGCTTCAAATCCATTTTTGGTTTCCTGCGGGCCTCTATCATTAGCAGAAGTGCATCTTACCCTCCTCTGCCATCATTCAGATGTATTGCTGACAAATCCAGAAAACCTAAACAAGTGGATTGGAAGAAACTTAAGCAGGTACCTACAGGTCAACTCCCTATCCATGGTAGTAGTTACTGCAGATATCTCATCTGCTTTTAAGGAACTTCATGTAACACAAAAGGACAGTATTTTGCCGGGGTGGATAAGGATTGCTGCTTGCAAAGTACATAAAACATTTTTCATCACTGATAAAGGCAAGACCTAAAGGGAAGTCTAATGAAGACCTAGGATAGACAGCCTGGGGATATAGAGAGATCTCCCAGATCAGGTGAGTCAAAAAGCTGTGGCAACCACATTTATAGGACTGATTGTCTCAGTGCAGAGACTGGAATAGAAGGGCCCCTCAAGATCCAGCTTTCATATAGGTCTATGTAGACACTATAACCTCCACCAAATCTTTTCCATGGCTTTCTTAATGTCATGCTGGAAAACAGAGATGATGTTTTGGAAGCATAAAAAAACATTTTATTGTTTCCCGTCCACCCGGACAGCAATTTGACCTCTTCTCTTTACAGCAGCCTTTTGCATACCTCATCTTATCACTATGTTTCTTCCATCTTCGCTCCTTCAGCTTAAATTATCCTGATTGCTTCAGCCTTCCCTTTTCAGCTTGTTTTCTTGCCTCATCATTCCTGTCTCTGCCCTTTCTACTTAATGTAATTGACCTTCATCTTTCTTCAGTGTAACGTCCAAAGATGATCATAATTCTCAGGACCTTACATTCTCCCGAAGAAGTAAAAGGATCACTTTGTGCATCTTGCAGTTATAATGCTATATTTGCCTTCTCTCAATATAGTGCTTGCAGCCCCATGATACTGTTCCCGTATTTCAGTGTCTCTCACAGCATTTCCTACAGAAAAGCCACCTATTCTCTTATGTGCTTGCACGGGTGATGACTCCTACTTAGGTATAAAACCTTCCTACCTGAAAACTAGAGGGGTCTCATGGTCGATTTTTCAGTTTGCTTAGACATTTCCAAACTTTATGTTTATCTTTAAACACATCCACAACCTCTCAGCTAAATATTTTTTATGTAGGAAGCTTATTCCCTGTTGTGAAAGCCAAACTATTGATTAATGTATTGAATAAAAATGGACTCAACAGAGGTCTTTGGAGAACCTCAGTTCTGTGACTCAATCATCAATAACTGCTCTTTAGTACTTTTTTATCATTATTTTACACTTTATCTTTTAGTAAAAGATCTATGTATTTTTTTCACTATATTAGAATGCAATTTATTTTACCTAGTGTCTTTAATACAAACTTCCTCCTAAATCATTTGGAAGAACTCTATGCAAAGCAGAACCTGTACTGTACTAAGCAGAAAAAAAAAGGTGTAAAGAGTGTTTAAAGAGTTAGTGAGAGCATTGACACATCTGGGCAATAGGAAAAGGGTACAGAACATAAAATTGTTACCATTTTGCCAAGTTTATTTAATTTCCAAGTTGTAAAAAAGAAGGGAAGCTTATGAGGTTGAGAAGTTTGGAAGGCACTGAAATGAGCAGAGGGAAGAGAAGACAAAGATAAGTCATCTGAATTTCTCCTTTGCGCCAGGTGGAGAACAGGATATGCAGAGAAGCTAATTGCAGCTCTCAGATTATGGAGTCTATTCAGGACCTACTGAAGTTAAGCAAAGCTTTACATTTGTAGGAAATACGCTTGCTAAATGATGCTCACCAGTGACGAAATGCCAGAGTTGTTAAGCTTCTCACTGGTGGTTGCAGGAAAATGGTGTTTGGATTGGCCAAATGCTAGGGACTGAGTGCTCAGTGTGACTGCTGCCTCTGTAGGGCTAATGAGAAGAGACGTTCTGGGTCCCAATCCCAAGACAGGCTAGAACACCTCTGTGGAGATTTAAATCAAGTCCTGTTACACATTAAGAAGCCCAAACAATTCTGGACTCAACGAAGCACCTCTAATAGATTCTCCCACTTGATCCCGTGACTGCTTTACATAATACTCCTGGAACAGCCCAGCTAGGAAACGTTCCCTAGGAGAAGCCCACGCAAGAAGAGAACTCCTTCATACAAGCACATCGAAAGGCTGCCATAGCAATATTAGGCATACTAAGAAAGGGTTGAGAGGTGTGAGAGGTCTGGCAGAAGCCAGAGAAAGCAGAATCAAAGTACAAACCAAACTGGTTTGTTAACATCTGACTGAACCTCCTTCAGCAGCACAACTAATTATAAATAAGCAGAATAAAGTTGCTGGAATAAACATAGAATCAGAGACATCAACGTGGAGTCTAGAAGGTACATTATACATAAAGCAGTCTGAAACATCTCCATATTTGACCTTTGGGAGGACTGACACGTTAAGGAAAGTATGTGAACCACCCCAACCCCATAAGCTGAAGTGAAATCTTGTGTTCTGCCTTTATTAGTGCAGGACAGTCAAGAATAACAGCAAGTTGCAGAGAGACAAGGCGTCACCAAGACAAAACAGCTAGCGCGCGCAGTAAGCGAAGGGTGTGCTGTGTTGCGTGCTAGAGCTGTGTTTTAATTCTCTCTGGACACTGTTTATGGGCCCTGAGCAGCAAACTCTGGATTATGAATTGCACTTCACGAGCCCTGCAACAGCACAGGTGCTGCAGAGCCTACTACTGATTTCACAGAATCACAGAGTCACAGAATTGTCATTTACTGCGTCTGTGGTCTGACAACTGGGCAGAGGTTATCCAGGTCTGCCCAGCAGTGTACAGCTAGCTAGAAAATGAGTGCCAACCCCTTTCCCGGTTTTAGCTTTTCTTTCCACAGACAATTTTATTTTTGTTTCTTTTGAATATTGGAATCTTCCCTTTCTGAAATGTCAGACCTTTCCCTTTGCTTCATTTTGTAAAAACAAACATACAGATTTCCAAATTGAAAAGTTTAATCTAGACGCAGCTCAGCATTGAACTGCATTTTCTCATGTTCCAGGGAAGTGGGAGCAATTAGTCCCCTCCCTCCTTTGTGGGCTAGGGCAGATTAAGTCTCTCCTGTGGTTTCCGTGCTGCAGCCTTCCAGTTCATCACGAGGCACAAGCAAGATGCCTGAACTGTAACTTCCATAAAGCACTGGGGCGGCTGAAACAGATGTGTAGTCACTGGTACCTGCCCCCAAAGGATAATATTTGATCTGACTTGAAACATGAACAAAACCCAAAATGGAATCTTTCCATTCTGGTGGAAACTTTTAGTTTTCAGATGGAAGGATCTGGTTATTTTTAAGATGAAGCCAGAAGCAAAATTTTTTTTTGACCAAAATTTTTCCCACCCTGAGCTTATTAGAAATTGTCCATACCTGCTTCCCATGTAATAAAAATGAGCTTTTCTGGTCACCTCTGCTACTGTTATGAACCAATACTGGGCAATATATCAATCATTCTGATAGCAGTCTGCAATTCTGTTTATCTTTCATCCTCTGCAGTGGGGACATCCAGTCCCTAATTTCCCTGAATTGTGTTGTTCAACATCTTTAAATGTCTGGATTGACGTCAAAATCTGCTTGCTGTTCTGAGGTCTTTCTAAAATTGTGACTAAAGATCTTTATCTGTTTGTTTTCAATCAGCTCCAGAAAACTGATGCGTGCTGCCTTATAATCTGAAATTCTTGGCTTCCGGATGTCAACTTTCTGTCACTAAGAGTACTCTTCTCCTTTGCATGGTCCTTCTAAACTGCTGAATCTGTTGAAATAAACTCACAAGATTTTCATTTTCATGTATGCATTATGCAGGTACTTAACCTCATGCCCCACTAAAAATTATTTAATTCACACTCTTTTTGTTTGCACTGTAGTTAAAACACTTACTTGATAAAGACCTGCTTTATGAGGAATCTGTTTGGTTGGGTTGTTTTTGTTTTTGTTTTTTTTTTTCACAAAAATAAAAGGTATTTCTTTTCTTCCCACCCCAAAGTTGAAGCTTGTGATGGCTCTCTTGTTATGACTTCATTATAAATTCTTTTTTCTCATCCTTGAAAACAATTCTAACCCTTTCTATATTTCCTTCAACTGCATGGCCTCTCCACTCCAGTCTACAGAACAAACTATAATTCTTCATTTCTTTTGTCATCAGGAAAACAAAAGCCAAAGTGAAGCAGCAAGGAAAAAAGCTAGAATACATGAATAAAGTGTTTGGGTGGCTATATAATTTTCTACTCATTACCATTTCCCAAAATATACCCCAGATAAGGAGAGTTCAGTGAGCCTGGATCAAGCTGTAATCTGTCACACTATGCATTAAGGTTCTAATGAAATGATACAAAATTTGATAAAGATAAGAAAAGCTTGAAATGGAAGAAAAGGATGAATACAGTAAGAAATCAAAAGTTAATGAAAGAAATAAAACCTTTGAGCCCCAGAGAGTTTATTTCGGGTAGAAGGAGGGTGGTAAGAAAGGAGGAGAACAAAAGATAAATAAAAGATTGCAAGGGGGAAGGAAAACAGTGCTTTGCTTTCGTTGGGAATACTTAAATGCCTCACAAGATGAGCAGAGCATTAGGATATGAAAACCTAAAGGGCAATATAATCCCAAAGGGGAGGACTAGTTTCAAAAGAAGGTTTATTAAAACTTAGCTTGCTTTGCATAATGTCAGAAAAAGAAATACTGTGAAACTCTAACCTTTTTTCCTTTTCAACTTTCGGTTCCTTTCCACTCTTTTTTTCTCTATGATCGCTTTCCCTACTCTGTAGCTTTACTCCTGCTTTCTGTTTATAACCTTTAGAATACTTTCATGAGCATATGCTATAATTCTCTTCCCTTTTCTTTATCTCCTTGTTCCTACAAGCTGGCTTGAATAAAGAAGTCATTATCAGCAAGCCCACAATGGGTCCAGACATCCACATTCAAGATGTTGTATAGATGATATATTGATCAGTCCTCAATGAGTAATAGCGTTCTAATGAAAAGAGCTTACAGAAGTTAATGTATCTGCTCATGCAAACCACAAATGAAGCATTCTGTGGCACAAAGGGTCTGGCCCTGTGAATTATAATTACTCCCTACAACAATAAAAGTCAGGAGTGGTTTTATTTATTTACCACAATCAATGATAGTCTGTGGGCTACACATTGAAAATTCATTTTACAAACCGGCACCCAGACTGTTTGCTTTTGCTGTGTCCATTGGGAATTAACCCTTCAGCTGCCGCTGCCAATCCTGAGGTAGATATCCCTGCAGAAATGAAAAGGCTGCAGTTTGTTCCAGTGTTGTTCCGGTTAAGAAAAGCGACTACAGGCATTCAGAGAGGAGTAGCCACATGCGGCTGCTCCCAGTAGAGACAGCATATATTAAGGCAGGGTGAGTATATAAAGACAAAGACTTTCTGTCCTACATGAACTACTTGGGGAGTCCCTGGTTTGAAAACTGTACCACAACACTGTGTCATGCAACTTTCCACAGACTGATGAGAGAGTTTTTAATGCTTTAGAACCTCCTCTTCTGTCCTCAAAGCAATGTACAGTAGAATAAATACAATCTATGCTAACACATACAGTATATAGCCAAGGAAAACAAAAGGAGCACCGTTTCACTTACTAATTAAATTGCAGGAAAAATAAAATTAAAATCCTGTTGACATCTATGCTAAAGCAAAATAAACCTGTCACCGGACTTCAGTAAAAGAGCAAAGATTAACAAACAACAACAACAAAAAAAAACCAAACAAAATTAAACATAAAATATAATTATGGTACTTTGTAAATTATATTCTGCGTATTAAATACTGGTCTGTCATCTTCTCAAAAAATATTCAAAGCCAGACACTAGGAAACTCGGAGAGAAAGCCTATGTGGGTGATCAAAGGTGAGAAATATTTTCCTTTTAGAGAACAACTAAAAGAAAGGACTGGTGAGCCTGGAAAAGAGATGCTGGGATGGAATGAGGGAATAATACAGGTCCATAAAATCCATGTGTCCCCCACAGAAGATAAAAAGAGAATATCTGTTAACTCTTTCTCTCAATCCAACATTTAGGGGACAGTACATATGACTAGCAAATTGAAAGCAAAGAAAGGAGATACTTTTCCACACAAAGAACAGTGCTGCTCATTGACTCAGGATGCTACAGATGTTGGAAGTCCATATGATTTCAAGAGACAACTGAGCAAATTTCATGGAAAAGAACTCCCTCAAGATCTCTTTCTCAAGAAACCCTAAACCACAAATCACTAGAAGATGGAAAAGATTCTGCAGGAAGTATAATTAAATGATATTTTTACCCATTTATCTTGGCTTCTGAGACTGGCCACTCCGAGCTGAAGTTGGCCATAGCCTGGGCCAACCTGGGCTAGGTACACTGATTATGTTAAAATCAACCACTAACCTATAAAACAAAACATTATTTCACACAACCAAACAATTTTCTGAAACGTAAATTAAAAGAGGTTCTTTTTCAATGCTTTCACTGCAACTCAGATCAACAAATGACCATGTGATGGAAACATTGGCTGATCTAAAGCCTCATTTCCTGACAGAGGGCTGTAACATTGCATTTGCCCACACGCACCCATCTGTTTTCTTTGTCCCTCATATTTCTTATGCTTCTTAATGTTAAACTGCACGGACTTGTAGTTTCATTGGCTTGCAGCACCTACCATGCCGAAGAAACAAAGAGCTTCCTTCATGAGGCGCCAGAATGATATGCAGCTAGCTTTTAATTGGTATGGGAGGCCTTTGAAGAGGAGAAGTGAAGGCTCCAGAATTTCTGTCAAAAAAACAAATTACCTTCCAAGAGTCCAGGGCTAAAATCTGCACTGATAGGAAAAGAAAGCTACCATCCCTCGAATCCTGAATAATCTGGGTTCTGAATTAATTATATCTTTCCAAAGCTTAACCATAAATAGGAGTCATCATCTTTTTTTTCCCTTTCTTGTCTGTTCCCTGCTGTGTGCGTACATGTGTCCTTCTTAAGTCTTGGTAAATCTCTCTGATTAAGAGTAGGATTAATATAGAAGAATTAAACTTTTAAGATCAAAAAGAAAAGACATTTAACTTTTACCAACAAGAAATTGTTACTAACAAGCATCCTTTGAGTGAAAGAAAGGCTCCCTGGGTACAAAGAACTGTTTAACTGAAAATATGAAGGTCTTTTTCCTTAAACAAGTAATCTTCAAAAGGAAACGTTTTATTTTTACATTTATTTCCACTTTAATCCTATCCTTTTCCTGACTCAACTGCTGCCTTCTTATAGAGAATGAAATTTTAAATGGTTGTTCTGTGTTATTTCCATTCATCATGTAGACTCTGTAAGGAGAGTGATAATTCATGGATGAGAAAATATACTTAAAAAATCCATGATGCTCTTTGCCCTGCACTCTTTTTTACTATTTTTTTACTATTTGGGACCACACAACATACTGTGAAGTAATTTCAGCAGTATTAGAGTGAAAATAATTTTTCTTTGGTACTTAACATCAGCAAAACAAAACAAAACAAAGCAAAGCACAAAAAAAAAAAAAGAAGAAGAAAGGAGACTGGTTAATATACTAATAGCATTTTCATATTTTTAATTATTATTATTTTTTATAGCTAGGTCATTTAACTGACACTGGAGGCCTTTTTGCTTAGACTTTCAGTAAGAAAGTATGGGTTCTATATACAACGATAGGTAGGTGCAAAGGAGTGAAACACGTAAATGCAATATAGAGTGTTGATGCAATCTGACTTACTGTAGGTTTCTAAATATTTTCGGGATTATAGGCAGAAAGATTGACTTTCCCCAGCATCCACAAGAATTCTATAGCTGAGCTGAAAACTGATCAACAGGGTCATGTTTTTCAAAGAGACGCAGATTTTGTTCTTACTTCTTTCTGTAACTCAAGATCAATTTCATTGTCTTCAGTAGCATTACCCTGAATTTCCTACATCATAATGAGAAACAAAATGACAAATATTGCAAACAGAAATGTCTCTACTTATTTTTGAACATTGCAGTGTAAAGTTTTACTATTTTCAAACTTTAAAATATAATTCTGAAAAGCACATTTCCAATAAACGTACTTTTTATTCTTGTTTCCATCTTTTCAACTCCATCTGGCAATAAGCTTTTCTATTTCTTCATGTAATTCAGAAGGTAACGTGCATGTCACAAGGTAGCAAAGGTTGTCATACACCAAGAACTGAGGAAGCACCACCTAGATATCAGATGACACAAGATTCACTTCTCAGGTATTGTTGTGACAACAGTGCCAGAAGCTGGAGGAATCTTGTGTGTTTCTCCTATATTTTACATGCAAATTTCCCTTCTGAATATACTGTCACATAATTAGCATCATCACTGACACCAGCAAGTCAATTTGTGGGTTTCATTAGGTTTGAGAGAGAATCACATTGGAAAGGAATTGTAAAATAGGTGTAAGGTTTATGCAAGGTCTTCCATAAGAGCCTAGATTTAATTTGGGTATGGAAAGGGAGCAAATGAGAGTTACTGAAAGTCAGCCTGAGTTTTGGGCTTCAGGTCTAAGGTCTGCAACTGAATTGCATTAGACTTGAATTAGGAAATTAAAAGAAACAAGAGGATACTTCACCCACACCAGTAATAAGAGAATGGAAAAAAAAACAGGGACAATATATGGAAAGTACAGGACTGAGATTAAAAGGACTGTAGGAAAACTAAATAAATGTATTCATAATGGAGAGAATGTATAAGATTAACCTTGTTTCAGAACATCCCAAGAATGATTAATGGACAAAAGTCTGGCAGAAAAGTGACATGACCTATTCCTCTGTTTTCTGAACACCCAATGAATGGTTACAAAGCCGGTTACATAGATCATTTAGAATACACAATAAATTTGTTATCCAAGATTTTGCAGATGCGATACAGATAGAGGGATGAATATATGTAGAACAAAAATTTACTTCCTGTTTTAGGAATTTTTTTTTTTGTATACTTTGTCTGTCTCCATGATCAGAAATGAAAGATTAAAGTCTTGTAGTGCGTTTGTTTTGCAACCTACTGTTCACTATCACTCCTAAGAACATATCAATAGCCTGAATCATCACAGTCCCCTACTGTTCCTACTATAATTCCTTTTTTAAATTTAGCTACACCCAACTTAAAAGCAGTTTGTTCTCCTTCTTCCTTTCTTTCTGATAGTAAGTCTGTTCCAAAACTTCACTCTTCTGATATTTATAAACTTACTTCCTAGCTTAAATTTCTCCCTTACACCCATTTTATCTTCATCCAGGTTTGCCCTTCACTCTTCCTGCCTCTCTGGTCTTTATTCCTACGAAGTGTTTACAAAGAGCAATTTTGTTTCCTTTTATCTTTATTTTTGATGGTAAGCAAACCAAGATCTTTTATACTCCCATTGTAAAAGGAATATTCACATCCCTGATGACTCCAGAATACCTTATTTCCATACATTATTTTGAATTCATCTTTTTTCTCCAAAAGTTACCTAAATTTGCAGTGTACTCTCCAGGAGGTCACAGCAGAGACTTTGCACAATGCCATTCTCAACAGGGAAGCAGCTTTCAGGGCTTCCAGGCCTGTCAGACTCCCTGGGTGAGACTCATCTGACTTCTTCACAATTAGACATTGTTGATACAGTTACAGTCAGTGGAAGGAAACATACTTTTAAGGACTTTCCATACAGGAGATGATGACAGAAGAACCACAGAACAAAAGCAACCGTCCTTAAGCTCTAGCTGTAAGCAAACTGTTAGCTTAGATGTAGATATCCGCTTTCTGGTGAGGTGAATCCATCCCCTTACTTCTGGGGAGATGAGCCTTTGTGGGGACCGGCAAGCTGTCCTATCCATTTGGAAACCAGTAATTGAAATGACAACAATGTAACACTGAACTTGTGCAGAGGAAGGATGTCCCCTTCAAAAAAGACAGCCACAGTTCCAACGTACAATGACATCAAAAGTCATACCCTGGAGTAGGGTGAGAACAAGAATAATGGCCCATTTAAATGCCCTTTAAGGATCGCATCTTGAGGTTGATCCCACAACTATATATCCACATTTCCCCCCACCCCCTTTTTTTTTTGCAAGAGATCTTTTGTTCAAGACCTTCAAAAAGATTAAAATGGAGAGCAATAGAAAGGGCCTTCCAGAAAATTGATATTTTTTTCAATAAGAAAGTGATTAACGACTCAGGAATAACAGCTGAAAGAAGTAGTGGTTCTCTGTGTGAAGAGTAAGAAATAAAGATCTGGAATGAGGGGTTACAGTAGACCTGGCATTGAGAGGGCACCTTAATGCCTAAAGTCTTTATCTTTTCCTCCCTATCTCCTTCCTTATCAGGGCGTTGCCATAAAACAGTTGCACCTGATACTCAGCAAGGCACAGCATCTCCTGGACAAGAAATCTCAGCAGCTTCTAGGGAGAGCTCTTTTAGATGCTATGCAGCCCCAGAAACATAATTTCTGGGAAAGCTGTGGAGAGATAGATGGAGAAGTGCAGATATTCCTGTGGTCCCAGGTGACCATGTAGGGCTGAACAGCCATATATCTGCAATCAAGGGCACTGGAAAAGCACTGGTAAGAGAATTTGGGGATTATGGTGGAGTGTAATAAACTCAGTGAGTATATTAGATAGGAAATCCCATGGAGCAAGGGGAATTTTGTATGGGTGACTGGAAAGAGGTGTTAATTCGTGAAGTTCTTCCCATTTTCCTAAATCTAGGACTTCTAAAACTATGAATGTTCCCTAGACACAAAAGGGAAGGCAGACAGAAGGAGATCTACGATGCACAGTGTGGGAGTCAGATATACGCATCAACATGCAGAATCAGTGGGAAGGGCTGCACAGGAAAATAGACAAGCAAAGAGAAACAGTGGGATGCCACTGTTGTAGGTGTCTGCCTTAGGATGAGATAAATTGTACTCCCTAACTCCAAGGAGGAAAAAATCTTCAGATGTTCGAGTGCTTATGAGGTGCTCGGATGGCAGGAAACAGGGAATTTTTCCTAAAAGATCATAGGTCTAATGGCAAGGAATTTTACTGTATGTATCAAATTGTATCTGCCGCATTCCCTCTCAGAACGCATCACTGATATGTGAACTCCCTCAGAACTGGGAAGTCTGGCAGGCAAGAAAGCCTTCCTTGCCTGTACTACATTTTGTCACATTCAGTTTAATGCAATTTCTATTATTCCACTTTTCAGGTTTCTCCTTTCTGGTAGTTTGGTCTTTCTAAGTACTGGGTGTATCTTCTCCGTGTGTGTTTTCAGCAGATTTCATTAACACACGCCATCAAAGGCATTAATAACAATACTATATAGTCTGGGTCCATAAACCATTCTTTCTGAGAGAGCATGAGTAATTTTCCTCTGTATTCTTCTGTCTGATAGCTTCCCTATACTGCATTTGCTGTAGTTTCCTGTGTCACAGACTCCTTATTCATCTAACGGTTCTTGTACTAACGCTTTCTTTTTTATTTTATCTGTTTTTCCTTATAGCACCATACCCAGGGAATTACTTAAGATGTGCATCTACTGCATGAACATTGATTATCAAATCAGTCATCTTATAAAAAGAGGGATCAGGTAAATCTGAAATGTATATTGGGGTTTATCTGATTTCACATTAACTTCCTGTCTTTAACTATTTTTGTCTTCCAAATGGGTTCACAAAACCTGTATGGTACTACATTCTGATTTATGAGTTCCCAGTTGCTTGTACCGCTTGCCACTTCTCAGCGTAAGTAGTTCATTTTCTGCAGTCACACTGTTCTTAAGAGGTGATAACAAATTGTAACAAGTATTACTATTTCCTGGTCACACGCTAAGAGCCATAACATTAGAAATACAGTGAAAAGCATTACTGTCACACTAGTTTGTCCTGAATTTCCTTTGGGAATTTTGGCAGGCCACAAGTCTTTTGAGGTATGCTGTTTGGAGACATCCTTGACATACGGACTGGTTCAGATCTGAGGGAGTCAGATGGGCCCAGAAGTCTTGGGAGACCAAGGCAAGCTATGGCTTCCAGGTTTTAAGCCTTCAAGAAGCCACAGAGGTATGGCTCTGAAACACCTGAAATGTTTTCCTTCTCCTCAGTCTCAGTGAATTAATAGGAAGGTGGGACTCAAGATACCCTAGGACATGTAGCCATTCCAGCTATGCTTGTAACAAAATGTTAGGACATATAATTTTTTTTTTTTTCACATTTTTTCATTTTCCATTTCACTAGAATGGTCAAATTTCCTATTTTTTCTACACCAAGATGGAAAAATAGCTGCATAACTTTAGTGTGAAAATATCTGTGTTGCTAATATAAGCACAATATCTTTGTTCTTGGCTATAGAGCAATGAATCAAAGTATGGGTGATAAACCTTTCTCCCCCTCTCAGCCTGATCCATGAAGTTTGAGAAACCAGTAAGGGAAAGGTCCCCGCTCATGGGAAGAAAAAGAATTTGATGGTTCTCTGCAGCTCCTGCTTAGAGCGTGTAACTATGCTGAGCTTGTCTTAATAGGGGAAACCTGGGTCCTATAGGTTGCTTTCAGTACACTTGTTAACCACTCACTGGGATGTCCCTTCATTCTGTCTGTACTAGAAGTTGCGCACATGCGTATGCAGTGTTTCGAGGAAGCTAGCATATCCTTTTTTGAATGGAGCCTGTATGTGTAAACAACTCACTGTGAACAAATCGCTCAATTCAATGTGAGCAAATCACTCATCCTTCCTGTCTCAGAAATTTTCCTCAGGTTGGTCATTTCTACATGAGCTCCTCAAAAAAAAAAAAAAATTATTCATTATAACTTAGTGACCTACAGAACACCCACCGAATGTTTAGTGGACACCCACCGAATGTTTGACATTTGGAACATGGATAACATCAGCTGGGGCAAATGTCCAGAGGATCATAGAAGTCAACAAGACTAGAATAACTTACGCAAGCTAAGGATCTGCTTTTTTTTGTGGTCTTTGAAATAAAAAATCCTACTCCACTAGATGGCTTTTCTAAAAAAGGAGCATAGCCTGAATAAGTCAATACAACTGTGATTTCTTCAGGAGACAAGTGCAGAACAATTTAAAGTGAGGAAAAGAAAAGAGAAAAATACATAGAAATTTTAATGAATTTTCTTATCCTCTAAGGGAAATACAGTTGACTTTGAGCATTAAATACAGCTCTGTAGTTTCACATTTTAAAGTGTTATGCCCTCTCCTTGAATAGTAAAACAAGGAATAAAATACAAGAAATGCATTGCTACCTGAGTAAAATGTATGTTCAAATGTTTATTTTAGTACTCATGCATATTTTTGTGCATAAATACAGTGGTATGCCACCACTTTTGAAACAAGTATCGTGTATGTCTACATGCACAAATACATTCAATAGTGATAAATATCACTGTTAGCAGCTACATATCTGTGCTATCTGAATACAGTTCCTTTACTATTTCACACAAACTACCTTCATACAATTTCCTCTGAAGAATGAACCTAAAAGGTTTTGTTTGTTTCGATCTTGAGTTCTTACTTTACTACTAAGTCACTGCTGGTCAATTATAATTGCAAATTACATATCTATTTCAGGTAAATTTTAGAAAATACTAGTGAAAGCAGTATCAACTTCTTGCTTGTCACCACTCAAAAAAATTGCTCTGCAAGCCTGTCGCTCTCTAAAGAGGATAAGAGTGAATCAAAAAGAAATAGTTCCAATAAACAAGGAAATGTCGGGGGGGGGGGGGGGGGAGGGAATAAGGCACGAAACAAGGAAGGAGAAAAAAAAAAAAGAAATTCTTTGGGAGAGAAAGCAAATGTGATAGGAAGTTCCCAATGTACCGACAGCAGCAGTACTTGGTTCTGATATAATATTTATGCAAATACAACACACATTTGTTTTCCTCTAACAAGACAAAGCAACTGCTCTCTTTGCAGTCCCTTCAGAAAGGATTTTTGTCCAGACTTTAACTATTCAGCCCTTTAACATAAGCAAATCTAGTTTGTCAAAAATATTGTTCAGAAAGGACCACCTTTTTCCACTGAAACTGAATTAAATATAGTAGATATTCTCCTTCAATCACATTTACTCTCCAGACCCACGTCTCTTATTCTCTGTGTTTGCTATGAGTACATCAAAAGCTATGTTATGTCTTCTGCCTGACCCTCCTACCTGAATAGAACAGGAAAGAAGAGATGTTGTCATGATGCCTCCTCTCTCTGTAGCTGTTGTTACTAGCAATAATAAAAGTTCAATCCTAAAACCAAGTTATTCAGAATCACAGTGTCCTCTCAAAAATGATCCAGCAAATAACACCATTGAGACCATACGTATTTTCATCGGATGCTTCAAATTGTTGGTTAAGAATATGGTCCCTTTCATGTCTGCTTGAATATTTGTCCTCTTCTCTGAGCCAGTGATCACATTTTATATCTTGAGAGTTGAAAATACATGGGAATATCAGATCAAATTATGTTACATACAATGTTTCCAGCTTACATTTATGTATATAGAGAGAACTGACCTTTATTCCCACTGGCCTGGAAAGGTTTTGTGTGCAACAAGACTTGTAGCTGGTCAGGAATTCAGAATAACACCCAGAGTGAGATAAATGAGGTATGAGAGATATTCATCTTCCTTCAAGTAAGGTAAAATCCATGTAATATATTGGTAACATCTTACTGCAATATTTGGAAGCCACTTCAGTCCATTTCTTGTTTGAGTTATAAGACTCCCGATCATCCGTCACACACCATCTTCTCGCCAGTCATCCTCTGCAAGGGTGGTCTCTTATGATCCCTTTCATATGCACTAACTGTTTCAAGGTCTTTTCCATCCCTACGCCTGATATGATCAAAGTACATGTGTTTGTGCTGTACTCCCATCTTGGTAACACAGAAATTGTCTTCTTTGTGATACAGGAAATATGTAGGTCTTCACCAGCACCATTTTTAAAAGTCCCCCATGGTTTCTTTGTGAGCAGCATCTATTTTTCATGATTTTTAGTCCCAGGAGAACAGGACATGCAAGAATTACATTTTACAACAAACTTTTGTACTTTCTTAGACTCCATCCTTTTTCCAAACCTTTTGTGAATGGATGAGTGTTTGAGCAAGTGAGCCATTTCTAATTTTATTGCAATTTCTTTAGAACATCCCTCTTGTTGAACACGCTAAATTTGAATTAATCTGCTACTTCTGCAGTATGACCACGAACTTTGGGCATTATCCTGCTTCAGTTAAATGATACAGCCTTCATACCTTTTTAGATTTGCTCCATGTTGGGATGATCTCACTTCCTCACCTGATTTAAAACTACAGGGTTCAATGCATTGCATTGGAAACCGCAGCAAAGGATTGCTGAGTCATCAATTTACCTCATTACTTACCTTGTATCTACCTGTTTCTTCCACTTTTTGAATCCTCAGAGGACTTGTTTCATAGGACTTTCATTGAAAAGTCCAACAGATAAGTATACATACACCCTGACATGTGAAAATCTACTCACTGTCACAAACTGCTGATCAGCATGCAGGCGGTTATTAAAGTCAGGAATTCCATGAGATTCCATGCTTTGGAACTTGGGTTATCTGCCAGCGTCTTTCAAACACTGACCTTTCTGAAAAGTATCAAATGTTGTAAATGAACAGCTAAACAGGTGATCAACAGGTGGTCCCATTCGTGCAATTTTGAGTGATGTATAGTATCCTTATGTGTGCATTCGTCCTCTCTGTGAAAGTACCAGACTTCTTCCAGAAACTATATCCCCCTTCCTTCTGCAGAGCTGATGGCTCTGCTCCACCTCATCCTTTCTGTTCTCTTGGTCTCCAGTGTAAGTTGCTCTGATGAGCACCCAAATTAGCACAATGACCAGAATTTACCATGAAGAAATATAAATGACAACTCTGTCACCTTAATGTCTTTAATATATTCCACGGTAGGAAAAGCTTTCTGTAAGGCTAAGACCACTGCTAGCATGCATTGCTCTAAGAAATTGCTCTCAGAATGTTTTAACATAAACAAACTCTTTTTTTTATTTATTTTTTTATTCCTGTGGAAGTGTCAGGTAAGCTAACAGAAAATTTTTGCTCAAAAAGTTGATATTGGATAAAGTTACTACTTTTATTAAGAGAACTGTCTGGCACTGCTAATAAAGAATGTTGTTCATATTTATATTTTATAAACTTATTAATATGTACAAATAAACAAGTAAACAGCCTTTCAGAGGAGTAGAGGACTTCCACCTGCTTGTTGATACAGTAAATCAGTCTTTAACTGCTCTTCTGTCCCCCACCAAGATTTCTGTGGAATACAGTGAGATTTGTAAACTTTTTATTGACAGAACAAAAGCAAGTGGCACAGCTGGATGAAAAGAATGTCTCTTAAATAACCCTCAGCTTGGGACCAGCATTCATACAGCCCATACATTTACAGGTAGTTGCCAGGCTGGAACCAGCAGTAGGTATAGTTAAAAGCTTATGTCTGCTCGGGCGTATTTGAGATCCCGAATTCACCAGAGTCGTGAAGTAGAACAGTGCCATCTCTTCTAAAATGCAGGAACACAAATACCCCAAAGGGCTAGGTTTTATTAAAACACAAATTAGAACAAGGTAACTCTGAAAATAGACACGATTCAAGCAGAGTCACAGGACAAGACAATGGAAAAAAAAAAATATATATATATTTGAAGAAGAAATCTCCTGCCCCTCACCCACAGCTCCCCTTTTCTCTAGTTTAGCAGCTGGCAGTAGTTTCCCGAGTAGCACAACCTGCCCACACTTTTTTCCCGTGAGGATAACCTGCCTGTGACCGCTCCTGCCTGGACTATGGCTATCAGTCTATGTCATGCCGCGGGGTGTCCTGCCCAAGGCTTGCCCCACTCCTCCCGGTCTCCCAATCCCCCCCCCCCCCCCCCCCCCGCAGGCACCCTACCTCCTGCGCTTCTCTTTCCCTACCCCCAAGCTGAGCATCCCGAAACCTCTCTCAGCTGCACACGGGAATTTGCAGCCGCGCAGGACATGGTGCCAACACAGACACGTAACGATCCCTCCTGCCGTCCCCCACACTAAGACGTGGCTGGGCATATGGCATTTTTCAGATGGTCAGCTTCATCCTGAGGAGAGATGAATGAAAACTGGCACCTGGGCGAAGGGGAAGGACCAACTTCTTTTTTATGTATCTCCCCTGGAGACCTGGTGCCTCGGAGCAGCAGGACATAAGGTGTTTTACCTGCAAGCTGCCAAATTGGTGCAGATAATTTTAGTTACAGGCCTATTCTGGGGGGGACAGGCAACGCCAACCCCACAGCCACACAATATAACAGTCTCTTTGCAACAGAAGTATTTTTCTCTTGAGCCCACCCTCTCACATGTTTTACCACAGGAGGGAGTGATTTTTCACATTTTCTATTGAAGTTTCTATTAAATTATATGGTTTTTAGAGTAATTTCTAGGGAAACCTATTAATCCCTATAGCAGGTTTTTATCCCTGTTAAGTTCCATATGATTTTTTTTTTTTTTAATAAGGCTAGTCTTGTAGCTAGAGGTAAAATCTTCAGTAGTACCGTGCAAGGTGGAAAAAGAGCAAAGATTTCAAAACTGAGGGATAACAGAAATAGTAAGAACAGCAGGAAAAAGGACTGTATTTAGTATTTATTTTACTACTATGGGAGTGATTTTTTCCAAAGCTTGGGTTCTCATAGTTCTACAGGAGATTACAGGGACCAAACCATTTTTTAAAATTAATTTTTAATAATGTGTAATAATCTGAGTGGCACTGGTCTGTGTGTGGAATTAGAATTCCTCTGATAGAAAAAGAAATATTTGTGCAGAGTTTTATGAGCAAAGTTGACCTGAGGCTTCCTGAGGCTGATTGAGAAATTGCAGTCAACGAAGATCCTTAACCCCTTCCCAGCTCCATTTTCAATCTACTAAAGAATAAAGTCTCTGTGGTTTAATATACAAAGAAACTGACAAAGACCTGAAAAGAGCAATAAACTTGTATATGATAACAAGAAGCTCATACTCCTTTTAAGTTTAACTTAATGACCAAACTGGCTTTTCAGCGCAGAAAGGCGTGAACCTTCGGTTCATATTTCATAGCTTTATTTAATAGACCACTACATTTCAAACAAAATGTTCTGAGGTCAGTTCTCTACAACGCAGGAATTTCCTGTTAATTTCCCTTCCTTTCCTTAAGAGACAAGAAGCAGCAATCAGCAAATCACAACATTCGATACAGGCTCAAAATAAGCGCCCAAAAAGCTGGGCAATTCTGAACTGAGGAGGGGGGAAACCCTGAACTGAACGCGCCTAAGCCTAACAATAACCATGGAGCTAGCTGTCCTAATTCTTTCTAGAAAAGCCTGAAACATGGGTGTTAGCAGGGGTTAAGGAGAATATTTATGAGACCTAAAGATAAAGACCCTGCTAATGTTGCTGCCTGTTGCCACACATTTCCATTAACCTGCAACAACCTACCAGTGGGCCAGCTCTGTGGGTGTTAATCTCCGTAAACTTTTTCATCCAGTCAAACATGTTTTGCCAGGGCATTGTACTAACCTCAAAGCTTCCCCTGTTCCAGCCCTGCTAGTGATAATTATATTTATTAATGATTTCCGGTTACTCAAGGATACTGAATCTGCAGTGCAAAGAATGCACCTCTTAAAACAAAGTTGAAAAGGAAAGAGCAACCATCGCTATTAAGGAAAACTCCTAACCTCTAAACGTTGTCAGATTTAAAATTAAGACTGCTATACTTAAGCCAGAGGCAAATATGATCAGGAAGTCATAACCTAAATCAAGAAAAGTATCGTACATTTAGTGAATTATTTTACATACTTTGTCATTAGAGAAAAATATGTTCAGTGCAGAGTTTTGTAAAGTCAGTAGGGTTTAACACAAAATTACTTTCTTTTTAAAATTTTATTGCAAAGTTTGCTCAAGAACTGAAAATATAGAATTCATTAGGAGGGTGTCACTAGAAATGAAGTCTCTCTGGAATATGCAGACGTGCGTTCACTATTTAAGATAAACAAGTGTGATGTTGTCCGGTTTAATTTTCAGTCTTCTAAATTTCTCTTCTGTGCTTTAGATCACACTTCTCAAGTCTGAGGACACTAAACATATTTGTCAGTAGAGGACTCGTGGCCTTTATACTGGAAAATTTATAATGTCATTGCAAAATTTTTTCAAATCTAACAAATTCTGTTCATCTATAGTGGTTCACTCTGCGTTAGCTGATTTAGCAATCAGGAAAATAGGGAAGTGGCAGGAAGACCATGCTGCTAGGTGCGCTCTCTGCCTTTTCCTAGAAAGCCTAATGAAATTGTGAGTGCCCTGGGGTAAATGGGATTTTTGTTGCTGAACTACTGTCGGGCCAGGATATTACTGGAGATGAAGCTTAAAGGGTCTGTCAGGATTAGGAAAATAGGTGACGCTTTATAATACTTTAGCCATCGTGCTTTAATTAATATGCTTTAAAGCATTACTCAGCATCTGCTGGTGTTTGCTGGTGGCAGTCCAAACTCACTGGCAGTAGTCTCTACTCAGTCACCTAAGTATTAATACGAGATACTGACACATCTATTTGAGAGCAAAGCTAGCAGTAGCACTCAATAAATGTAAGCTGATTGTGAACTCAACCCTTTCCTGTAGTTAGGCCTTAACTAAACTCACACATGGGAGAATATGCTAGAAATATGTGTCAGGATAAGGGAAAGCAAGGTTTCCTACTCCCGAAAGAAGACAGAGGACATCCAGACTGGCAGAAACGATATGCACGGAAGAAGGCTGCACGGTTATCACAGGCTGGTCTACCGGCAGAAATCCTTCCTGCTCTGATGGCACAGTGAGTTATGTGCAAGCTGCAAGAGGAATTTGGCTGATTTACACCAGAAGGAGGCCTGAGTCAGGGTGGAGGGTTGAAGGGCTGGTAAGTTGCTGGTTGCTGGAAGTCTGCCTGCCCATGATAGTGAATCAGGATAAAGGAATTAATTCGCTGTGCAAGATTCAAGGTGGGACCAAGATGAAACAAAGGCAGACACAACAAACTTGGAAGAAGGTGTCTTCATTATTTCTCTCACATTTTCTGCATCTTTCTGTTGCTTGCTTTCCTAGCTACTTGCCATTGCTTCTTATGTGGTCTACTACACAAATTTGTTGTACAGTAATAATAATTTTCAGCTAGTATAGAAACTGTGTAGTTTGACTTCCTATTTATGTCTTTATTAAAATTTTGCCTACGTCTTGAAAAAAGTATAAATCTATACTGAAGAACCCAAAATGGTAATTGTTCTCTCCTTTAGTAAAGAAGCTAGAAAAAAGATGGCAGAAAAAATGAAAAGGTTTCTGCTTGGGTGGAACGACAACAGTTATAGCTGTTAATTACACATCCCTAAACATGCACCTTTGCAACATTCAAAGACTTCCTCTCTTGGGCTGGGGTTCCACCATTGCATTGGGCTCATCTAACTAACACGTGCAATTAAAAGCTGGAAATCCCACCTCCATCTAACCCCCAGCCAGGTGTTCCTGTCGCCTCCTCTGTGCTGACATTAGCCAGGGGGAGAAGCAGGTGGGGGAAGCGACCTAGCTCACCACGGGAGTGCACGCATGCTAGGGCTAGTGCTGACACAAGAGAAATGGCAGGAAAGCGTGGTGAGACAAGGCAGAAGGTAGATTGGAATTATCTACTTTGACAGCAGACCACACTTTGGTTAGCTTAAAGCAGTCGTGAATCCTCAACCTCAGGCTTTACCCAAATTGAAATAATTTGTTTGATGAGGAGAAGGCCTATGTTGGGGTTTTTTTTGTGTGTGTCAAGAATAAAGGTGTTAATATTTCCACTTACAATAGTTTTAATAAATGAAAGCATAATTTTACTGCAAATTCACTAAAAGTGAGAAGGAAAAGCAAGCAATATTTATTCAGCGAGTTTAAAGTAAATTAGAGGGTAGACTGAATGTTTACTCTTACGTGAGCAGGAAACATGTTCTGAAGTCTACAAAAAGATCAACAATAACTGTGTTCACAAAAGCAGAAATCACTGTTGCCATCTTTGATGCACTCTTCTTTTATGTTGCTGTTCTCATAGACTTGTAATTGCCCCTGTGAACTTAAAGGACTGCTTGAAAACATTTTTTAACTCATTGGCAGAGGTCTCAGCAGGAGAAACAGGCAGTAGTGCCATTCCTTGCTCCTCCCAGGGAGAGAAGGGAGGCCAGTGGCACTCTGTGGATGGTGAAGCTACTCCACGCTGTGCAGAGCAGGGTGTTCTGCAGAAGGCACTGGAGGTTGGCAGCAGCTCAAGGGCATGAAGAAACTGCAGAGTTATGTCATCACACTTAGTCTTCCTTCCCTCTTGTCCCTCTCCCAACGACACCTCTTTGTCCAGCTTCTTTTTGTACAGGTTTTCTTTTTTTGGGCACACAAGTTCTTAAGACAGGAGAAGGAAAGCTGTTCTCCTCCAGTGGAGGGTTGGAGCTTCCCTTTCTTCACTCTGTGTCATAGGATTGGAGGAGAAAGAGTTCAGAAGGAGCAGATGAGTGTGTAAGGCACTGAGGGGAAGCCAGACTAGCCAGAGTGCAGATATGATGAAGGACAACTAGAAACATAAGCTTGAGCAAGCTGTGGTGGTATCTCTACCTATTACTATATATAAATTCCATAAATCCTGGTTGTGCTCTGCCGATAAAAAGGGCCAAATGATGGCAACACCAAGACCCTGTCATGTAGTGCAAAGCCGTCTGATTATGTCAAGTCATTTATTAGATAGTCCCAAACTCAGTAGCTGTCTCAATCTTTACTGCTTGTTGTGTGCACATCTGCATTTCAAACGTCTTGAGTATTCAGACAACTTTATGCAGGTTTCAAAATACCACCTTCCTCACATCAGCTTGCCATTTTTATGTAAAGGTGAATTTATAGCAACAAGAAGGCTGCAGGAGGTGTAACCGGGAGGATATGGCAGCTGATACCATGACAGGGTTTGTGAAACAGAGACATCTACTGGTTAAGCTTTGGGGGGAAATATTTTGTTTTGGTTTGCGACTTCACAGTGCAGTGCTCTCCTCTTTTTCTTTGGTCTCAATCATTAATCTGTTATGATAGGCCTGTCACTAATCCATGGCCTCAGAAAATATGCACACGTGTTAAACTGAGTTTTGCCATAAATTATTTAATGATTTACAAAGCAATGCTCAACACGTGCCACCAGGTGATTTTAAACTTCTGTATGCTTACAGTGTTTTTCAAAATCCTTAGTGAAAATTAATCATTTATCACAACATAGAATCACCAAAGCTTGCAAGAGTGCTACAAGGTTTTAGGGAAGAAGTCCATAAAGTGAGAAAGGCAGAAATACTGTATCTGGCCACTGAATCTCATAATTTTCAGCTCAGCACCACTACCACTGAAGTTACATGGAGAAATAATACATCTTGTTTACTTATTAAGACCCAAAGTATGATATAAGTAAGTTAAGGATCCTAAAAAAACAATTAATCTTATATTTTTTGTTTACATAACAGCTACATTTTCCTACTGGGTGAGAAGTAAAGTAAAGATAGGATGATCTTGGGAGGACTAGAGGTTTGAGTAGATGCAAGTAAACTAGCAAGTCTGATCACTTATTTAAACTTTATTCAAATTATCCATGCTTTGTATGCCTGCAGAAACAGCCTGGACATTCTGATATGAACAATTTTTTTTTTTTTTTTTGGGGGGGGGGGGGATGTCCCAGTATCTCTTTGCTCCAGTCAAGCTAGAAATATTGCCAGACAAGAGCTTTTTGGATAAATAACCTTTTCTGCATTTTTTTCCAATTGGATTGAGCACACAAAAGAAAGAAAATCATGTTTAGAAGAACAAAATTGCATATGAGCCATGCTTGGAGTGAAAAAAAATCAGCTAGATTCTTAAATTTAAGGAGTTTAATTCAGTAAAAAAGTGACTACCTGCTTCAAAAAGTTTGAAAGGCCTGATATAAACTGTGCAGCTACCAAATGCCACCTCCCTTATACTTCTGATTTTCAGTCAGCTAGTGTTGCATATACTTGAGGAAGGAACGCTCATCTGTGGTAATAAGGACCATGTAAAATGATTAGAGAGGTTGTAAGACAGGTAAGTAGACAGATAGACAGACAGGTATGTAGGTGGGTAGAATCCTTTCAGTTTGTGGATTACATTTCATTTCAGAGCCTCTTAATCCATGAGGTCCTCTTGTGAAAAACATAGCTTATGTTAAAATGCAGCACTACTGCAATGAATTGTATTTATTCACCATATTATGGGGCCTGCTGGAACATTTCCCAGAGGACAGAAATATCATTTAAAGCCTTAAGCTGGAAGAGGTTCCCTACGAAACTTTCTTCTCTCTCCAGTAATTCTACTGCTAAAAGTGAGGGCCAGCTGTGGCTCACCTCTCAAAATGTATGTTGTATCATGACTGATGTCACTCTTTGGGGTTAAGCTAGGGCAGTAGGAGCCAGTTCAGGTCTAATTGTTGAAATGTATGCTTAGTTCAAGTTAAACAATAGATCTCTAGGAAAAAAAAAATCAGCACAGAGGTGCTGAGTTGTGAAAAGAGTGTTGTTTTGGGCCCAGTCGCCTGAATAGACTTGTTAAAGCCCATGGCTGATGTATGCTAAGCGGAGCCAGGCAGTGTGTGGAGAGAAAGGGAGGGCAGGCCAGTTGAGCGGGCACATCACTCTCCGAGCCAGGGCACACACTTTGATGGCTCCTTTGGAGGTATGAGTGAAAGCCAAACCTCTGTTCCCTCCTTTTTTTCATTTCTGCCATGCAAAGATAATCAGGTTTATGTAAAGTATGTGTGCTCTTTTGACAGTCCGCGATATCTCATTAATTCAATCACACCAAACACCATTGTTCCCAAAGTGTTTGAAATGCGGATAGGCATGGAGGCTTTCTTAATCCTGTCAATCAATGTTAACATTTTTCTTGCAGTTGCCATGGCCAGGGCCAGAGTTCATGAAAACACAGAATAAGAGCCAACAAAACAAGAATAAAGACTTATTTGAGATACTCTTTTTAAAGGACATCTACCATGCACAAAACATGGGAAGTAAATGTAGACAAGTTTGGACACTATGGCTCACTGAGAGGAAAAAGGGGGAAAAAGAATTTGAAAATCAAATAGGCCTATAAAAACTTGACCCAAGAGTCTCTGGGAAAAACCCGATGAATTGCTCCCTAGTAGAACAATGTTCTTTCTTTCGTGCGTTCTTCAGGAGTACAATGCTCAATATATTATAACACATGCCACTGATGTCTTTACACTGTTGTAAGCCAGCTCAGACCATCGGAATGCTGATCGCCAACAACAAGAGATTGTGCGGCGGTAATTCTCTCTTTCTCCCACTCAGCTACAAACAAGCACTGGGAAAATTATTCATGCATATAGGCCAACAAAGCAGAGATGGGAGATTTGCGATGTCATGCAGCGAGATCATGTGACAAACGTTAAAATAAAACCCCCAAGCCTTCACCCTTTGAGACTTTGTAAAATAACCAATTTATCCCTTTGAATGTAGCAGCCAACATGTCTTATCATGCTGGTGGAAATCATGGCCGTTTTAGTATCACTGTACTGATTAATGAGACCACAGTGCATATGCTAAACAAAGAAACATAACAATTACATATTATGCCATTGCTAAAGCTATGAGGCAGAACTCCTCATTGGGATTTTTTACAGCTCTGTTGATTCCTAACCGGTCTCAACAATGTTTATATATACTTCTTAATTAACTTGGAGAAAAGATGTGCCTTTAAGCCGTACAGAAATCCAAAGACAGATTTTTGCCTAGGTACATACAGAATTTTTGGACATCCACATGTGTGCCTTGTTTTGCACTCTAAATCAAATTTTATTTGCAGTTTAGAAAAAAAAACAAAAACAACAAAAAACTCAACAACAACTTGTGTGTGGTTGGGGTTGTACTTAGAAGAGCTGGCATCTTAGCTGTGCAAAGGAGAGAAATGGCAGCTCCTTGGAAGTCATCACACATATCGCTTCAAGGTTTGTTCTTCAAGATCTCTGCAGGGAAGAAAGCAAGTTCTTTCGGCACTGGCAATTAAGGAGTGCTCTGCTACTATTGTGGCAGACGTCCACTGATCTAGAAACATACATCCACACAGATCAATAAAGCCTGACATGATACAGAGCGCTTTGGTGGGATGGCACAGCAAAAAGGCTTCGTTGCTGAGAACAGCCCCTTAGTGCACCAGAGTGAGCCTGACACTTATACGTGCAAGCAGGTAAGGAGAAAAATGAAATTTTTACTTTAGTGTTAGTGAAACAGAACTGTAATACTGTGTACACATCTAGTGACTATGCTCTTTAAAGGGTGTTGAAAACTTCTGAGCTCTGTTGACATTCTATCTCATAAGAAGACAACACTTGCTCCCACCAGCCACTCCAGGTTTGCCACTCTTTGAGTATTCAGCTGCTTGCTATGTGTATCAACTCTTCCACCTTAACAAGCCAAGGTAAAGTATCTGACCCCAGAGATCATTCCTGTTAGGCTTCCCAAAAGTACTCTGAGTACTGAACCTAGAGGAGATAAACTCAGTTCTCTGTGCTCTTCATTCCCATAAACTGTTCTTCCTCATTTCCCCAGTGAGGTACCGTTTTCCCCCTCCTCACACATTGGGTCAATATTCTCCGAGTGAGGCCATTGCAACCACAGTACTCTCTGAACTGGGCTGTCAGCACCGTGAAGCTGCAGATGCTAACAACTGTCTCTGAAGAGAGGAAGGAAAGGTAAAAGAACAGACAACAGAAGTGAAGACAAGAAGAAATTCTCAGTATCTCTTTACATTCTTGTGCTGATCAGGAGAAAACTAAGGTCTCTACTGCACATTTTCTGGAGATGTTTCAGATAAACCAAAGCTCACATGGCTCAAAGGCAGAGTACACAGTTTGAGAAAACCTTCCCAAGAAAAAGCCATGAGTTTTTGCATAATGCTAGACCTAACTGGATTAGCTGATTTATTCTGAAGTGGAGAATAAAGTTGTTTTGGAGGGAGGTAGGTTTTGTTTGGGGGGGTGGGGGGTTGGTTTATCCTGTAACATCTGCAGGGTCCGCCTGACCTATTTAATGAGTCCTCTGCTATGTCTGCATCGTAAGAATATTTTCATTAGGCAGGAGAAAAATGAGAGAAAAAGTTAGTGACATTCATTACTAGGTATCTACTCAGGCAATGTATCTACAGTTCAGCTGATGAAAACAAGTTTTCAGTTGCAGTGTATTGCAGTAGCTTTTCTCTCCTAGTTGCAGCTGCACAGTGCTTTACTTGTTATCAAACAGCATTGTCAAAATATTCTAATACTTAATATGTACCAATACCTGAAATCAACAGCTAAGAAATTAAATGTACAAGAGATGTACTAGCTAGAAATGGGTAAGCAAAGGTGTTCTGGAGAATGGATGATTGTATGTTGATGGAAATCTTATGATTTACCTTACACACAATAGATAGATCTCATTTCTGAAAATATTTTCAGCTGAAGAAAACTATGAACCTGTTATGCTGTTTTCTACATTGCCAGCCTCTGTTTTTTCTCCCCTGGCCTCCCACCCTGCATCAGCATTCACTCACTCCCAGTTTTCTGTTTGATCCTTCTTGTCTTCCTCAGTGCCTTGTGAAAAACATGAAAGTGGAAAGCTTTGGTCATTCCACTGTTCTTTTCCTGCCACCTCTAGCTGCAATACAGCTCCATTTTGGAATAATTATTCATGAGGCAAATGGTAAAGAGGATTGATATAAACATTCATTGCCTTCTAATGTCTCTTTGATACTCCTTGGACCATGAGTCTACATAAGTTTGCCATCATGGTTGCATTGATAAAGCTGCTCAACTAATTTACTAAAAAGGCAAGAAAAAATTTAGAACGTCAAAGGAATGAGATTATTACACTTTCCACATATGTCACAATCATTCTTTCAACAGTATTCACAGTATTTATTAACATTCATAGACACTAGCTGTGTTCACTGTGTATTTCCCAGCTCCAGTGTGGGATGGGAAGTTCAAAATATTTATCTTTGAGGAGAGAAGAGCTGCCTTACCTCACGAGGAAGACCAGAAAGCAGCAAAAGCCTCCTCAAAGTGACTGCACCCATTGTACCCTGTTAGGACACAGCAGCCTCCTCCTCCCAGCCAGCCAGCGCAGCTCTGCTACATGCTACAGGCAGAGCTGAGGGAATTCAGCAAGTCAGTACTACCACATTTGCCTGTGGCCAGTTGTCTACTCACCCAGGTGTAGCACCTTTAAACAAAGCTCTAGACAAGTAGTAACCCTTATGAAATCACAGGCAAATTCAGGTTGGACAGACCTGTCAGCTATGAGGTCAGAAGAAGGTTGCTCAGAGCTTTATCCAGTCTTGAAAATCTTGACTTCACAGCCTCTCTGAGGACCCTCATCCGCTACTGGGCTATCATCATAGCGAAAGAGTTTCTTGTATCTAATCAGACCCACTCTTGTTTCAACTTATGTCTCTGTCTATTTTTGTCTTCCCATGCACCACTGAGAAGACACTGGCTTTGTTTTCTCAATAAGCTCCTCATGGGTAATGGAAGGCTGCTGTTAAATCTCTCGAAACCATCTCTTCTCAAGGCTGAACAAGGCCCATTTCCTCAGCCTGTCCTCACAGGGCAAGTGCTCCACACCCTGACCACCTTGGTGGTCTTCTGCTGAAATTGCTGCAGTGGAGAGACATTTTTTTTTTTTCCAATGGGAGCCCAAAAAGAAACGCAGCATTCTAGACATTAACTAATGAGTGCTGAGTTTTGAGGGATAAGCACTTCCCTCCGTCTACTGGCTATTGCCCTATTGATAATAGCCGACAATGCTGTTGGCCATCACTTCGTACTTCCAGGGCATGCTGCTGGCTTCTGTTCAGCCTGCTGTCCTCCAGCCCCGCCCAGGTGCTTCTCCACAGAGCTGCTCCCCCCGCACTCAGGCCCCAGACTGTAGTGTTGCAAAGAGCTCCTCCTTTCCCGATGCAGGGCCTAATACTTATCCCTGTCATATTTCACAAGTTTCTTTCTTTCCCCTTCCTCCAGTATCTCTGAATGACAGTCCTGTCCTTGAGCAGAGTGAGTGGTCCCCACAATTTGGTGTCACCTGCAAACTTGTAAGACTGCCATCCATCACCTCCTCCAAGTCATTGCTAAAGTTATTAAAGAGTTCAGGTTCTAGTAGAGATCCCAGCAGTACCCCACTTGCTACCAGCCTGGAGGAAAAGCATGACCCATTAACCACTACCATTTGAGCCTGGATATTCTACCCTTATTTTCATCCATCCAGCTTTCCACTTATCTGGTTAAGTCTGGGTGATAATTTGAAGATCTTCATAATGTAAAAAAATTACAGACAGACCTCAAAATTGTTGAAACACTAAGCTTTTTACCCTCATGATTTTCTTACCTTTCTTTTTCAGACAGTGAGTACGCACATAAAGGAATTTGCTTGTCCACTTTTGTAAAAATACAATTTCGCCAGGAAAAGTGTCCTTGCACCCACCTCTCAGTTACTGTAAGTTCAGAGAAAAAAAAAAAAAAAAAGGAAAAAAAAAGAAAAAGCAAAAAAAGTCAAGAGATAAAACTTTAGAGAAGTTTAATTACACTTTGCTGTAACATATTCAAGTTGCCAAATGAGCGCTCTCAGAACTAATTTTAACACCTTATTAGAATATATATTTCAACCCAAATTAACCAAAGGCATTAATCTTCAACACGTATATGTAAATCCAGACTGTAATTCTTTTAACTTTTTTCCTTTAGTATAATTTCACACTGGTTTTGATGTAAAATGCAATGAGATTATTTGTTACATTTTTGCATTTTCAAAACCAAAAATATTCTATAATTCAGAGGTATTCTAAATATTTTACCTGTAATTTTTAATTAAAAGACCCAAACATACCTCAGAATATAACCCTGCCTTCAAACAAGGATGAAATGCACAAGATCACATCTCTAAAAGTGAACATACTTGAGAAAGTTTGAGCACTTTAAACAAAAAAAGGGATGAGCTTTATGGATGTTATTCTGAAAGCCTAATTGGAGCAAGAGACACCGAATACTTTCTCTAATCCCTTCTCTCCCCCCTCCCTCCAACTCAAAGCAGCTTCTCTCTCCGCTCCATCATGAGCCTGCAGGAAAGGCACACAACAATTCTTTCTCCTTCATCACTCACTTCTCACAAATCTTTACGCTAAACTACCAGCTCTAGATGAAGTTTTTGGAACCAAAACACGCTGTTCCTTCAGCTAATCACATCCTCTCCTCTTGGGTCTTCATCATTTCTGCTGTCCTGTGAAGGAGAAGATTCAATAATCATTTAATCTCGGGTCATTGTCATGTATGCAAAGCAGCTACAGCAGTTTAAGTCATTGCCACCCCACAGAGTGACTCTAGTCTGGGTCAGTGTAAAGAAAGAGGAGCTCAGCAACAATCCTGGCGCTGAATTGAAGTGGAAGTCTCTGAGTACTTGCTCTGTGGGTTGTGATGTCTCAGCTGGGGGCAATAACAAGCAGGAAGATGTGGTAACTTCTTCAAATGTGGCAGCAGCTTTATAAACGCACCCAAGTTCATGGATATTGCAGGCAAGTTCTGGCAAGTATGGCTGGAGCAACTTAAAATGCTACAGGTGTAACTGCAGGGCCAAAAGATACCAACAGGCACTGAGGTCAGTAATAGTTTAAGAGATTATCCCAAGCGGTGAGTTTTAATCAGCTGAGGACTATGCACTTACCACCATGCAAGGGAAAGACAGGCAGCTGGGCATGGACATCTCTGATCCACTATTGCGAAATGCCTCACAACACACTTACCAAGGGTTTAAGTCTCACAGTGCTATTTTCAGAAACAGTTGGCAAAAAATTATGAAACTTATTGTGATCCTGGAGCTTTTTTTGGTATAAAAATACATTCATATAAACATATTTTGGCTTTGGGGTCTGCTGTTTGCATTTTAGGGTTCTTTTTCTGTGAGGCTGTGTAATTTTTCTCCTCGTTGGTACTCTCTCCTCTCTGTCAGGATTACTTTGACAAATAAACTGTTCACCTGAAAAAAACAGAGAGACAAAGTCCACTATGCAGAACTAGGTAGATCATCCTGGGGATGCTCACTGGAAATAAATGCATATGTGTCTTTGAATTTCTTGTATTGGATTTGTTAATACTCAGAGGTACTTAAAACCACAGATATTTTGATGGGACCCAGAAGTCTTTCTTCTAAAGAAACTTTGGGGATTGGAGAATAGCTACATTGAAAGATGGCAACTGAGACATGTCTGTTTGTAATTGATTTTCATATGGTTTAGAAAACAAGCTTGGCAGGGTTCTGTAAATGCAACAAAATGTATCGCACCTAATCACGGAGTTTTCAGAGTTGGAAGGGACCTCTAGAGATCATCTAGACCAACTCACTACTAATGGAGTAGCTCTCTCTCCCTGTGACATAAAGAAGCTCCCCTCAGTCCTGATAACAACTAATGGGAAATTGCACTCTGAAGTGCAATAAATCCATCCATTAAAAGGGTAAAGAGAGCTCAGACTCCGAAAACTAGGGATACTGCAGAATGCTCTGTCAGTCTCATGTTGGACAGGATTTGGTTTGCTTTTACAGCACCACATAAAGAAGTAATAGGTTATAAAGCTTTCAGGGCCCTAACATAGGTGACAAAGTCTTTACACCCCCTCTGCACAACTGGATGAGAAACAGATGTCACGCCTCATTCCTACACACTCTCCTCTGTGTCAAAGGCTGTCAGAGGAGCAGAGGAACAAGCTATATGCCCGCTGCTCTATAAAGGTGATGTGTTTGTTGAGGCCACAGTCTGTTAGAGGGTCTAAGACCACAGCCGGACACAGTTCTGATCTCCTACAGCACATTTGAGCCCTTTGCAAGCAGTGAAATTATAGGCGCAACATTTATTCTCGCTGAAAACTCTTTATTGGGAAAGTGTGACTTCATATGCAGTTAAATTTGTTTCCAGTCTGACAGAGGTTCATCAAGCAACCCATTCACCAGAGAGCAGACTGAAGATTTTACTAATTTTGATTCTTCAGCTACTGCCAGGAAAGATAAAGCCACGCTGGAAGAGTTGTGTTAAATAGCCGCAGGCAGTCACAAAATCTATGAACAAAAATATTTTCAGGCTTTGATTCCATACGGAAAGAGCTGACCTGGACCTTTTCTGTACTTTTGGAAAGGAATGGTGAGTATGGTAAGTGTCAACTCTCAGCTGTCGAAAGCTGTTTACCTGCTCCCTGTTAAACTTGTTCAGCACCTAGAATGCAATGCTTCCACAGCCCTCGCTGTGCTTCTTTCCACGTGCAGTACAAGGGGACACGATCATGTTGTGCAAAATGTTAAATAACTAAAAATGCCCCAGAAAATTAATGGGAATCAGAGGGAATAGAGTTCTTGATCCACATGAATGTGCAGGGTGAAAGTGTAGATAAATTTGGATTAGCAAGCAAAACTGAGCCCTGTTGTTAAATAGCACTTGATTCCATTAGACTGTGTCGGATTGTTAAAAATGCTAACATTATGTGTGACTATTCATTTTCATCACCTGCTCTTGATTAATCCAGTCCTAAATGGCATCTGTGGACCCTGCCATCTCATACTACTTAATTAAATTAGCAACACATTTGTCTCCCCCGTTTTCCTATCAAAGGGTTGTGCTCAGGAGAAATAAAACCTTTGTTCGCCGCAACTCCGTATAATTTACACTCCTTTTTCCCTTTTTCCTCCAGCTCCTGGCTCAGATGCTAAATTGTAACTGGTAATAGGGAGCTATTAGGTCTAGTGAAGCGTGTCAAAGAAGTCAGTAGAAAACCAGACCTGAAAGGAGGCCTCAGATCTCATAAAACAACAGGGTCAAGATTCTAGATTCAGGATTACATTGTACCAAGATTCATTCATTTTGCAGTAAAAAAGCCTATGACCTTTATATATATTTGGGGCAGAAAGACGGGAGAAAGGCTGAAGGAAAAGAGGAGAGGGAAGGATGCTGGAACAGGTAGGATGCTTTTGTTTAGGTTATTGTCCCAAGAAGATAAAGAATATCATTGTCAATAACAGACACCCATATCTGAGTAATGGGGCTCGGTGTATTGTGTCTCCAGTTTAAGGCATTAATACAATTTACGTTGCTAGAAAAGAGTACTATATAGTACTATCATACTGAAGAATATATGGGCAGAAAATGTATTCTGTGTGAAAACAAAGCATCCACTGTGCAATTAACCACAATCTTCCCCTGTGAATTAATATGATCCTATATGTAGCTTCCTCCAAACTGTTCCTCGTCCCAAAAGTGTTAAATCTTTTCAACCCCACAAGTCCCTAGGACGACCTGTGGTATGTGTTACATGTCAATCAAGCCAGGATAACCTAAATACCGGTGGCTGGTTCTTAGGTTCTTCTTTTCTTTCCAGCCTTACAGTGATGTAAGAAGAGGTTGAGATACAGAGTACTTCTGTTCTGGATTGTAACTGAACTGCAGAGGGCAGGCTGGCAGGAATGTGCTGCAGGCTTCCACAGAGGTCTCTCTTAGAAACTGAGGCTCACGTCTTTCCTGAAACGGGCACTCATTTTTAGTCCTCAACATCACAAGTCAGTGGAGCAGGCGACCCAGTCGAAACAGCGTCGGTCCTTTCTTTTCAATATGTCTTGAGCACACCTGAGGGACAGCACCCCAATGGTCAAAGAGCCGTTCCCCTACATAACCCGAGAATACTGTTTCAGGCTTGAACGGGGCTCTCAGCAGCACCAAAGCCTGAAGACTTCTGCAAATGTGAGCCTGTGAAAATACCAGTGCTGAGCAGAGGGCTAAAAACATGTAGAAAACGAGTGCCTAAAGTGGTAGACACAAATATGTAGGCAGCTTGCTCATCAGAATGGGGATGGATTCTTTCGGAGGAGAATTTGAAAAAAAATCTGAAAACCAGTTGTTGATAAGCTCCCTAACCATCACCTACTCTATCCACTGAATGGAGAAAAGGACTGCTGTGTTCATGTAACCTTATAGTGATCATCTAATTAACTCTATCATAATTCACATGCACAGGCAAAAAATTTAAATTTATCTATGCAACCTTGACCGTGGCACTTCCTATTCTCAGAGTGCTTGATTTTTAACAACAATAATATATTTTTAGTATGGTGCTTGCTGCTTGCATAGTTACCAGTATTACAACAATGTCAATAAAAATGTTGAAGGAAAATTCAGAGCTTTCATCTGAAAAGAGATGTGATGCATCTTAAAACTTGTATTTTTAAAAATATAATTGAGTTGCTAGTTTTTTGCAAAAGTGAATTTGGTGGTGTTGCAAGTATATGTTTTCCATTTAAGTCTTCTCACATTGAGGTGACATGCACAATCAATCTTCCTGGTGACATTGTAGCAAAGCAGAAATTATTGATGCTTAGTAGCCACAGGATCATAAACAAGGAAATGGAAAATGATAGCTAATTGATAAAGTACTTTCTTTTCCACTTTGAAAGCTTTCTAATTGCTTCACAGAAAGACGAATAAAGTTTATGAATGCATGTGAATGGATTCATAGAAACACAGGGTAAAAAATAACCAAAACATCAGCCAACTTTTCATGTGGTCCTTGTTTTTTACAGAAATCCCAAAAGGCCTTTCATGTATACTTTCTCTCCTCTGCCATTAAGGATAAATTTCAATTATTTGGATAACCCTTTTTTTTAAGTCACTTCTTTTGTCAGTTTACCCTTTATTATGCAAATTTTTGATGCAAAATAAAAGTGCCACATGTTCATCGTGTTTTGAGCTCTACCAAATACTTGGTAGAGATTAAAGCTCCCACTCAGGGAATCATTCTTATTGGGACATTTTTATATTAATGTTAAAAACATGCATATGCATTGTTTTTAATAGGGTTGAATTTAAGCACATGCTGAAATGTTTTCTTTAAATAGGACCTACTGTGGCAATACAAGCCTGACTCTATTACTCTGATTTGATCTTGAAAATTAAGAATATTAAAAATGAGGATAGTATTTTTGTAACAAAACCTAGTATTTATAATGAACAATCATGGCCAGGTAGGCTATAAAAAGGCAAGTGTCCTCTGACATTACCAAGGGATGTTTCCACTGAGCCAATGAACACATCAGCTACAGCTGATGTGTAGTTTGATCACCCCTGTCCCTCAGCAAGTTGTTAGTGCCTCTCAGTTGAAAGACGTAATGGAGCACGTGAACGGTGCTGGTCTTTTTCAGAGTAATTTTTGTCAACGCTGTGCTGCCTGATGTTTCAATGCATCTTATCTCTTATCCTGAATTGTCACCATTTATTCAAACCTAGCTTACTAGGAAAACAACAAAGGTTTATAGACTAATTTCCAGATAAGAGAAAGACTCAAACATATATATATGTGTATCTCCCATAGAACACAGTTTTCTGAGAAGCAAAATCTGAAATAATTATATGTAAAAGGCTCTGTGAAGTCTTCCCTCTCTTTTTCAAGTTGCAAGATAATAGGAAACAAGTGGTCAGTTTTGCTGCTCCCTTGTGGATACGCTGCAGCAGGAGTTAGTTCCATTTTTATATCTTCCATCCAAAGAACATCTCCTCATTAGATCAACAGAAGGATTATTTTTATAATTACTGAGTTTATCAATCCAAATCTAGCATTATAGGTTGATGATAGAGTACAGACTGGAATATGAAATTTTATGAGTTCAGGAATAACCTTCATTAGAAAGATTTCATAGGCTCATAAACCATCAGGAAGCTGTATCATGCAGATCTTATCTGTTGTATAATAAATCAAACAGCTTCCCATCAGTTTATATCTTCTACATAAGTGTCTTTTGTGATGTTTCAGTTCATATATCCTTGGATTGATTTGAAAATTAAGAGACAGTGATTGATTTTTAACTTGTATCCATCAGGCAGAGTTAAAATCTTATAAAATCAACATTAATTAAAATGTATCATTACTTATGTTGTTTCAGAAAATAGCACAGCTGGGGAATTCGAACACCAGAACAGGCAAGCAATTGAAAAACCTTAATGCAAAATACTCTGATCATGACACAAATGGTTAAAAAATGAAGGAAGCTGTAAACCAGACACAAAGAAAAGGTACAGAAGAGTAAAAGCTAATAACTGTTTTCACGAGAAATCATGATTTGTTAGAAAAAAATAGCACAGTATACGGTGCTCTATCATCAACTGCGCTATTTATTATTTTATTTTTATTTTGTTATGGAGCAAGAGGAATTATTTTAGTGAAAGTTCTATTTTAGGGAGCAAAAATATAGTAACTTAATAAAAATGTATATTTAGTAGATGTGAATAACTGTGAGCAGGTTGTGGGACAGAAATATATGGGTGACTTTGGAAAGAATTTTTTTTCTCTGGAACGTTATTTAAAGTATCAAAAGATCCACTACAGCAAAGAGTATTTGACAGCCCTTTGTCTGCTGGAAAATATAGAGAACCATCATGTTTAGCTTTAACAATCTATTTCTGGGTAATACAACTTTACTAGCAAAGATAACTCAACAAATGCTATTAAACACAGTTCCGGTGACGTATTCTTAGATGGTATAAAACATTGTTCTACTACTTCGATAGACAGTGCCTCACTGAACAGCTAGGGCTGGCGGTATGCACAAGGTGCAGTTTTATTTGTTGTTACTGGTTTTGTGAGCCTGTGTTTCCTTTACATAAATAAGAAAGCTATTAGCTACATCTCGGCAGGAGGTTTGTGAAGAGCGGGGATGTACCTGTGTGCAACCCTACCCCTCAGTGTCTGAGAAGATGCAGTGCATGAAGCAGCACTGATGTTGCAACCATAGCTGCATTGGCCTCCCCAGGAAATCAACAGCTGCGTAAGACTGATGGCATGTAAACATATCTTTCTTTCAGTCTGATTATGTTAGGATTTTTGTTGAAATCACTCAATAAAACAAATTTGTATTACCTTTCCTATTGATCCTGAAACACTGTGTGCTGTGATACGATATTGTGTGTATCTAGGTATTTTCCCGCATTGGAATTTCCCAGTTGAGAATGTATTCTCTGTTTTCAATAAAATGCAATTTTATCATCTATTCTTTTACAACTTGTAACCTACTCTTCCAGATTTTCTTAGGGTGCAGTTTGTTGATTGCTCTTTTGTTTTGTGGCACATTTTAATGGCTATTATGCAGTATTCAAACATTCACAGCTGGTTCAAATAGGCCTAAGAAAGGGCTCAGAAAATGTCTTCTTCCTTAACAATCTTCCCAGGTTCATGTGAGCTCAACCACACACTCAATAATAATAACAACCGTAGTGGCCATAATAACCAAGCTGCAGGAGCGGTAGTCTCCCATGTCTCCTGATCATCCAGATCGGAGCCTGGTCTCCTGAGCATCCACACCAGAGGTCTGCCCAGCGCATTCACCCTTTCCAATGGGTGGCAGAAAGATGGAAAGGAAGAGAGAAAGGGAAGGAGACAGGGAAGCGGACTGTCCCCAGCATTCGTCTCAAAATGAAGATAGGACATGGCTTTGGATTGCACCTTGGTTTTGTAGGTAACACACAGCCATTATGCAACAATGTCCCTGAAGGCCAGACCCTGAACAAAGAATAGTTCAATAATTTAGGTTGGACAGGACCTCTGGAGTTCTGTTGTCCAACCTCCTGTCCCAGGCACAAGCAGATGACTCAAACTGAGCTCCAAGGAGAATTAAATACACAAAGCTACTACTGTGGCACTGAATCCTACAGCTCTTGTCACTATTTCTGGGTATTCAAACATCAGTCTATTTTACCTTTAGATCATGGGGAAAATTATCCTCCCAGGCATTGGGGATGTTTGTCTATAGTCATGGCAATACTTGCTTTTTGTAATTTTTGGTCTGGAATGATCTTATTTTCTCTGAGGATGGAGACAGAAAGGACATTTCATTTTGTTCAGAACTAGGCAGTTCATTGCGTTATCAGAGAAAAGGAAAGAGGATGCATCAGACTGGTGCTGATGCCATTCCTGATTCCATGTTTTTAGACGGTCAATTCAACACATAGGGCTTAGATCTTGAAGGTCATTGGTGATGATAGGCTAAACAACTCCTAAAGTAACCATTTTTTAAAAAGACTGAATCATTTAAATGCGTGAATTACACTTTCAGAAATAGGATTCATATCCTGTAATGCTATCCAAGATCACACACAGACTATGTTGAGTAGGTTGTGATTTTATTACCTTCTACAGGAGAAACAAAATTTTCTGGAAATTTGTTTTGTTTCTGTTCATGAAAATGTCTTTATTTGATTTGTAATAGAACAAGAAAAAAAATGCTCAAATTACATGAATCTGAAAAAAAAAAAGATGTTCAAGATTTCCTACAGAAGATTTGTGGGCTAGCTTTTGTTTGGGGTCCTTTTGTGACAGGGACAAAGCATAAAGAGTAGCAGAGAGTCCTTGTTCTGAGAAGTTTATCCTCTAAACAGGCAAGAAAGTAGAAGCAGCAGAAAGTGGTGTGTATATTCCATTATATCTTTGGGGGACAGAAGGAGGTCAAAGAAGGAACTAGGAGGTAACCTGAGGATACATGAAAAGCATAAAGGAAGAAGAAGGAATATTGAATTTGAGGGAGTTAAAACAGGGGAGAAGGACAAAAGAACCAAGTAAGAATAAGCATTGGATGCAGGGACTATGAAGGAAGAAGAAAGTCAGACAAAGTAGAGAGCCAAGAAAATGGCGAGATAGTAAATAGACAGGCTCAGGCTTTGTCTGTGTCCGCAGCTGCTCCCGCTGACTAGTGTTTCTGACCCTGTTTTTTACCTGAAGGCCAAATGGTGAGGGGCAAAATACTAGTCTCGGGGTGTTAGCCTTAATCGAACGGCATGGTGACGAAATCCTGGAGCCAGGAAGAAAAGCAAAAAATACCTAGGATCCAAAATCAGACTAAGAGCAACCAAACCCCCACAGTTGCCAGCTGGGTAAAGCTAAATTTTCAGAAGTAGCTGTGAGAAGTCATGTGTAGTTCTTTTCTGTTCTCTGTGTAAAAATCCACTGTTAATCCTCAGACTATATTTGCATATATGATGTAGGAAGATCATGGTCTACATACATCTTGAATGAAAATGCAGTTTGTATATAGGTTACATAGCTCTCTGAATATGCTCCAATTTGGATAAGACAAATTGCACGCGCACAGTTTTAGATACTGCTTAGAGGCACCCTTGAAAGGCACCCTTGATTCAAAAGCTATTAGCTACTCATCGTAAATCTCACAAGTCATGCAGGATTAGTCCTAGTATTATTAATGCAGAGAACAAAGTGATTGGAGATTCAAAAGCCATTTTAGATGAATTTAGTAAATTTTATAGCAATCTTTTCACATCAAAGGGTTAAGAGGATAATGGTTATGAATATACTCCTTGATGTTTAAAGGATCCTTCAATTCCACCTGAGGACAGTGTAGGTCTGGAATAATCTATTACCCATAATCAGATGGAACATGCAATTTATTTTGGGTGAAATTCTCCTCATCTGCATAATTGGTCTTTATATACAGGAACTTTAGGGGAGGGAAATTCATCTTGCCAACTTGGGGTCAGGATGCATCATATGGCCCTTTGCAAAAATTCCAATTCACCGGCTAAATTCAACAAACATGACTAATGCTGAGGGAAGGGAAGGGAAGGGAAGGGAAGGGAAGGGAAGGGAAGGGAAGGGAAGGGAAGGGAAGGGAAGGGAAGGGAAGGGAAGGGAAGGGAAGGGAAGGGAAGGGAAGGGAAGGGAAGGGAAGGGAAGGGAAGGGAAGGGAAGGGAAGGGAAGGGAAGGGAAGGGAAGGGAAGGGAAGGGAAGGGAAGGGAAGGGAAGGGAAGGGAAGGGAAGGGAAGGGAAGGGAAGGGAAGGGAAGGGAAGGGAAGGGAAGGGAAGGGAAGGGGTACAGAGAAGAGAAGAGGAAAGGATAAGGAATGGAATGGGTACAGGAAGGGGAAGAGAGGGGAAGGGATAGGAGAAGGGAAAGGCAGGCAAGAGAAGGAAAAGGAAGGAAAGAGGAGGAAAGAGGGTTCCCATCATGATCCATGTGCACGCATCAACATTTAAGTTTTAACACAATTTCAGTGTGTCTGCCCCTCAATGTTACCTGCAGAGAGAGTGTAGGTGTTCAAAAAATGTTGATATGTGTCCTTTATTCCATCTCTTCTTGCCAGAATGCTTAGAAACCTCTAGATGCTTTGTTTTAAAATCATTGCAACTGTAAAATAGATGTTTATGTACTTACATAGCATATGTGTTTACATGTACTTTTTTTTCCAAGTTTTTAGGCCAATACTGGACTCGCAGTCTTTGTACTGCCTCTTTCAGGCATTTAAATATCAGACATTTGTACTGAAGTATTGATTTTTGTGATACAGCTGCATAAATAAAATGTAATTATACTGTAATTGCAGTGTAGACCAAGTTCTGGAATGACCATTGAGAGTAATATATATAAAATTTCAACTCATATATATAACTGGAAAATATCTCCTTTTCTCTGTCTTTTTTAATCTTGGATAATTACACTAAAATTGTAACTGTTTTATTGGTTTTGACACAAGAATTTGTCACAAAATCCTAGGGCCAGAAGTTTAGGTACTAGGTTGAGTTCGTTTTAATGCACATTTTTCAGTCTCCTTCCACTACTTTGTTATGTTTTACAGCTTGTGTACTTACCTAAGCTTCCTTGTGTAGCCAACATATACTCCATTTCCAAACAAACTTCTATGTCTCTATAAAACTACGTTGACAGTAGTCAATCTACGTGTTCCTTCAGCAGGAAAAAGTGTAATTTGTTTTCTTTCTTCCCTTTTATGTTGGTACTTTAGAGAGTGACACTATGTTTTTGTACCTTGCCCGCTTATGCTTGTGGGACTACATATGAAAGTGAGTAATTCTAGCATGAAAGTCTAAAAATTATGCAGCTCCACATAGCTTCCTCAGGACTGAACAGTGAGTGATGACTTCTGGGAACCTTATCTGAAAATAATTATCGAGCCTTATCTGAAAATAAGTTTATAAATAACGGAATAAAAGATCCCGAAGGCATCTATATCCTGGCTTTCAAGGATAAAGGATATGCCCATAATAAAGAGAGAGAAGTGACAATGCCGGAACTCTACATTTTTGTTCTCCAGCCAGCACAGCAAGCAAGCACATGTGGCCATGTGGATTGTGTTTAGGACTCCAAAGAAGCCTCTTTTTGAACCACTTTTGTGGTAAATATATGTGATTAATTTCCAAATCAGGTATTTTAATTGCAAGGGAAGGAACAGGATGCTGAATGTTACTATCTAAATGAACATGCACACTACAGGTTTTTGAGGAATTCCTGATGTGTTTCATCTGTGATGGCTTAAACCAATCTGAGCGCTGCGATGGTTCTGACGTGGTCAAGCATGGAAAAGCACATCTGCTTCACTCATTTTTTTAACTTTATTGTGGTTTCTTTGTTTTTTGTTTTGTTTGCTACAACATACTGATGTTAATTTTCTTATGTGGCTTTCCATACTTTTTTGCAATACATATGTTTATTAAATTAATAGGATTTGTCCTTGAATTTATTGTAGTAAAAAGACATATGCATATGGAAAATATCAATTTTTACTTTCCACTATCCAAATCTTTCAATTTTTAGATCAGTCGAAATGTTACTTATAGTCCTCAAAGAATATTTTCAAAAATCATGTGTTCCCAGAGGAAGGCTAAAAACTGCATACACTTTCTATTTGTATTAGTTTTCAACAACCAATTTTTTCCATTGGAATTGGGATGATGAGGAAACAATGTCATTAGCTCCCTTACGTAAAACATTGCTAGAAGTGAAGCTCCTTTCTTAGTTGGTGTTCTACCACTTCTCCAAATACTCATTGCATCTGGTTAGAGAACAAGAAGTGGATTCCTCTGAAGTGTAAGAATATTTCACATCTAGTTAAAAAAAAGAATCCCATCTGCTTGGAGCTTCCGCTATAGCCCGATTCTCAACAAATTACCTCATTATGTTTGTGTCGAACATAAGTAAAACTATATGACTACTTAGGCAGCTGTTGGGAATTAGTGACCACGCTATAAGGCAAGAATGAGACTTGCAAAGTAACAACGCTGTAACCACAGTATAGCTGAGCTCTAGCTAATGAATCCAGAGTCTCTGACTGGAAAAGGGACAGGAGGACACAGAATAAGGTCAGTTTATTAAAAATCCACAGAAGTCACTGTCTCTACCTGCCCACCAGTACATGCCTCATTCTGTTTAAAAGGGGGTTTATTTTTTAGCCTTATGAGATGTCTTCCCGGGCTTTTCTGGTGCCTTGGGCTGCGGTGATTAGAGAAATAATCATCTTGTAAAGTGCCGGAGATAAGGAAGATATTTAAATAATGTTTTCCTTCTTTGTTTACCTCTGCAGAAGGCTGAGGGACCAAACAGCTGAGGGAAACATTTTGCAAGCTTTTCAAATTTACAGAGTAAATTCAACAGTGGTGCTGTGAATGTTATCGCTGAGTTTTGTATTCATGCTTGATTCTTTATCAAATTAGCTCTTCTGTGAGTAAATATATCTCTCTCAGTTGCACTCCTACAGAATCAGCCTATGTCCTGAAAGTAACAAAACTGATGGAGTATGTTCCAGATATGCAAACCAATTAGCCTACACGTCTACAACATAATCTCAGGAAAATAAGTAGCCTCCAGTTTAAAAGAATCAGATATTGAGTCCAGGCTATATCATTTTTTTGCAACATTTTGGATCATGTATCCCAACTATATAATCTTACATTATTTTGTGTAAATTTGCATCATCAATCTTGTATGCTGTAGTGGAAATTTGTAGAGCAGCTGAAAGCATATTTGAAGACAAAACAATGCAACAAAAAGAATATGAGCATTCTTACCCACGCTATCTCTAATGTTTTTCTTTGGAGTCTTTTCACATCTGGTTTATGTAGTAACTGAATTAGGATTTGAGGAAAAAAACAACTCACTTTAATAAATAATTTAATAGTAATAATATTTTCACTATTTTTTTTCAAATCGATAATGTGTACATAGCCCATACATAATTGGTGCATTGTGACAATATCATCAAGGTTAGAACAGGTATGTGTAGAACATAATATATATAGAGAGAAAATGATACATACTTTATCAATACAGAGTGATAACTATTCTATCAATAGGTAGGTATACTGATGTGTATTATACATGTATATTTTGGGGGGTTGGCAGAAAAGAAAACAAGAAAATCCAAGATTCGATCCACTATGACTTTGGTTTTTACAGACCCCTAACGTTTTATACACATGTGCACAGAGCTTTTTGGCAACAACACAAGCTTGGATTTTCCTCCCAAACTCTGCATAGCGCTTTTAACTGGAAGTGTTCTGTTACAGAAGAACGCAGCCTCTCTATTCAAACTAAACATTTTGATAGGTTTGTTGCTAGTATGAATAACTTCTGCTACTTTTTGTATATTATGCTATTATTTGATATTTGTCCAGTTTCAGGGTAGCTTTTACAATTACAATATCATATGAAAACCATATGAAGGCAGCTTTCTTTTTTCAAATTAAACAGTCATCATGGCACACACATGATACTACCTCTACAGATAAAATAAATAATTTCATGCACAGTACTTTCATGACATGGGTCTTCTACCTTCATTGACTTTAGGACCCAAGGGAAGCCCAGGCACAATTGTCAATAGACCTCCTTGAAATAAAAACATCATTTTTCCTTCTGCCCATTGCAAGGAAGACTGAAACTGCCACTGATAATTAATCCACTGAGAGAAATCAATATTGCAACTGGTTGGAGATGAAACAACCCATAGCAAAATAAACTTTTGCCATGACAGTGTAGCAGTTCTTCTAAGCATATTCTGTCTGTGGGCAGATGTGGAATCTTAATAAATAGTTGCAGAAAAGTAGAAGCCAGTTGTATCAAACAGTTGGATTTCGAGCCATAAAATATAGTTATTGTTCTTGTATGTGCTCACTCGCTTTTCAAGACATAGTAGTGGCCCTGTATTTATAAAGACTGAAAATGCTGTGAAAGAGAGAGAAAGAAGACAAGACAGCTTGCAAATAGCTGATAGTGGGAATTGGTTACATGAAACAAAATCACTGCTGTACTGCATTCTGCTTATACCATTTCTGGAACTAGACTGCAACAGAAGTAGTTAGATTCTGGCATGAAACTCAAGAATTTGAATGAACAGGTGAACATTTAAAGACTTACATTCATTTTAACTCCCAGATGAAGGCTGAAATATTTACTGTAGAAGAGAGTTTAGGGACAGATTAGAATTTAAAAGAGTGGGAGACTGGCTGTTTAAATACAGACTCCTGGCCGAATTCATATCACTTTGATAAAGTTCATGAAAAAATTGCAAACTCTTTGGCACGACAGGTGGAAATCAAACCTATAGCTGCTTCAGGAGTGGCATTCAGCAGGAAATACTATGACAATCAATGACAGAGTTCATTGCTGCATGATTGTCTCCAAGCAGCCCTCCTCCAGAAGCACAAGAAGTTCACTTTGCTGGGTTCTGCTAGCCTCATCCTAAACCTTCTTTGGCTGACTTGCACAAGGAGCTGCCTGGGTGGCCCAAGGCAACCACGCACTCGGGACACCCAGCTCCATATCTCCTTTCAGCAGCAGAGAGCCCTGCCTCCATGCTGCAGCAGGTTCTAAGCAAATGAGAATGGAGTCAAAAATGACTGGTCTGAGTAAGGCAGGAGTATTACAAAAAGTGGATTATTTTTTTTTTTTTCCCTAAGAAGGAGCAGGTAATATGGCTTCACTTTCCAATGAGAGCTGTAGTATCAGCAGTGCCCAGCCAGTATTAGAGGTCAGAAACTACTTCCATAAGCCATTGGGAGGCTAGAGTCATCCCTTTTCTTTGTGCAAGAGTTTTGTCATAGGGTGCTCCGTTCTCTTCTGACCTCAGGAAGAGATTTTTCTCCAGTCAGTATCAAGTCAGAAAAGTCCTTATCACAGACTATGCAACAGGCTGGAAGACAAAGCATCACCAATGAAGGCTGGTCTGCTTTGGTTGTCATTGAAGTTTTGGTTTCACAACAACATCCCATTCTGATATGGCCTAAAACTAACTTTTCAATCTTCCCCATACTTCTAGTTGCAAGATCTCTGGGGAGAATACAGCTGAGCTTTTCAGGCATGGAAGAGTGAAATAGCTGCTTTGCATATAGAAGTTACTACTCCCACAAACTGAGCTCCAATCAAGTCCTGAAACTCGTGGTTATTATGGAAGTTTCTTTTCTTCGGGCAGATATGATTGCCACATGGAGCAATTAGTCAATGACTGACAGAACAATTGTCTTCAAGCTCCACACTAACATATACCCCAACACGCACAGATCTGTGTTCTAGTTTTATTTTAAGATCTAGCTCAATGCACTGGAACAGGACATCCATACTAGGATTTTACACAAAGCTTGGCTAACGATTGCACATGAGAATTGCATGAGTTGGCTACTGTTTTTTTACAAATAAACTCGGAAGCTGGCTGGTTATATGAAAATAGGATGATTTCAAGAGTATAAAGAACCTGAACAGATAAATAAGTACAATTCAAAACATCAATGAGTTACGAAAAAGCTATCTACTTGACACACAAATTTGGGTGGGCCGCAGGATACAAATTTTAGCAGGATATTATTAGCAAAAAGCTCCTTAAGAGGTTTTCAACATAAAAATATAAAAAAATATATTTATACCTAAAACAGAATATATTGATGTGAAGGCTACAGAACAAAACCAACATTGAATGCATCTCTAATAATTTTTATTTTCTACATCAGAAACTGGTATTTCCATTTATAGCAGAACAGGCATCACAGAGAGGATCAATGAGACATAGGAGTTTCCAGTGCAGTTTTCTCTGCACTGAATGATCTTTCATGTCCCATTCTCCCCTTACAGTCTTAAAATAATAATAGTAATATTAATAATAATTCAAAAAATTTAAAAAGCTGGCATTAAAAATAATGCCTATGCTGCTAGCCTCAAAGCAGTTGCTGTCAGAAGAACAAGAGAATGTGTGTGTGTGTGTGTGTATACATGTACATGTATATTTGTGTATATAATCCTGTGCTTTTGCTTCTGATGGTCTCCAGGTATTTAAAACTTGTTTTCACAATACCTCTGTGAATCAGATATCATTCTACAGAGTTTTTACAGGAACAAACCGGAATACAGCAAAGCAAGGAAGTCACCTTCAAGGAGGTAACAGGGTGCAGAGCTGTGAGTCTTGTGATTCCCACACCCCTTCTATTAAAAGCAACATTTTAGTAATGGCAAGACAGACAGGAAAGTTCCTCTAGAGATGATTTTGTAGCATTGTGGTTTTTAGCCTCTCCAGTCCTCTTGTGAGAAACCGCAATTTGGGGTTAGGTTTTATAGAAGCCCACAGCCACAGCACTCATGGAAACAGACTAATGATGTTTCTTATCCATAGATAGCCTGAGTCTGGGGGTAATTCATTACTTTAGTTGCAACTCCTCTGCTTGGGGAAGGCTGGTGGAAAAGATATTACCGACCTTGCAGCAAACGGCTCTGTTTGTTATAACTGAGTTTCAGAAAATAGGCTCGTGATTTCCCCCCTCTCAGATAGAGGGGATTTTTCCCTGGAGGGGACACCAGATTGAAACCGTTTTGGAATCTCCCTCCAGGGAGGAGCGTGTGCTCCTTTCTGACCACAAGTTACCTTTCTGCTATTGATCCTGCTGCCACATGCTGCTCAATTGCTCTAGCTGCTCTCTTTATTTACTGCTTGTCAGCTTTCCTGATTCCAGGTATCATTTCCTTGATAAATATTCATTATGGTCCATGATTTCTGTTCTCCATCTTACAAGCACAGTATGAAGAGACTTTTGTCTTGGGCTGCAGACACTGCAGTGACTTTCAAATTCTCTAGTCCCTCCCTTTAAGGGACACCACTTGTCTGCAGGGCTGGCCCTAAGGATGGGCAAACTAACTACTTGCCTAAGGAGCCAAAATTTGGAGGAAAGGGGTGGCGCACACAAGCTGCTGCACGCTAAGCGCTTACTGTCAGTATTTCTGTTCGTTTAAATTAATCACCACTGGGCACCCGGGAGGAGCCAAGGCTCCCAGCTTTTGAGTCTTGATTAAAACATTTTGAGCTTATCTTCCCCTAGGAAGAAGGAAGCCCGATTTGGCCCCGAAGCGCAGCATATATGGCCACAAGCCATTGAATGAAGTACACGCTGACAGGCAGTTAGTTAGTCGCAGGCGGCCCAGGTGAAGGTCGTAGCAAGACAGGTATGGGACAAGTATGAAAGGTAGAGGAACCGAGCCTCTAACCCACAGGGCAGGCCCCGTTTGTTTGACACGGAGGCACAGACAAAAGTAGGATCAAGCTCAGCGCTGAGGCTGAGAAGCTGCAGCAGGATGCCCAGGTGGGATACTCTTTCCTCTCTGAGCACAGGGACTGCTCGATCTGCCTTGTTTCTGACCTGAAGTACATCTGCTAACCCACCACATTCTCAACTCCACGTGCTGACCTGAGGAGGTTTGATGAGAAGGACTGATTTCAAAAATAGATGGCCTGTGTGGCTGATTTATTTCTGCTAAAGCAGACTACCAGATCCTCTGAAGCAGTCTCAATTACCTTTACGTAAAGGCTGTTATTCTTCTCCTACAAGTAGTAGTCATGTTTGAGTGGCCCGATTTGTGCAGATTTGGCCTGCCTTGTCCACTTAAAAGATCATTAATCACCACTCCAGTTTATAAATCAAGGAGGCCAAGTTGCTGAGAGCAATTGAGAGGCTGAGGCTCCGCAGAAGTACTTAGCCAATTCCCAGACCCAGGCTTAGCATTTCTTTCTCCCCGCCTCTAGTAGTCAGACAATTCATCATCCTTCTCCCATTGAGGCAGAATGACCCTGACAGAGGAATGCCTGAAAGCTAATCAATATGATCAAGTTGAGGGGGAGAGCACAATTTCTTTTTTTTTTTTTTTTTTTTTTTTGGTTTCGACATCTTTTAAATAAACAAAACCCATTCACTTTAAGATTTGGTAGTTTGAATTTGTATAAGACAAAAACAAAAGGCAAAGAAGTGCAAACCAAAGACAAGATGCAGCAACAGGGGAAAAAAAGATACCGCAGACACCCTTTTGCAGCAGTTACCTGTGAAGAAGAACAAAAGTGTCAGGCAAGGAATAGGACTATTATGATTGTGGATTATCAGTTTTGGGTACTACAGTCACACAAGATCGCTTTTCTTTTACAGCAGCGTCAAGTGCAATCGGCAGGCCAGAAGTCAGAAGGAGGTCCGCTCCTACTAAATAAACATCAGCCTGTACTGTGCTTGCATGAGGACTAATGAGGTTATGACAGAAAATGGATCTGCTCTGTAATAAGGCAGAGTAAGGGAACTTGAACGGGAGGTTTATTTTCCTATTCCGTGATAAGTTGCTTTTACATATTTCAAGCACAGCCCTTTTTTTTGGAGAGAGAGAAAACATAAATTGCTCATTGTACAGAAGAAAGCATGAGTGACAACTGTAAGTGGAATAGACAGTTTCCATTACCCCCTCACACTTGCTGAAGAATAATTTGCAAAGGCTGGGTAAATTGTGTTTTAAGAAGTGTAATGACGTGTAATAATTTCCTGTCAGCATGTCAGTTACGAGCAGAGTGAGTTTGATAATTTTGGGATAGGAAATGGAAAGAATTGAGGACGAGGGGGAGGGAAGTTGAAGAGAAGAAATGGGAAGGTCTTTTAGGATCGCTGGCTTCAGAAACTAATGAAAGCATAATTGTAAAAAAAAAAAAACAAAAAAAAAAACCAAAAAAAAACAGGTGGAGTGCTAGATAAAAGCAAGAGCTGTGCAGCAACCCGCCCAGATACTAATTCCCATTTGCTTTCCCATTAATCTTGCATAAAGATTCCAGGTCACAGGTCCAGCTACAGGGAGTATTAAGCAATTTAGTAGGATGGGAAATGGCTCAGAAATCAGAAAATGGATGATCAGGAAAATTTCCTTTTCTTGTACTGTGAAAGGCATCTGTATCATAATGCAGACAAAACATTTCTACTCTCATGTCTTTCTGAGCAGAGAAGAAAAACCAAACAAATCTGGAAAGAAAAAAAAAAGTGTTGCAATGTATTTGACTCCCTACTTTTGTCTTTGAGAATGCACAGTGTGGTAGAGATCAGTAAATGCCACGGCTTATAGATCGACCTAAGATGAATGAGCCAGTTATTTTCACACACTGTTTCACTCCTTCTTCTCATTTTTATCTTAAAGAGAATATTATCTGAGATTTATTATTTATTAATTTTGTCATTCTATCACGCTGGCAAATCTGTCAGGAGGATAATATTTACTTTCAGCCACGGCTGAATCAAAATTCCACTCTCTATTATACATATATGCACCTAGAGCTAGTCTACTGACCTCACGGGGGTTAGTACTGATTCACATTGTTGCAAAAGTAAAGAGAATTTGACCCTCAACATGTAAACGTTACATTATCCAGCCCACCTTCTTGACAGACCAGGATTTCCCCTCTTCAGTACACATTGTTTTCCAGACCAATTTCTTAGTCTTAAGCAGGATTGTTTCTACCTTTTCTTTTTCTTATTACTTTTTATTTATTTATTTGATGGAGGAAGGGTTGTGAAAGAGACCTTTTTTTCTTAGAGAAACTACTTTAGTATTGAATATAACAAGTGACACCATTTTCCTAACAGTCTATTTCTCTTCCTATTGCTGTCTTGAATGGTGGTCTTGAACAACATCAACTGCTCACTGAAATTTGAGCTTTTAGAGGATCAAGTAGTTTCAGCCTTAAGTATGCCTTAGAAATAAGTCCTCTGTACCTCAAATCTTGAATTCACTCATTAAAATAGAACATTTACCTCTGGATATGCAGCAAAGTAGGCAAGTGTTTTATTTTAAGGTATGCCACTTTATAAAACAGATGTTAAAATATCCTGTGTTTGGGGACTTCTGTGTTGTTTCTTTTTTCCTCAATAACAGCTTTTACCTCCAAATAGGTTTGAATGGAAATTTCATATAAATTTCTTATTTTTGAAACATTTAAAAAGATGCAGGGGTAGTCATATCTTGGGACTGAGTGTGGAACTACTCAGCACATTCTTGCACGCTGACTGAAAGAAAGGAGCTGGCGTATCTTAATTGTGTGACAGTGAATTTGTCACCCCTAATTTTGAAACAGATTGAATTGAAATAGCTATGTTATGAATGCACACATGTGCCAGACAGCTGGAAGAGCATGATAAGTCTTGTTTGTTTTCAAGGTCCACCACCGAAGAAGTCTCCTCAGACTGTGGCCTCCCTTTCCCTTCCTCATGTTCAACAAGTATCATCTTGAAAAAATAGAGAAAAGTTTTTAAAATAAAGTTTGAAGACATGAAGACATAAAATTATCAGCATTGTCCTAATGTTACACAACACAGCAAATAAAAACATATTACAAATGTGATAGCATAAGTGATATCTCTCAAGAGGTAGTTTCGATGAGGGACAGCTTTTTCATGATGACTGTTCTGGGAGGTTCTTCAGGAATCGGCAATTCATGTCCAATCCTATAGAATTCTATCAATAATCACTTGGTTACTCAACCCAAATTTTCTTTAAAGTGGCACAATGCAAAGCTGTATGTGCTGTTGCTAGGAGTAAGACATGGAAGTCAAACCTCCAGAATGAGGCATCATATTCTGCTGAGGAACAATTCTGAGAAGTATCTCGGGGTCTGGGTTGAGAAACAACTGAACCTGAACTGCCAATAAAATGCAGTGGTAAACAGCATGCAAATAGGGCGCAGGGCGGCGAAGTGGGGTGTGCGCACAGAGGATATCTAAAGGAGTCAGGAGACCGTTTTAATTCTCCAAAGAGCTCCACCAAAGTGGTGCTGAATCACTGCAAACTGTTCTCGTGTCCCTTCTTTGGAAAAGATGTTGAAAAAGTGGTGAGAGTACAGAAATTAGCCACAGAAATGATCCACATGCTATAGAAACTGCCATGTAGTGAGACGCTAAAGGAAATCAAGCTGTTCAGCTAATCAGAAGAAAACAATAACAACAAAAAAAAAAAGATAAAGGTGACAATTATAGTTGTACAAGTACCCTTCCAGAGAAAAAGTACCGTGCAATGAAGGGCTTTCTCATCTAGTAACAAAAGCATAAAGCGAATCAAGAGCCAGAAGCTGAAGAAGACAGACGAATTCATATTAGTACTAAGGTACACAATTTTACAGTGACACTAACTACCAAGGGAAGTTGTGGATTCTCCACTACTTAATAAATCCAAAGCACTGTCTGGAAGACCGCCTGGAAGATACACTTTCATCAAACATAAATCATTGACCTCAGGAAATAAAGCTATATGATCTAATGGCTCTTTCTAGCCCTTAGATCCCATGTATTTATAAAATATGGTATAGATTAAAATTTAACTAATAGCTTTGAGAGTTTCTTTGGTTTCTGTTAATTTACTGGCTGTTTTTAAATACTTAGTGGGTATCGCAGCCTGTCTCTGTTTTCCCTAAGAGGCTGGGGTCAATTCAGAAGAATTTCTCTTTACTTTCGAGAATAATTTTATAGGCAGCTATAACCATACTATTCACATATGTTCATACTGGACTGAGGATCAGTCCAGTAAATTAGCTGATAAAGTACGTGTTTCCTGTTAGGATATCTCCCTAGGTTGCATCAAAAAAAAGAGTTTTAAAGAAACAGTATGTGTTTTGTAGTTTATGTCCTTCCACAGATTATTTCTACAAAATTTGTTTCAAACAAGGATGAGAAAAGCTCCGAATACTATTTGTAAGTCCTGATCTTCTTTACCTAGGACTTCGTGAGAAATAATTCTTCAAGAGTCTTTTGTTCTTTTACAAAGAGCGATCAATGGACCCTCCTTTGATCAATATGAAGATAAACAAACAAACCAGTATTTAAATACCTGCAGTCTCCACTGCTGTAACATGTAAACATGAATTCAAAGGTTTGGCAAACTGGACCTTCAAGGCTCCAAAGTAGCCATCATTGCCAACTAGGTCAATAACACACATTATTGAATATTCTTAAAGGAAAACTAAGTATAAACGTGGCCCATAAAAAAAAACACCATTTCAACTTATGAGACAGAAAGAAGTCAAAATACAAATCCAAACCACAGATATATGGAGAAACTAGCAAAATATGTTTTATAGTATAATGTTTTCTGTCATTCCTCAATTTCCCTCCTTTGAATTTTGCCATTATTATTGTTGTAGCTCCCATTAAGTTCATGGCTATAATTAAAATTTACCATGCGACAGGCACTCTTCAGATACAAAAGAAGGTGCAGACTCTGTCTGGAAATGCATATTAATGATTATTGTGTTTCATATTGTTTTCATTTTTAAGAGTATCTAAACAATGAAACTTTAAAATGTTTTCACTTAAATGTGGTGGAAGTAATCACTGTTTGCAGAAGACAGATCAAATACGGACTAGGCTTACAAATCTTTCTTTCCCATAAAGATTGCTTCTGCCACACATGGCAATAGGGAGCATGCAGTCTTGACAGATAAGCTGATCCTGGCCTTTGTTATGGAGTGAGCTAGGACACATGGTGTGCACTGGTCTGTGAGTTGCCCTAGACTGACAGGAAACCGAGCAGATGCTCGTCAGGACCTTTACCGATACTTTCAGCCTCTCACAGTGGCTTGAGGCATGACCATAGTCCAAGCAAGGGTCCTTTCTGTCACAAAGAGGTTTTGAGTGAGGGAGGTTAAACCCACTGAAGGCACTGCTTTGACCCATAGAGATGGGGTGACGAGCAGCAGAGTTGGAATTTTAGAATTCCAAGCCCTCTGTTTTGAGGATTTATTCCTTCCACCAGCATAACGCCTTCTACAGCAATGCTGTCTGAAAATTGCCATTTCTCTTTTGGTGCATTTAATCTCAACTTTAACAACAAGTCCAGGGTAGTTAAGTTTACCAGAAATGTGGAGTGGCTGAGGTCTGCTGTACCTCCCTGAAGACACTTTGCTCCTGTGCAGTCCTCAGTGACTATATCCATCAATGTCATATAGACCTTCACTCAGCATGAATTCTCTGGTTGTAGAAACACAACTGACAGGCTTCACATGCTCCTCACATCAACCTTATAACTGTTGGAAAGGTGATTGTGTTATACCCCAGGAGAATGGTGGACATCACAACCAGCTGCCCTACTGTTTTTGTGGCACCCATTTTGTCTACATCTCAGAGTCTGCTGAAGGGAACAGATAAATGTCTTCTTTCTTCAAGATACACTGGACTCCAAAAAGTCAGGATTCCAGTTCACGTCATAGGGAACATCAAATGCTGTCTACTATCCTGAATCACATAGCTGTTTCAAAAAATGGAGGACCACAGCTGCTCTTTAACAAGGTCCAAAACTTCTGCAGAGTCAAGGTGAAAGGTTGATTCAGGTGGCCAAATGAGCCACACCAGATTGACCCAGGAAACTACAGGTCGGTCAGCCTCACCTCCATCCCTGGAAAGACGATGGAACAGCTTGTTCTGGGTGTCATCTCAATGCATCTGGAAGAAAAGAAGGTTATCAGAAGTAGTCAACATGGATTCACCAAGGGGAAGTCATGTCTGACTAATCTGATAGCCTTCTATGATGGGGTAACTGGATGGGTGGATGAGGGGAGGGCAGTGGATGTTGTCTACCTTGACTTTGGCAAGGCTTTTGACACTGTCTCCCACATCATCCTCACAAGCAAGCTTAGGAAGTGTGCATTAAACGAATGGACAGTGAGGTGGATTGAATAGTGGCTGGCAGACAGAGCTCAGAGGGTTGTGGTTAGTGGTGCAGTCTAGTTGGAGGTCTGTAACAAGTGATGTCCCTTGGGGGTCAGTACTGGGTCCAGTCCTGTTCAATATATTCATCAACGACTTGGATGAAGGGATAGAGTGTACCATCAGCAAGTTTGCTGATGACACAAAACTGGGAGGAGTGGCTGACACGCCAGAAGGCTGTGCCGCCATACACAGAGACCTGGACAGGCTGGAGAGTTGGGCTGAGAGAAACCTTATAAAATTCAACAAGGGCAAATGTAGGGTACTGCACCTGGGGAGGAATAACCCCATGCATCAGTACAGGTTGGGGGCTGGCCTCCTGGAGAACAGCTCTGTGGAAAGGGGCCTGGGAGTCCTGGTGGACAACAGGATGACCATGAGCCACCAATGTGCCCTGGTGGCCAAGAAGGCCAACGGCATCCTGGGGTGCATCAAGAAGAGTGTTGCCAGCAGGTCAAGGGAGGTCATCCTCCCCCTCTACTCTGCCCTGGTGAGGCCACATCTGGAGTATTGTGTCCAGTTCTGGGCTCCCCAGTTCAAGAAGGACAGGGAACTGCTGGAGAGAGTCCAGCAAAGGGCTACAAAGGTGATTAAGGGACTGAAGCACCTCTCATGAGGAAAGGCTGAGGGACTTGGGTCTTTTTAGTCTAGAGAAAAGAAGACTGAGGGGGGATCTTAGCAATACTTATAAATACTTAAAAGGAGGGTGCCAGGGTGATGGGAACAGTCTTTCTTCAGTGGTGCCCAGTGATAAGAAAAGAGGTAACAGGCACAAACTTGAATATAGAAAGTTCCATCTTAACACGAGGAGGAACTTCTTTGCTTTGAGGGTGGCAGAGAACTGGAACAGGCTGCCCAGAGTGGTTGTGGAGTCTTCCATTCTGGAAACATCCAGAACCCGCCTGGACGCTGTCCTGTGCAACTTGCTGTAGCTGACCCTGCTCTGGTGGGGGTGTTGGACTAGATGATCTCCAGAGGTCCCTTCCAACCCTGACCATTCTGTGATTCTGTGACCTCTGAGATACACTGAGCCTTGGATAGGAGGGTCAGTGAAGTCTACTGCACTATGACCACTCTGGGTAAGGACGATGACTGCCTGTGGGTCATCCACTTTCACTATTTATAGCATCCAGGAGTGTATGACAAAGGACAGACATTTTATGCCATCTGTACACATATGAGGAGCAGATTCAACACAAGTCTTGGGATACAAGTCTTGGGCTGGGGTAAGCATAAATTGAGCTGTCTTATCCAATGCCCGCAGACAGGCCCAGGCACTCACAGCATAGAAAGTTCATACACATACAAGACATGAAAGTGCTATTTCTCCCTCTCTAAATATTTCCTTTTCCTGAGATTTGAACAAGCTCATAATTTCCTCCTTGGCACCAGCAACAATATATCAATGTAGCCTCCCCTTTGCCTTTCTTCCTCTCCAGTATCTGTGAGATTCCCACAGGACCAGGAGGTTTATCTGTGGAGGGTAACGTTCAAAGGTCAGTTACAAGAGGACACTAGAAGTTACCTCTTAAGCCTAACAGTAAAATCCTCAGTACCTGTGCATGACACGTCTTGTATTTCTGCTCTCCCTCTCCTGCCATCTCCCCTTCAAACTGGTGTCCTTGATATGCTCCACATTCTTCTGCCATGCCTTTGAGCAGCCTGCTCACTTAGATAAGTCTTCACCTATACAACAGCCAACTGTCCTAAAATAAAATGCAGGCCATTTTGGCCACATCAGTCAGTGGAGGCCATGTTTCCATGTGTAGTGCATTCCCCCTTCAACGTGCTTTACCAAAAAAGCCCTTGCAGTAGGCTACGGGAAAGTAGTACAGCTAGAACCAAGGTGTTCTCCCTAGGAGTGCCTGTGACAGCAGGGAATGTGACAGTCAGACCTTCTCAGCATTTGGCTTCACACAGTACCCCCTGCCTCCTTGCTCGGCTTCCCAAAGGAACCGCACCCTAACACCAAAGTATGCAGCTGTGGGCAAAAGTAGGTTAAACTCACTGCTGGAGATGTCCATGTAGAAAGGGAGACCTTTGAAAACGGTTTTATCCTCTTCTGCTGTGCAGTTGCTGCACACTGTGCTGTTACCCGGGAATATGCAATTGAGTGCCAGGATAGCGTGGTAGTGAGGTCGCTCTGACCATTGCAGGCTGCCTCTCCTGATGGCAATTATCTGCACCCAGGTTCACCCCTTAGATGATTGCAAATGCAGAAACCGCTGGCCTCGTGTGATAGTGTCTGAGGTCAGCTGTGCCTAAACTGCCCACAGCTGCGCCACTTCTCTTTTAAGGACTCTGTGTAAGGCTAGATTTTTACTCTGAATTTCAGAGACTATGCAAAAAGCATGACGAAGCCCTGAGCTGCAGGCACTTTAGCCATGTTACAAGTATAGAAATGATTTCTAAATGCAGTGAAAATTATGAAAGCTCTATTATTCATGATGACACTGATTATCAGCCCCCATACCTCACTGACAAATTCAGCCACTGCTTTCAGATGAGATATCATACTTTGTCCACAGACAGCCCTAGAGGTAGGAATTAATTATTAAATACTGGTTGATGATAATTACATGATAACTTTATTGACCAAAATCAGAAAAGTATGTGGGATATGTTCCAAATCTGCTCTATAAAATGAATACTCTGAGAAAAGAGAATGTCTATTCTGAAACAAAAAATTAGTGCCTATATAAACCATCTTTAGAAACCTCTGTCAAAAACACAAGCATCATGCTCTAAAAGCATAAAATAGAACCACATATTTTAATCCAAATGTTTTCCTTGTCTGCATTAAATGAAATCTAGATTATAAAGCAGAACAATAATTCAAATTCAGTGTTGAGGATCACATTCAAACAGAGTGCCTGCATAAATTTGTATTCATATTTATTTTTGCATATTCTTGTGTCATTCAACACTCACCTTTTCAGAAAGGGTGTCTGACTTCAGAATTTTCAAAGCGGTCTTAAATGAAGCTCCCAAAAATCAGATAACCTTTACAAAAAAAATCAAGCTGTTTCTATTATATTACCTTATTATTTCTTACACTTGCAAGTGTTACAGATTATTTTTCTTTAGTTTTAGAAGATAAGTACTACTACTTCTTTTCTGATTCTTTTTGTATATCATTGTGTTAACTGAATTTCCAAGTCCAAGGGGGAATGAAGAGAGAATTTAGGAGAAAAACAAGTTTGATATTTGAATATTGCCCTTCTCAGAGTGTTTTCATTTATATCTGTGGAGCACTACTTGCACTTAACAGTATTTTACATATATGTACACCTAAATTAACAGACAGGATGTATGGCAGGAAAAAAAAACCACAACAATGTAGAGGAGTGTTTGTGACTGATGTATGAGAATCAAACTTTAACATGCACATCAGAAATCAAACCTATAACAGAGAAACAAAGTGTCTCAGAATCCCAGAAAAATGCTGCCCTAGCATTTTAACAAAGCTTTAATCTTATCATCATGCAAGAAGGTAAATTTTCCTGAAGAATGGGCTTAAAGACTGAAATTAGGATCACAGATCTGGATGGATCTACACCTTTATGAAAGTAGATGCAAGTGACAGAGGTATGGCTAAACAGCCTAGTCTGGTGTTTTCCCAAATCTGGGGATGTCCCTGTGTCTGCACTACCAATGTGGCTCCATCCCTGTTTGACTACAGGATCCCAATCGTCCTCACTGCATAACACTTACTCTATGCCCAGATTTGATCTAAGCACAAGACAGCCATTTCCTTCCAAGAGGAAGCTCAGTAGGGTTGAGAGGCCAATTTGCTATGGGATCTGCTCCTTACAGGCAGACTTATGGTGCACCTTGTCAGCCATGACACCTATTGAATCAACACAAACTAGTATCACTTTCGGAAAAGAGCCTGATTCATGGACTTGTGCTCACAGCATAATGTGGTACTTTATCAATGAATTTTCCACTGACAAGGCCTCAGCATTACAGAGTGGTGGCCCTTGTGCCTGTTACAAGTTCAGAAGCCATGGTGAGGGATGAAAGCATCATACAGTAATGTGAATCTCATCAGTCATCTTCCTCCCCCTGCAGTTGTACAATCCACAAAGACTGAAGGCCCTCATGACCTGTGAGATGTTGCCTATGCAGGTCACATATAAATATACAATGACTGCAAAGGCTTTGGAGACCTATACATGACCGTAACTGTGGCAGACTTCCTTACCCCAAAATGGCTGCCCACCCACTGGTGGATTTTCAGGCTCAAATGGCTGGTGGAACAGCAGAGAGCCTCAGATGTTAGTCTCTCATCGCCAAGTCCTGGATCCGCTGTCATCTCAGAATACAAAATGGCCGCACTACCACATGGTCACCTCTGTACTCCCCTCAACAAAGGGATGATTACTCAAAATCCTAGCCCTGACTACAGCCCTGGCTAATACCACAGACCCGCTATACTGGCTCATGCCTTTGGCAACAATATCCTCTTATATCTTGAAGCACCAGCTCCCCCAGGATGGCGACATCTATGCATACAGTGGATACTTGCATAGCGCTGCTGCTATGCCTTCTCAAGCATAAGCAGCAGAGGTGGGGACAGCAGAAATGGCAAGCAGTTGGTAGACTCAGAAGACAGTACGTTGTCTCAAGCAAGGCTGCCAACACGTTTCACCCATGGTTTCCTATTTTGAAGCCTCTCCCTGTGGTCATGCGTTATGTATGAAGCAGGAGACACTAGACAGATTTGTGGGTGAGTAAACGCAAAGGCATAGGGCTTAGATGCTGGGCCAGGCCACGAGGACAGCTGATACACCTTGACCAGTCCACCTCCAGCCAGTGCCTGCCTTGAACAACAATGACATGAACAGCGTCCCAATCCAGCTGGCCTAGAAGTCAGAAGTTACCCTCTGACATGGGTCACATAATCATATAGACATATCTGTGTCTTAATTTTGGATTGATAGTGCCAAACGTAAATGAAAGGGCCTCAGTACCTATTTCACTACCTGTTCTTTAAAAGGATATTACAAAAATCACATGTCTTAACATGAGAAGCATTGGAAGAAGGTTGTGGGGGATGCAGAATAAGAACTGTCTATTTTTATTCTGGAAGTAGGCCATCCATCCGTTTCTCCAGGAAAGTAATGCTTACTACAAGTGTAATCACTGTAACTGAATCATTATGTTGTCTGGGTTTTTCTTTTCTCTCTTACTGCCTTGTTCAATACTCTGCCCTTGACAGTATATCTTTCCAAAGTCTGTTTCACTGAATAGCCTTTAGACAGTTCTGGTACTTTTTAAATACCAGATTGAAAACCAACTTAGATAACAGATAGAAATCATATATAATGGCAAGAGAACAGAATTAGTGGAAGCTTTATAACAAAAACGGTATTTAGAAGAGAAACGATTAATCGGTATTGGTTGAAATCTCCTGTAATGATGAATAATTCAATATATAACTGGTAAGAGTATCACTAGCCTGTATCACTATACATTTGGTTCAACTGAGAAAAACACTATGTAAATAGAAAGTGCACAGAAGCACTCCAAGGCCCCTGTAACAATGGGAAATTCTTTATTTAAATGATGGCATTAACATCAGCCCGAGGCTTTCCTGTGAATTTCTGATGTAAAGCTGCTATTTGCATATCTGTGAGTATGTATGGTATAGATTATCACATATAAATAAAGATCTGCATAGCGCTCTGAATTTTTCCTATATGGATCTATGTGTAAGTAATAATGTACTGCCTATTTCGGATTCCTCTCTGTGTAAAGAAGCATTAACTGCCTAGCATGCAAGAGTAATTTAAATTAGTGGTATGTAATAAATGGGTGGGAGGCAGTCCCTGTGCAGTGGCCCTGAAGCACAGCTGTGAGGGGGCAGCAATAGCCCGGTCCAAACTGGGAGTGTTTGGCCCCACAGATCTCTGTTCCCTGATTCCCCCTGTCCCTAGAATTGCCTGTTGGTACATTGTGGGGCGAGGAAGAGAACAACTGTGTCTGTTGCATTGCCTCCCTGAAACCCTAAGCAAAACAGCAAGCAGAAACTCAGGGAAAGCTCAGCTGCACGTACGGCAGCACAGGCGACATCAAGAAAAGCCTGTGAACTAACCGACAAGCAGCATCCCACCCCTGCCAGCAACTGACAACGAATGCCACTGTCATCTGTGCCCTGCCTTAGGTGAGGAGAGAAGAGGGCCATCACAGCTAGGTAACTATTTCCGCCTCTGGGGATCCTCCAGAGATAGGGGCTAGGTGCCGTCTTGCTCCTTTGGCATCATCTGACACATGAAAATGGAGTGGGACGAGGCGGAAAACTGCCTCAAAGTACGGACTATAGAATCCTTGACCGTGCACTAGCAATCTGCTTTGATATTTTGGCTGGAATACCAACACTACACTAGTGAAAAATTAACACTGAGCTGGAAGATGGAGAGCTCCCAATATTTAGGGGACAGTATTGATCCTTACTCTACTCTCACCCAGGATTTGAACTGGTGGCAACATCTGCATCCCCCCTAGAAATTCTCCCAGCTATCCATGTTCCCCTTTGGCTATGGGGTACCCCACTCTGCTTGTCCAATCCTGCACCGGTGGTGGGAGTCATTATACAAATGAGATGATATAGCACAGATGACAACATAATCTATCATTTCTTCCTGTAACTATCATGCTGTATAATATTTATTCAGGCAGATCTGGAAAGAGAACTTTGACATGAAAAGTGGCAGCACGACACTCATTTTGCCCATCTTCGAAAAGTAACACTAGGAGTGTGATAATTACAAAAAATTACGCTGCAGCTTGGTGTCACTTTTTATAAACTGGACTGATGTTTCTCACCCTTTGGTCTATGAACTGCCACCGGTCTAAATGAAAACAAAGCAAGAAACAACTGTCAAGAAGATAAATAATAATAATCCCTAAATTCACACATATTTGGTTTTAAGTGAAAAACACAAGTAGCATGACACAAGGTGGGTTTTTTTTTTTCCAAATCCCAACAGACTGAGTTGCTGCATTAAAGATGGCTGTGAGACACTGAGCTAAAACACAGCTAGACCATGCTGGGCATTATCAGCTTACTCTGAAGCATCTGTTGCTTTTGCAATAACTGATAGAAGTTCATACTTTCTCATCCTGAGTTTCTAATTTAAATTTCTCCTGCTAATCAAAAACAGTCATCCCTTTTCATTCTATAGCACAGACTGTAAGCACTAGTAAAGCGCTTCAAGGCTGAAACCAGGAATTTTGATGGCTAGCGTCCTGCTACCTTCACATAAACACACGAGGAATCCACAGACCTTTCTGTATCAATCATCCACAGAGGATGTTTCCCCTCTCCACAGCTCATTCCTAGACCTAAAAAAGATGAGATCTGTTCTGTCAGTAGTAAACTTGAGGCACATGGGAAAAACTACATATTTTTTGTTCCAAAATTAGGATTCTAGAATAACTGAAGGAGTTTCCATCAAAAAATGTCATACCTGGAAGTGAATTTGGATTTTATATTATCATTTCACAGTTACATATTCAGTGCTAGTACTTTGACTAATGAAATATGAACTTTTCAGAAGAGAATGCAGAAATAGCATGTGTTTAAGACTTGGGTTATGAGTCTTGGGAACACAGAAGAATTAATTTTATGTCAGCTAGATAGCGAAGTGTCCACTGAGGAGAAATTTCCTTGAAGAAGATAACTAAAGAGATTTTTTTTTTCATATGATAGCAATAGTAAGGACCCTCCCAGAGCGCAGCAAAACCAGTAAAAGCCACCAGGATCACATGGCATTTACACAAGAACCTTCAAGGAACTTAGGTGTTAAGCATCTGAACTATTACTGGTGATATGTAGACTATAATTTGAATAAATTTGGAAGAATAAAAGATACACCACATCTTTGTTTTTAAGGCTGTGGTAGAGAACTGCAAACAGGAAACACTGGCAAATCGTTAAAAACTGCAGTGAAACCTAATGGTAAATTAGGGAAGGGTTGATGCAGCGTTTGTAAGAAAGCCATGCCTTAAAGATCTGCTTGAAGCTTTTGAAGGTATAAGCAAGTACATGAGCAAGCTTGAACCAAATGACACACTGTACTTGAATTTCTAGGGGTCTCACCCAGGGCCCCTTACCATTGGCTTCTAAAGAAAGCAAGCAGTTTTGGAATAAAAGGGATGACACTTACAGGGATATACAAAGACAGAAAATAAAGGGTGTGACAGGAGGGTTACCAGGGTGTGCCATGAGACTCTACGCTGCCATCTATGCCCCCCAAAATATATTGAAAAGAAAGACAATACTGAGGCAACAAAGTTTGCTGAGGTAGAAAGTTATTTATGATAGTCAAAACTAACACTGTCTGAAAAGCATTGCAGAGGAACCTGCGTGCTAGTGGCTGATCATATGACAGAATGTCAGTAGAGATGTGATGCCAACAAAAAAAAGGAAGGTATACACAAAAAATATTCTTGACTACACAGTTTTGGACTCTATATTATCTACTATCACTTACAAAGAGAGCTTGGGATCTCTGGAAACAACAGTTCACTGTTCTGTCACAGGCAAAAAAGCAAAAACATTATTAGGAAGTATTAAGGAAAAACAGTGAAAGAAAGTAGCCTCATTATGCTACCATTAATTTTTTGTTAGTTCATACCCTGAATACTCATGTGGCTCTAGTTGTCTTATTTCAGAAACTGACCTTACCCTGAAACACTCCAAGCAGTGAAAAAAAAAAAAAAAAAAAAGCAGAAAAACAAAGAATTATAAAGGGTATGGAATTACACTAGGAAAGATAATCTAGACAAGGATTTCTGTCCTGCAAAAGATGCTACTGCAGAGGGATGTAATGAGGATCTGTAAAATAATGAATGTCCTGGACAAGGTAAGTAGGGAATCGTAATTCATTATTACTCCAGACAAAAGAACTAGGAATATAAAAACAATAGACGTGTTGAAAGTCTGAAACAAACTGAACAATATTTTTTTATATACAATGCACAACTAAATCCTGGAAGTTAATCAAAGATGTATTTATTAAACCCAATGTCTATAACACATGATTCTCTGGATGTGACACCTGGATCATAAACGAGTTAAACCAGTGAATGATAGAAGATCATTGGTTAAGTCAAGGGGAGTATCGCTATTTTTTTTTCTTCTCCTTAATGCAAGCTCCGGTTTTATTCCACTGCCCAAGAGAGGTTAGACAGATCTTTACTGTGACCCAGACATTATGGTCACCAACCATGACCAACACCTTATACTGGTAACCACACTGCCCCCATCCCAGTTTAGAAGCTAGGTGAGTGCTCTTGCCTTGAACTTGGAGCTGGGGTCCACGCCGTACTGCTTAAAATGGTGCTGTCGTCCATACAAGCTAGCTCAGAGCTTGTCAAAGTACATCTTAAAGGCTTTGCAGCTACGTCTGTGATTGCAATACAGAAATGCCAAGAGCAAAAATTGGGTATGTGTTAGGGAATATAATCTCCTTTGCAGAATACTACGAAACTTTTTGTCACCTTCCCATGAGCCGTTCCCCCAAACCAGCAGCTTGTAAGAAGCAAAATCTAGTAATTAGAAAACATTGTGCAATTCGCATCAGCATACAGTAAAGCAAACATTTAATGAAACAAAATACTGATAAGGGGTGATGGGAGTGGTGGGCTGTGCTCAGTAGAGGGACAGAGGCTATTAACAGCACACCAAAAAAACACTGAATACATTTTTAAGAAAATAGTTCAGCTCTGCATTAAAAAAACAGGAAACGACATTCACTGGAAAAATGACATTGTTTCCCCTCCTTTCCCCAAAAAATTAAAAGAACATTCAGACAAATGATATATGCATCTAAATGATATTAAGGCTGGAGCTTATAAAATGTGTTTTTTTTCCCACGTACTAGTAATTATTAATTCAGTTGCTTAATTACTGACACAATTTTCTTCAGAAGTATGAATACTTGCTGAAGTTTTCACAACAATTTCCATGGCATCATCTGTCTCCTTTTTGCTGTGTATCTGGGTGACTGCTACACCCAAAGAGCTTCCAAGATGACAGCAAAAATATTTCAAGGATGAATATTTATACTTTTACCTATTTATAGAAGGTAGGGTCTCGTCGAAATTCTCATTATACTTTTTTCTTTCCACAAATACTTTTGCACACATTGTTACGTACTATCAAAAGAAAAGACCTAACTGCTTCAGTTTTCATCTGAATACTAAAGTCCATTTTGAAATAGTAAAAAAAAGTTGTGAACACATTCAAACAAGAGTAAGCAAGGAAAGCAATACAGGTTTCCAGTGAGTTATGGGGTCATGGTCCCCTATATTAGCACTACGCAAATGCACAGCTTTGCAGTACCTCGCCTGGGCTGCTGGTTTGTGAATGTGACCATGGAGGATGCAGATGCAGGAAAGAGTCCTGGAATGAGCAACAGATGAAAAACAGAAGTTAAATGCTTAGTTGCAAGCCTTCGTTCTCGACAAAGTGGCCGGGGGGTCAGCCAAAAGGAATGAAGGGAAAGAAACAAGCAGCAAGCTGGAGGAGGTTTGTTTTTGGTAAAGAGGAAATGTGTCAATACAAGGGTTTGGAGGTGACTGTGCAGAAGTAGAAGTGTAAGTGAAATAGCTTATTTTGATGTGACAGCATTTTTGGTAGATTCAAGGCAATAAGGTGAGTGTTGATAGAAGGTTTCTAATAAGCAATTTAAGAAGTCCCAAGTGCCTGAACAAAAGCTGTGTAACGAAGGGCATCAAGAGGATTCAAAGATGTTAAACAGGAAGGAAAACAAGCAGCGCTATATAGCGGGAGAAGTCACGAGAAGGGAGAAGTAGAGGGAGCATTTGAACACAGCAGCTTTAGGTTTTAGCTTCCCAGGTTACACATTTTGTCACCCAGAGCAGTGAACGCAGACCAGAGCAGAAGAGAATAATTCCAGAGTCGCCAAGAGAAAATTAAGACAGAGGCAAAAGAGTGACTATAGTTAGAAGAAAAGAGGGAATAGCTATAGTAATTTTTTATTTTGAAGCTTTGAGGACTTTTACTAACAAAAATGTTACAGAAGTAGCCAGAAATGAGCTTTACTACGGCTTCATGTTATTACTAACAGTTGTCAGATCCAGGAAGCTGAGGAGAGGATATGAGAGTTGGGGCAGCAGCGGTAAACATCTATATGGTGAGGTAAAAGGCATAATAATGAAAAACTATCAGGAGTTTCTAGAGGGTAGAGAGATATAAAATTCCATGCTGGAGGAGAGAAATAGCCAGAATACTAAATAAGGCAGAACATAATGTGATTAATGGGGCAAATATTTTTAACAGGTTTGAGTTAGTAATTGAAACCTTGCAAAAGACTGCACCCAAGAAACATGATTATTTGAAGTCATCCTTGTTTCATGTTCTAATTTCATGCAAGGACCGGAAATGATGCAGTTGTGCAACATCCAATAAACTTTTTTTTTTTTTTTTAATTAACTAAGAGATAAAAAATGAAGAGGTTTTTCTGTCTGAAGTTTGTGAAGCAGCTGTTTAAAGCACATTCAGAGGTTGAGAGAGGTTTCCTGGGATAAATCAAAGCCGGTCACATGCTATGTGGTATTTCCACTGTGTCCTTGATTATCTAAGAGCACAGCAAGTAATCAAGAGTATCTTTCCAGCTCAGCAGAAGCTATTTCCACTTACTTTCTCAGAAAAAGAGGCTCCGCTTCAGCTGAAGTCTCTGCTGTAGCTGGAAAAATTGAAGGCTTTCTATTTTCCCCCAGGGGCTATGTGTCTTGTGTCCATCAGTAGCCTAGCACATTATTAGCTACAAGAGTCTTTACGGGTTATGGGAACCTGTTTTTCTCCTTCCCCTTCACTTGCAAAACACAGGAATTTATATTACTGTTCACAGATTGAATATACATTACTGTCTACTGCTAAAATTCCTTTGTAAACATACGCTGCTGTCAACTGGCTGTGGGTGCAGCTATCAGTGCTGGAGGTGGCAGCTCCGCAGGGAGTTGGGAGGCACCTGAGGAAAAGCAGCTCTCTGGTGGGGGAGTGGTGCTGTGCTTCTGGTGCTCCCCCGGATCACACGAGGTGAGGCACCTCCTTGCCAAAACTGCACACTGGCTTCACAAAGGGGCTTCCCAGCCCCACGGCAGGAGCTGGAAGAAACATAGCTCCCACAGGCAGGCAGGTTCGCTTCTTAGTCCTGAACTTCTCCTGCAGGATGAGACTAGCATCATTTTAAGTCCTTCTCCTTCCTCCTCAGTCTTCCCTGTTCCATTATACCCAGGATACCTGTGCATTTATATCCTCTGGTATCTCCTCTGTTGGAACTGGATAGGGCATCCTATGCCAGACTGCAAACATCCAGAATTAACTGGCTAAACATTGCTAAGTACCCAATACCCAGCCTGGAAATGCTTAACCACTGGAAACACAGAGTAGTTGCAAAACATTCCCAGAAATCTGCTCCTTCACCTTAATTTTCCAAAGCTCAGGAGTGTTAACTCTCCAGCCATACTGAATTTCTCCTCCTAATTTTTCCCATGTCTTGTGAAAGGCATGCATTAGAAATATCAGCTTATACACACCATCATAAATACAGTTATTTGAAGTTTTGTGTAGAACGATTTATCATTTCAGGAAGAAGCATTACATGGGATAGTACCTCCCAATATTTAATAAACAAAGAAAAAAAGGAAACAAATTAAATTTTCCCATGAAAGCTACTTAATATAAAGAGTGCCATCTGCTGGAATGACTGAAATGAGGCATTGTTCATAGGTATAGAGGTTCAATAAAGTTTTGTTATGCCCTGTTAAAGGCACATTTCAACTCTAAGCTGTTTCACACTTTCAATTTTATTTATTCATGGCATTGCCTTTACCGAATAAGGGCAGTCAAGCACAGTGGTGTAGACAGCTCTTGTGTGAACATGGCAGAAAAAGGCAATGTCTATTAGTTCACGTTTTTATATTCAAAGTGTGTCTGTGTTTGTTGTTCTGGGATTTCTGTGTCTATTTTCCTTTTTCAACATTAATATATTTTTGGAACAATAATTTTGGAGAACCTGTAAATTAAAAATACAAGAGATTTTCTAAAATGCTGTGGGTAAGACATTTAAAAGTATTTACTTTCCACTTCACCTTGTGCCAAACATATTTGTATAACTCTCAAGCATCTTCAAAAATCCAACTTTCAGGTCTCAGGTTTAGAAACGTATTACTGATAAAATGCTGTTGTATACCTTCTTGGTCTTTTTTTCTACAAAAGCATGTGGATCAAGCCTTCCTGACTACTAAAATGCTACTTAAATACCTTTTCAAAATACCACCTCCTCCATAACCAGGATAAAAAGAAAATTGCCTGCTGCTAGCACTGAGATGTTGCCAGTGTCCTCAGTGCTGGGCTGTGCCAACAACGAGCTGAACAGTGAGAAGAACTAGAGGGGATGAGGATTGAGAAAAGCAGGACATAGTGTGCTACCTTGCTAAACACTCTTCCATCTAAACCCAAAGTTAAAGTAACATTGCCCTTTGCTAGCTGAAGTACTATTTACTGAAGAAGTCTACTTTGCATTTGGGTCTTACTACTATTAGCAATATTTACACTTTAGGCTATATTGGAGAAGTAAAAAAAAAATCTTAGAAAGACCTCATTCACTGTAGGGACAACGGAGATTTTTATTATTCTAAGACACTGGAGTTCAATTTCTGATTTCCAGCATGTTCACAGCAAAAGTTACTTTATTGTCTTCCCCAAAGAAATCGCTATTCAAATTGTGGCTCACTCATACTCCCTTCTCTTACTTCTTTAGAGGCCATTACATGACAAAATGTACCAGACCGGTTCCTGAATAGTTAAGTTCGTTCCATATCTCTTTTCTAGCGATAACAGCTATTCCGTTTTGCTTTTCTTATAATGTTATTTCACGTCTGACTCTTTGTTTGACTTCCTCCACTTTGTTGTGCAGTTCCTATGAATTAGTGAGGCAGTTTCCAGTTGAATCTCGCTATCCAAATTAAGCACTCCTATTTTTAACTACTGATTTTGCTATTATCCTCATAGTATTTACTTCCTCTTTACTGTCCATTCTCTTATCAGTCAGATTAGCAAAAATCCAAGAAGGCTACTTCGCCAGGTATCAAAACAGGAAAACATCTCAAACTTTGTATTGGCGCTTTCACCAGTCCTGATGATATTCATTATCTTCCCAAATATTTGGACCTCTAGGTCCAGGAAACAGAAGAATTCCAAGAAGGATCTTTGAACAACTTCACCCATCTAGCACAATCCTCTTTGAGCCGCTCAAGCAGGATTCTTGTTCTTACAGTCAAATGACAGAATGACAGTGAAAGGATTCTTCCTCAGCCCCTTCAGAATGACTTTCCCACTCATGCCAACCCCTCTCAGCATTACGCTTGGACAGATTTCGCACCAGACTGTTTTCTAGATCCACTCCGATGGCTAGTCTCTTTATATTTCTTATTAAAAAAAAAAAAAAAGGTCATCTTTCAGAGCAACCTGCAGTTCCTGTGAAACTCTGCCCTTCTTGCTTCCTTTTTGCTTTCCACCTAACTGTTCTCTTCTGTTATTCTTCAGCCACCAGCCCCTGCTGTTACCATTTACTCAATCTGTTCTTTCTTGCCGCTCAATATTCTGTCTCTAGCTATTGCACCTCATCACTCCTTCCACAGAGCAAACTCCAGCCACAAATTTCCTTCACATACTGGTATTTTCCTCTGCCTTGTCATCATTTTCATATACTTCTAGAGGTCTCCTTTTCATCCGGGGATCTGCCAATCAACCCATATGCAACTCCAGTTATATACATGCTCTTTCCTTTCATCTCGTCTGTCATCCTCAAATGTGTTTCTGTATTCTACCCTCATTTCTAGCTGCATTTCAGGCTCTCACACCTTTTTTTTTTCCCTTTAACATTATGAGATGACCCTTCATGCATATGTAAATTCTGTCAGAAACTCACTGAAGGATAACATACACCTTACAGCTTCTGCATCCAGTCATCTTCATAGTTTCTGCCATATTTCAGTCTTCTCCACTGGTGCCCAAGTTGCTACATATTTTCTTCCTTACCCTAGGTTTAAAATCATACAAACCATCTGCATACCAGGGTCCTCTCCAAAATCCTTCTTTTACTAGACTACTACCAGCCTCTAGTTGCTTTGATTCTGACACCTTCTTACCTACATGAGCCCACCACTTCATTTAGGGTTAACTATGATCAAAGGCCATGATCAAAGACTTCCTCTTTGTGCTGTTTAAACTAAGCCATATGGCTTTGCAACACAGCTTATCTAGTCTTGTTTGAACTGGTTGTGCACTTCCATGCACAGCAATCACTTCCAATCATAGTAAGAAATCCATGTGGATTTTCTGACGTACTTATGGCCAAAGCTCGCATTACAGTTACCCCAGGCAGAGAAGCCGCCTGGTGCTTTGGAAGTCTGAATGCAACTCCCTTCTCATTCAACAGTAAATGCCTGGCAGGAGGTGGGCATGCTTTGCTTTTGGGGTGTTGGTTTGGTGGGATTTTTTTTCTTTTTCAAAAGTAAAACATCAAAGCAGAGTTGAAGCAAGAGCAAAAGTACAGGGTGATGCTGATGATAATTTGAGAAAAAAATGATGACAGTCAAAAGCCTTCCTAAGGCAGCTGCTGCTGCTGTATTGATAAATACAGGGGAGTACTTAAAACAATATAATGGCCCCCTCAGCCCAGTCAGAGTGAGCTACCGACTGAGACCTCCTTTCACATGGCCAATAATCTTCACTAAATATCATTCATTGGTGTGTGGACATTACTGACTTCCCCTTCACCTCTTTTTATTCTTAAAATAAAAATGTGAACAAAAATCTAAATTTGAACATAAATCTCCAGAGGCAGAAAGTGAAAAAGTGTCTTTTGCTTTACTTCAAAATGCCTACAAGCACTTCAGTTGCAATATAAAAATCCTTTGAGGAAAAAACAACCCGTATACATGATGTTACCCAACACTGCAGTATATTATAATAATTGATAGGAGGGCCATATCTGAAAAAAATCTACAGCGAGAAATAGAACTGGAAATACATCCCTTGATGAACTTCAAGTGTTTTTTACATCTGAAACTAAGACTCCTAAATCACTGAATCAGAAATCATTGCCAAGCTGACTGCAGACTCCATGGTCTTTTCTTAGTTATGGTTATATAATATTATAATTTTTTATCTGAAGACCAAATTGCTATATGGCACACTTCACTTCTTCTGGAGTTTCATTTTACAATAATGTACATATTATCTGGCTAATCTTTACCATTTCTATCAAGAAAACATAATATTCAGAAAATACTAATGCACCGATGCAGTTTCCAGAACTCTAATAGCATGAACACCAATATATTGTACTGTTACAGCTAAAATTTGGACGAAAGAATCAAAATAAAATGTTTATAAATGCCATATATTAGACTGCCTGGTTTGTTATAAGGTAATAAACAGAAAAGCTTGCATCTAGTCATTCATGGTTGTTAAATAAGATTCTTTGTGACTAGCAAAAAAACTAGAACACAATGAAGAATTATCAGTGCATTCTCCACGGAAGTCATCTACATGTGTTTATTTAATAAACAGAAGATGGCTTTATTATACACATTTGATTTCCATATGCAATCGTCTCCTTATCTGTCACTTGTATCTAAGCAGGGTGCTTTATACAAATCTGAAAATGAAAAATTCAGAGCAGGGCACAGGAAACTCATTTAATGTCGAGTGCAGTCAAAATCAAGATTTCTTTATTTGTAGTAACAACGCTGTTAAATCAGAAAATTACTCTCCTTTTCTGCATGTCCTTCTTCCTTTACAATTCAGTTGTTTGATCATAAATTGTCGAGTGCAATGACTTGTCTCCTCCACTTTCCACACTGGTCGAGACAGATTAAAAACTCCGGCATACCACCAACCAGTCTCAGCATACCATTAGCATATATATGAGATTTGAGACATTTTCTAATATTCTCCAGCAGAACTCATCTGTCAGCCAGGTGATGAATTATAAAAACTCTTAGCTTGTTTAGAAAAGAGGGGGAGAGTGAGAGAGAGAGAAAGAGAGCAAGACAGAAGAGGAAAACACGATCCCACCTTTCTTTTTCATTTTACCCATCCACCCTTGCAGTTAGTCATATAAATAATCACTAACCTCAGTAAGAGAGACATAATGTGAAAGATTTTAATACACGAGCAGCAGGGCACAATTAAAAGCTAACAGAAGTGGACGGAATTAGAGATTGGTCACTGATTTACATAAATAATCTTTTAACACATTTTTTCCCACCTGATATTAACAAAGATTCATAAGGTGCATTACGACATCCACATAACTATCACTGGTAAACTGGTAAACCAGCACAAGGACTGTTTAGAAAATACTGGAATAATAAAAATGCCAAATTCATGCAATTCAAAGAGGGTTGTTTTTTTTGTAACCATTCATGAGTTCAACAAGTTTTCATGCACATTCTGAAAATTTCATAGATTCAGATAGAAAACTATTATTCCCTATTTGCATTTCATTAATCTGTTTGGGTTTTTTTCCTGACTAGAAGGTAGAAAGTGAACAATGGTATCTTGTGACTTAAATGAACATACCTATGTGCACTATGAGATGGAAATAGCAAATACATGATGTCACAAATAATGACTATCCTTTCAAATATGTCAGTAGGTAATAACAGCTTATGAGTATATTTGAAAACTATCAAATTGCTACATGAATGCTTTACATTAAAGAAGGGTTAATATTTATCATAATAATTTACACCATCATCAACTCCCAATACCATTTGTAGTATCTGACACTAACTAAAAAATATTTATATTTCCCAAGGACTCTTAGAATTAAAGCTGAGAAAATATTAAACAATATATACATATATTTTTCCATAGAAAAGAATTCTCAGGATCAAAGATTTTCACAAGTTCTAGAAAAATTTGTCAAATACTTACCATGAAAAAGAGAGAAATAAGACTTTTTTAAATGTCATTTTATTTCATGCCAAAGTTTTTAACGTGTTCATTTCTGAGTTTGACAAAAAGGTTTGTTTCTATACATTAGGGGGGGTAAATCTTATTCAACTTTTGTTTCCAAAATGGCATTTTTGTTTAAAAATTAACCTACCCAGAAAAAAAAAAGGGGGAGAAAAACATTTAGAAGAAACAAAAGCAACTGAAAATGAAATAAAGCACTTATTTTTCATGAGCTGTACTAAAAAGGTCATAATATGATCATAGCATCTAATAGTGCAAGTATGACAAAGGTCTCTTAAAGGTCTACTTAATTAGAAGTTTTGTTAATAAATGTACAAGTGAAACAATGCATACAGTAACTTGCTTTTTACCCACAAGTATCTTTGAGCTTTTAGGGGATAACACATCAATCTGGTATTAATGATGGAATAAAGACATAATTATTTTTAGGTTACAATGTGTCTAAAAAAACCCGATAGATTTATTTTGGTAGACAATTTGATAGAAGGTTGGGATACAATAATATCAACAATACTATGGAATTGTGTTAAGATACAAGAGGTGCGTATCAGAGGGTAAAGGTTTAGCCAGTGGACTGAAGATATCTGTACATACATGGACTAAGAAATTAATGTATTTAAATTATCTGAAGTATAAAATAGCATGTTTAAGGAATAGTTATTTGGAACTGATTGAGCACTAAGTAACCATTTTTTTTCTGCTAAGCTAAGAAGTTTGTGAGAACACAAGCCAGCAGCTAATGAGCTATTTTCCCCGTTGGAGCACTTGTTCCGATTTTAGTGATAACCAGAGTTAATTCATACCTTTTTTGGTTTCCATTGTGCAGATGTACACAATACCGTTATTAACACTTGTGTTTAGAAAGATGAATCAATTTAAGGAGCAGATGTCTAACTAGTCCTTTCTCTACCTGAGAGTCGCCATCTGGTTGCAATACATCAGCTTTTTGGGGGTGTTTCATTTTGAAAATGATAAAATAATTTTTTAAAATTTAGATTCAGTCCAATACTTCCCCCACCAAACACTTCCATTTACCATCAAAGAAAAGCAACAGGATGCTACTAGACACATTAATATTCATTAATTAATAGTTCAATTAATTCTTTACAACTTAAAGGTGTATATATACAAACTACGCCCCAATACCAGCACAATGGGTGTAGTGCACAACCTTACTGTATTGCCAGGTTTCACTGAAGGCATAGAAAGGTAACTGTGACGAGGACATCCAGCTGTTTCCTTGTCAATTTACACTGAGCATATTCCGTGAAAATACTAGCCTAAGAAACATTACACTGAAGTACTTCCTCCTGATTTTCATTTAAACCAAGGCCCGTTAAGATTCTGAAAAAATCTCTTAAAACACTAAAGAAGAGCGTTTTAGGAATAAAAAAGATAGCATTGGAAATCAAAACAGATGTTCTTGCAAGACTGCAAAGCCAGTGTTGTAGATTTAACTGATCCGGATAAGTTGCAAGCTGAAACTTTCAGAGATTTGCCAGCAAAACTCAGCAGTAAAAAAATCTGGTTAATATTAAAAGCAGAGATGCTTTTTCAACATAATCCTAAATGGATTTGTTGTATCTCATTTTCTTAAGCAGCTCCAGTGAAGAAGTGGAATGAGAAAAAGCAGCATGCCTTTACTGTCTTCACTGAGAAAAAGATGGGGGAAAAAAGCCCCAAACCTGTAGGTCTAAATCAAGTCCTAGAATACTCACATTTATAATTTATTATAATTAGCAATAGAATACTGACCATGTTGAAACCAAAAAAGAATATGGAATCTAAAGTGACTTAGATCAACTTTTCAAACTCAGGCCCATCCGCTGGTGAAAGCTGAAACAAAGATCTCATTTACTTTTAAAGAAGTTTGAGTCCGGCTGTGAATCAGGAGTTACAGCTGAGGAGGACTATCTTCTCCTAAGACATCGCGTAACAGTCAATACAAAACAGAAACTATATTTTGATTTCAGTGTATATAATAGGTACTTAGTAGCTTATCCCTTAACAAACAAGTTCAACTTGGTCAAGAAAATGGTTAATTCTTCACTGCTCTGTTCTAGTATTCCCAGCTGTAGAAAGCAAGAAGTAGAGAATAAAGCAGAGGCAGTTTTCTTCTATGACATAATATTAAGCAAGATCATTGGCTGAAGAAGTCTTTTATCAATGCAAAATTCTGGGAAGAAAAAATATCACAGAAACGGTGTTATTGGCACATTGATAAATGACATGCCTACTTAACTGGGATCACTGCCAAGGAACAGATCCAGTTTCATGCAGGGTTTCAGTTCCCTTTAACAGCAGCAGCAGATAAAGCGGCAAGCAGTTTATTTTGCGGTACTTGCAGATCTGTCCATATGTGGAAGAGTAGGATAAATATCCTTCTTTAGTCATGGCGTTATTGATCATTCTGGCATCAGTTTTACCGAGCCAAAATCATCTTAATATAGATTTTATACTTGTTGCAAATGATTTTAAAATTTTAGGTATTTAAATACTGGATGCTGTTTAAAATAATTTAAATAATCTCAAAATAACGGAAATTAGTATGTCATAATAAAAATATTTGTTAAATATGGATAGGTACATTTCAAATGTACCTATATTGATGCAAAGACAACAATACAAGACACTCCTATTGCTACCACAATGCTTTTTCCCCATGTTAACAATAACTCACAGGCACAGCGGTGTTTTATCTGAGCTTCCCAATAAAGCCCTGAACCAAAGACCACGTTCTAAGTGGACAGTTTCAACAACTCAGATGAAACCTGACAAAAAGTGGTTCTCTGCCTAGGTATTTTTCTATTTAGGAAGATTATTAATCCAGTTCCTTTTTAAACTGTGCCATTTCCCATCTGGAACAGCTCAGAGAAGGAAGAATGCATATTTAAGACCAATTGTCTTTATAAGAAATTTATGATGCTAGTGGAAAACAGGAGGAGACTGCATGCACGGTCAAAATCTCTTTAAAGCTGCCTTTCCATAGTAAATTATGAAAAAGTAACCAATTCAACAGAATTTGCTGAATCAAATTATCCTTTCATTGTGAGCTCTTTTGCTGTTTGTTATTATCTCTTTCATTTATCTCCTCTTTCCTTTTTTTTTTTTTTTTGTTTCTTTTGGCCACTTAATAAACAGTCCTTTACACAACAAATGAATCCTCCAGCTTCTCCTCCCAGGTGAATACTGTAACCACTAGGCTGTAAAATTTCCCTCGCTCAAACTACTCTACGCACAGCGGTGCCGTTTTAATAGGAAGGGAGAAAAGCGATTCCAGCTCAGCCCCTCAGCAGACAGCATTGTAGGAGATACTGATTTGAAGTCTTTCAGGCGGTAGGAGTGGGATCAGACTTCTCAGTAATGCCAGCAAAATTGAATTTTGCCTTCTGAACACTACCGTGGGAGCAGGACGCTCTTGCCATGGGTAAGAAAAGTGCAGGGAGGAGGAGTGGCACCAGGACTGAGGAGCAGTGGGGACCTCACAGCTCCTCTCTGCACTGCATAGTAGCACTGGCTGGGTATGGATCCCCTCCAGAAGTCGCGGCTGCCCCATACGTGCTTACCCTTTCTGTAGCTGCAGCAACAGCAGCCAACCCAGTTACAGCTGGGTTGATGCTCTAGACAACTGCTTGCTTTGCCTGTTTCTAGAGACAGCCCCATCAGCAGCAAAGGCCTTTCAATCTGTCCGTCTGATGACTTGAGCACGTTCAGAAACTGCTTTGCTAACTATGCACTTCTCCGGCCAAATTGCCCGGGAAGTTATTAGCTGCCCCTGTGTTTTCAGAAGAGCCCCATCCCAGCCATCACTATCCAGTACAGTCTCCAAACAATTACTGGGCTCAGATTTTTAAAGGATTTAAAGGATGGAACATCATCTTTCTTGCTTCCAGATGGTCTAAACTGCTCTGATGGAACAAGATTGGAACAATCCTGGATGACTAAAAGAAGCCAAGATGCCTGGGAACCAACATGCAGCAGATGAGCCACAGTTTACAATCTCAATTTAAGCCTGGATCCACAGGCTTAAATTCATTCTAAGTCTCTCTTTAGGTGCATGAGTCCATTCATGTACAGACAGCACAAGGTTTTACGTAAACCTCATCAATTGCAGTGTTCACACTAAACAGCAGACCGATAGGTACTTTCATGTACGGGTTTAATATGGACACTTTATATAGCAGGAACAGCATGTCACAAGATGCTCACAGAACAAAGTACATTCCTGTATAAGCTTTCTCTGACAAATCTTTCTGCCCACAGAGCCTGCTCATCAAACATGCATGTGCAACGAAGCATGACTTAGGTTAAGATAATGGTGAAATGGAGGGCCAACAATTGGAACCATATAACCTCGAAAAACATAATACAATCTACCCTAATTTACATGCAGATTAAATGTACAGTGTGAAAGATATATAAAAAAAAAAAAAAAAACCACATCCTGCTCTTGCCTGCTCCCTGCTTACATAAGACTAACACTTTGCAAAACTATTCCAAAAGTCAAATTTTGAGAAAAGGCTGATGCATTTTGTACATACTATTACACCCAAAAGTCTGGGCATCATCCTGCCCTGAAAGATACAGGAATGCCACGACTTCTAAACAAGCTATAAGGTGAGATTTGTTGCTCATCTTGCCTTTAGTAACAGTCAGGGTTTTGCTATTTTGGCACAGTTTTCTGTTATAATGAAAAAAAAAAAAAAGCTACAAAGATACCAAGCTAACTGCTAATTATCCAAATTTCTGTATATTTTGTTCCATCAGATGCATTTAATCAGAGCTATCGTAATGCTTCAGACTTATTAAGATCTAGAATACAAACTAAAGTTTTCTGAGATAAAAATAGGGTTTCTTACATATGTTTAGTCTTCTAAAGTTATATGAACTACCTCAAGTAGTTTCAAAACATACTGATAACTAGGCATGGAAAAGCAATCCCTATTAAAGAAAAAAAAAAAAAAAGCTGTCATTTCTGTCTAGACCTTGAAACAGTCTCCAGCTAGGACAGGACTCCGTAACCTTCAGATTTCAGGAAAGAATATCACTGTAATCCAAATGGAACAGAGTCTGGGGAGTCAAGAAATTGCAGGAGAACAAAACCATCAGGCTAAAAGCAGTAAATCAAGAGCTGACCCCAGGGAGGAAAGGGTAAACCAAGCGGGACTGGAAAACAGGGATAAAATTCTTAGAGCTGGGCAGAGATGTGCACAGTGGAAAGCACAGTAGCACAGCAGGAGAACAGAGAGGAGCTTCCAGCAGAGAAGGTAACCTCTGTGTTCCTTGGTTCTACTAGACCGTCAGGAGAATCAGGACCAAAAAGTACTGCCTCATTTCTTTTTTTTTTTTTTAAATCATGTGCCTAATCTATTGGGAGTCTTTTGAAATTCTAGGAAAATAATTTTTTCCGTTATAAACTGAACATTCATGGATGCCCACTAAAGACATGGTTCTCAACCCTAATGGTATATGAGACATTCTACATTCGTCCAGGGGGGACTGCATCTTCAGCATTCACAAAAACATTTTACAATAAGCCGCTTCTGGATTTCAGTTGTTAAATTCTGCCATTTGCTATCCTTCCTGGCTTATTTTCCGATGAAGAAAGAATATTTTAAAGGGTCCGAACTACATATGTTTAAGTGAGGACTTTGGTCAGGATAGCTATGAAATTCTCACACTGAGCACTTTCATGCCTATGTAAGGTCAAAAAAGCAATTTGTGGTTGAATATGTCAGATATTCTAGGAAAAGGTCTACTTCTGACTCATGGAATTTGACACGTGCATTTTTTAGGTTAAAACTATGCTTTAAGATGCAGATCATATGAGTTCCACCTGAACTGAGATGAAGACTCAATGAAACGCTGGCAAATGTCTGCTCTCCAGCACTATGTCCACTCACTATGTGAGTTAATTAACTCACATTTCCATTTTGGATGACAGAGTTTCCTGAGCACTGAGATAGTCATGCAAATGCATTACCCTTCTCTAAATTAACACACAACTTAATCTGCAATGGGACTGAGAGATGGCCGAAGACACATGTAACTTTCTCTGTTCCATCATGCACATATAGACATTTCCTAATACACTTGGACAATGATGAACGCAGCCCAGCCCAGTGCACAAAAGCACAGTCATAGACATGGTGAAATACCCTTCTTTTCCAGTAACAGCCTACCAGACAGCTGACTCAGCTAAAAGCTAAGGGACGAAAGTGCTAGACACTCCTGCAGCCTGCAGGCGTTGAAATCCATAGGTCTCACCTTCCTGGAAAAGACCCTTACGTCTGGAATATTGATAAGGCTTACCACCTTTCATCCTACCTGAGAAGGTGAGGCTATTGTCAGGAAGGAAAAGATGGGCTGAATAACTTAATATGCAACTTTGGCTCAAGCACACAAATTCCAGGGGCAGTAATACTTCATATGCCATTGTCCCATGTAGCCCAACATCTAATTTTAAGCATCCTTCACCCTTTGAGTTCTTATCTCTTCATTGGCTAGATAGATAGGGAGTTTAGATAACTAGTTTACATGTTAGGTCCTTGTTAGGACCAGCCGTCTGTGTTCATTCAGGTGCTGTGCGTCTAACAGGGGTTGTCTGAATCTGGTCACGATTCCAGCCTGTTATGGTCTAAGCCCACTGCAAAAGCAGAAGAATGCTGATAGGCATCATAGAAACCCTAAAAAAGACAATACGTTTCAAATATGAATTTGAAAAATTATAAAACACACCTGATGGTTGTGAAAGGGGGGATTGAAATTATTCAGCGTTTACCGTTGTTGCTAGTTCATTCCCAACGTAGGAGTTTATTAATTCACCCTCATATGTATCCTTTTCAGAAATCATCAGAAAAAGCTTACCACGTGCCTGGAGTAATAATGCCATCTGGAATGGTAGAAATCTCTTTTTTAGCACGTGAAGACATAAAGCCAACAACTCTCAAGGCTACCAAAGACCTCAGATCTCTTCAGGTCTATTTGTTACTGGTAGATGCAAAAGAAGAGAACAAATCACTGCATTAGTAATAAAAACGTTGATAAAATTCATTTAAGGAGTTTCACATCCTTGGACAACATCTGCAGTTAGCCATTTGACTCAATCTGCCTCTTCATAATGTACTCTAAAATGGTAAACATAGTGGGAAGACTGCATCAGTGACCACTGTAGTAGTCGTTGTTTGCCCTTGGCAAGATCCCGTTCATTACTCATTATCACAATTTAGCTGTAGAAGTTATTATTAAATAAAGTTACTAAGCACTTTATGAAACTAACGGCAGTGAAGCTGAATTATATATGTAGTTAATCATTAAAATCAATGAAATATATTCCCTCCAAAGCAACATTATTGTTCTACACTTTATATCAGCTTTCTGGTATATTATATACATGAATGCAGAAGTCAGTGAAACTATACCTCACTGGAATGAGGTCTACTACTTTTACCCCGGTAAAATTTAAGAGAATTGAGTAGGATGGTCAGATTGATTATATTTACAAAGTCCTGTCCTATGCTGTCACAGACAATCTTATAGAATCAAGGATATGGCCTGAAAAAAAATATTTCTTTGCACTGTGCATCTATCAAATCGATATGTATCAATTTATCCTTTTTTCTATCATAATAAATTAACTAAAAAAAGCAAATTTCAGCTGGCAAGTGAAACGGTCGGAAGACTGGTACTAGCCTATACATGGTTACAATCTGACTCTCCCTTACTCCTCAAATGTGAAACTTTCTTATAAAAAAGGTTCCGCGACTATGGAAATGTATCTGCATTCTGCCCTCTCCTAGCCCATTAAGGTGACTGATAGACTTTAGATTACAGTGACTTGAAAAAAAATTACTTTTTTAGTATAAAAAAAGAAAAAGACATTCAGAGAAAAGAAAAGAAAAGAAAAAACCCACCTTTTCAGTAAAAAACAGAAGGCAACAGCAGCTTTGGAACAAGTCCTTGCCAATAGAAGGATTTCATGCTTTTGTTAATTAAAGGAACAAAGAAAAAACAGTGCAGTAGGCTGTATCCTACATAACAGCTTCTACTAATAAAAAGTAATAGACAATTTCCTGCATTCAGTTCTTTTGAATACTATTATACAAGGTAATAGAGTTTTGGAAATGGAAGTCCTAGCAGCCTGTCAGAAAGAGCTTTCTTCCACTTTTTTTTATTAAATGACTAAGTGCAGCAGTCTGTGTCCTATCTCTCCCTCTTGCATCTATTGGATTGTATTATTTTACATTTTGATTGAAATGATGTCACCAGCAGATAAAAGCCTGGCCCAGGCATTGTAATTGAATCAGCCCGAGTTGTTTATTCTAGTGATCTACAGCGATGCTTTCCTTGTCCTAACACAGAATACATAAAAGATCCCCTCTTGTTTAACATGCTACTGATTAGATCTATTTTTTTTAGAAGAAGGAGGAATCAAATTGGGGGGTCGAGAGAGTGAGAACTGGAGTTTGGGGGGGAAATTGGAAAACACAGATGAGAAGAGACACCATCTGCAAAACTTTCCATGTGTGACTGAAAGTTTAAATAAATAAATTTCACATGGCATCAGTACCAGATGCAAACAGATTTGATTGACAACATTTAAATGACAGTTAATGGGAACTTGTACAATTTTTGGAAGGTTTTTCATGCTCATTTCCCAAATCAGAGGCTTATTCAAGCTTTTATTTAAAAAGAGTGCTTATCTTGGAAGACGAAATCTTTCAAATTGTTTTTTTTTTTTTTACTGCTATTAAAATACAGTGTGTTTGATAATTAAATCATTGTTATTGACATGTTCCGTTTTCAGTTAACACATTTTACACTTAATAGACTAAAACAACATTTGAATTGAATGTATCAAGGATATCCTACAACTGGTATTACTGAGAATAACCCTTTACAAAATATATAACAGACAGAGGCAAAAAAAGAGTAATAAGAACCTTTCATTTGGCAAGTTCTGACAAAATATACTTTCTTTGGTGATTATTTTAAGAGAAAGTCTGTCTTTCGTGTTAAGTGCTGTTTCCTTTTTTTCTTGTTGCCCTCCTCTCCCCCCCCCCAGGATCCTTAGTGAAATAAAGCAAAAAATAGCATTACTTTATGTGATGTGAACACTTTAACATAAAACTTCTTCAACAGTGGTGGTGGTGGTGGGTTTTTAGTTTGGGTGTTTCTTTTGTTTATTTATTTTACTTGGAGTCTTTCCTTAAAATAAAGTACAATCACATGAGGTTTAGTAGTAGTGCCAAGACGAAAACAAGCAAAGCTCATCAGCAAATTTGCTGAAATGTTTTTTACTTGAAACCTATTCTTTGAATTGTTTGCCTCAAATTTGGAGCTGGGAGCTTATTTAGTTGTTTTCTGGGAGTTCTGCATGAGGAGGAAACAAAGATGTAATTTGAGAAAGTATTTTTTTATGCATAAATAAATTCTTTCAGCACAAAAAAAATACTTTACAAACAATTACAATTAATGGAAATGGTTATTAAATAAAATAATGAAAAATAATGAAAAAAATAATTCGGTGAAAATTTTTGAATCTAATTTTTTTAAATATATGCAATAACTGTAACAAGACTATTTTCACAAGTGAAAGCCAGCAAAAAGGTTTTTGTAAAGTAGAATAGAAATATATCTACCAGTTACTATATATACTTTAATTTTACTCTTATTTCCTGAATATTTGCTACAATGTATAAATAAAAAATATATTTCCTACACCATTTACAGTTTAGCACTCCTAATAGCTGTATTACAAAATTCACTCATAATAATTTCTGATACCTAACAAATAGACCTTTGAGACCTTCAGATTTTTGTAATTCATTTATTGTCCTGAAGGTATCATTATTTGGAAGCATTTGCAAAACGTATTTTTTTATATTTCTCGTCAGTCATGAACTTAGAGCTGGGAAGCTACAAGATGCACTATTTACATTTATAAATGTGTTTGTTTGGAGTGTATTCTAATGAATGTATTTTGACTGAAGTTAACCCTTTAATACACATTTATTAGACTGAGTTGGGTAACACGTTTTTCAGTTATCTTGGTTTTCAACACTGCTACCCACTTTGAAAGTAATAATTCCGTAAAAACTAAATTGAAATAAAGAACAAATCAATTCAGATTTGTCATTAAGAATTCTAAACCAAATTCATTGCTTTATTCATATACAAATAATGTTGTACCACAGTTGGCCTTGTAACATAGAGACAAACTGTTCTGCGGCCATGGAGAGAGACCCAGGCTCACCAAAGCACCAATCCATATCCAGTCCCCAGAGCTGCTTAAATATAATTTGCATCACAGAGGTTACACATTTGGTCTCTGGTTGGGGGGAAAAAAAAAAAAAAAAAAAAAAAGGTAGGCAACGTTGATTTAGCCTCCCTTCAATACTCTCCAGCAGCTGCCTCAGGGAATAGCACTCAGAGGAACATCCCAATATGCCATGCTTTTTCTCACCATCACATTACTTTCTTGTTAAAGCATAAGTGGTTAGTACAGGCAAATTGATTTCAACAAAGGGAAACCATTGTGAACATGAACTCCGGTATCTAATCCCCCTAAACACGAACAGAGATTTATTTATAATTCAAAGATGCAGAATTAACTTTTTAATAGCAATTTTCATGATTTTTGGAGCTTCCACTGCAAATTCCTGCGATGCTTGGATGTCTGGCATACATCCTAATACCATCAATGGGATTCCCTATTTTAATGGGAGTTCGTTCAGACACTGCCAGCAGAAAGGTGTGAAAAAAAAAGAAGGAAAAGCCTATATTTCCATTTATTATTTGTGGTCAGTCTCTTATGAGAGCCTTTTCCTGTGAGATTTGCAGCCACAAACATACTTGATAAACCAGTTTCAGACTTTTGCAAGCTTATCAAAAACAAACTAAACTTTCATTCCAATTAAAGCTTGCAAAAGGAAATGTAAGCTGGCAAAACTTAATGCCAAGAAGAGCAAACAGTGACCAGTAAAGAGGCAGATGGAAATGGGCAACGACAGCCAAACAGTAGTGCATGTGTCAAAAATGCACAAAAATCACGTCTTTACATATGAGACCGGTGACGCATGGGTGTTTGCTTTATTTAAAATATGATTTTTTAAAAGATACTCAAATGCCAGTACTAACGATGTTTAAGCTGGAAAAGACACGATGGACCCTACAACCTGCCTTCCTCCAGTGCTGCAAGCATGTGAAAATCATCTGTATAATCAACAACAAGATCACATAAGAGAGCAATTTTGGGGGTTTTGTGGGTGGGAATGACAAAACTGAGGTTCAGAACAGCAAGGGTTTCATATGAAGTAGTGTGCTTTTAAATCCTGAAAAAATGTTTTCATTTCTTTCTTAAACTAACTCGTTCAGGAACCTGAAATGTGTGCGCAGCTTGTATTGGTAGACACATTACTGATATTTGAGGTCTTTCCTTAATCACGGAACCAGGCTTGAATACAAAAATAAAGAGAGCAGCAAGATGCTGAAATTTCAAGTACATCCTATCTCTAACCAAGGTGTGGAATGCAGAAGGAAACTGGGTTTTGATGATAAGAAATGGCAGTTTCCTTGATCAATTGTCTTGCTTTGGATATAAACAATATCTCACAACCTAAATCCAACTCTTTCTAAAGCAACTCGCGTAAGAGACCAGATTTTCAAAAACGCTATGCCCCAGCAGACTCCTCTGTAGTCAATTATTTAGAAAGCTAATTGAGGAATCCAATATACTATCCTGCTTGTGAAAATTCTGATCCAGACAATTTAAATAACGGCCAAGATAACCAAGTACATATAGGTCCTCCTGCTTTTTCCGAGAACTGATACTTCAGCTGCGTTTTGTCTTTTCTTTTAAAAACAATTAGTCCAAACAGCTATACAGTTCCTTCATAAAATCAAAACAAAAGCAAAAAACTGTGCCACATTCTCACCATTAAGGAATGGTAAGAAAATCAGTAAAAACACAGATGTTAGTGCCAGTCTTTAAGGAGTTATTATACACTAAAACAAATGTAGAGATATGAATAATTCCTTGGCTATTTATATATGTATATATACACATACATGCACATGCACATACACATACACATAAGAAAAGAATATGGTGCAAGTTCCTTCTGTGGTATTTATGAAACGAGCTAAGGATTAATTAATTGCATTGTAAAAAATGTGATTGCTTAATGAAATGTATTGCAGGTGAGAGAAAAGATGTTTGTGTAGCATATTTTTTCAACCAAAGAAGTGTGAATATTAAAAAAAAAAAAGTTTACATGTCATCCTGTTCCATCTTTGCATGTACTTGCTCTTTATCTCTAAAGCAGCATACGTTCCATATGAGAGAGGGGGTTGCCATGGTATCTGCACTTTAAAAAATTGAATAGCAGATCTAAAAGAAGCATAAAATCGATTTAACAAGTTGTCATGTAACTTACCCTGGCCCATAAGGATGAAGTCTATGCACCTTTTTCTATAGAAAGCGTTTAGTTTTTTAAAAAAACTAATTGTAATTTTTTAGTTACAGAGCAAAATAAGCCGCTTGCCATTAGGTTTGTCTCACCAACTTACAAATCATTTGGATGCGCACGTGGAAAATATACATATTTTCAGGCAATTTTTTCCTTTTCTCTTAGAAAATAAAACATTTACTGGGGGTAAATACAACAATACAACAAAAATACAACTACAACTGTAGTAAAGAAATAATTCTAAGCAGTGATCCTAATACAGAAGACAAAACATTAACATATAACCGGAGACAGAAATAAACCTTACCTAAAAGTTCATTTCTTTATGAAATTCTTACCCATTCTAAAGAAAAGAGGTTTCAATAATCACTTTGAAAATGGGCATTTTTTTTTTTTTTTTACACTACTCTGAAGAGAATATTTCACAACTGTAAATTGGGACTTCTTATAGTCACAGGGACAAAATAGTCATTCACATTTTTGGTGCCCAGTCTGCAGGGAAGAACAGATAGCTCATGCAACTACAGTGATGTGGTTTCACAGGCAAATTAGAGAAACTGTGCTTTTCTAGTTTGTGTTTTTTGTTGTTGTTTGGGTTTTTTTCTGCTTGTTTGTTGAGAGAGAAATATGAATGGAAGAGCAGGATGGCTGGAAGATGACTGTTCCAGAACTGTATCCTCTCAACTTCCTTGCAGGTTAAGTTACCACCAACTCATTGAGTAAACCCCAGACAGAATCATTACATCTTCAAAACACCCTCCTTGGCGTAGTATAGCCTTTGGGAAAAGGTCAATGTTACCTAGCAACTACTAAGAGCCAGTGCCTTTTTATAAATTAACCCCTTCATATGAGGCTCTGGTAGCATCTCGCATCACAAAACGACCTCCAATTTTTTGCACAAAACACACTAGTTTTATTTTCAGCTTCAATGGGTTCAGTTCTGAAAAGTTGCCTGATGAAATTATGGCTGAACTAGGAAATTCTTTTAAGGATTGTATTTGTTCAGTGGAATATATAATCCTAACTATGCTCAAATAGAATTATGCTGATCTCTTGTAAACCCATACAAAAATCAAAGGCTGTTTCACAGAGAGTTTCCAGAATTTTCTATGCCAAGTTTCCTCCTCCATGGCTTGGCTGCAGTTAGGTCCCAGAACAGGAGAGTCATAGAACAAAGATGAGTTGGATGCGCAAGGCCAAGTCCACAGAGAAGCCACAGACACTGCTCCCTCTGCAAGGTGGGCATGCAGTCTTATCAACTTGCTCTCTGCTGTTTTGAAGGTAAAGTCCATATTGAAATAGGAGGTGAACATGACTGGATGTGATAAGGGAAGCTCTTCAGCTCAAGGATCCCAAATAGATGACATTCAGGGGATTATAGCTCTCAAAGAAAATCCCAGAACTGTCAAGTAGGGAAAAAGTGAGTCTATGTTAGGGAATGCAGGCAGAGACTGTGCTAAGAGCAACTAAGAAGGGGACAACCTCTCTACCTGATATTTTATCACATCCTAGGATTCAGTCATGGCCCACTGTTTGCCTAGGTTTGCTCTCTCTCAATGAAGCATCTCTAGGTCAACAAACTAGCCCCCAAATTTATACACAGCTCACCTACCAACTGGCATGTGCAACCTGAGGAACCGGGAGTCTTCCAGACACGTCCTTCTATGCCATGACGCGCTAGAAGAAGCATCAGAAAGCTCCAAGAGATGCAATGGCTAGACCACAGAACAACCATTAGTGCAGGCTGTACTGAAAGGCACAAATGTGCTGCTTTTTAGACACAGCCACTATCTGCATACCTCCTCTGTTATTTTCAGATAGGAACATTTTGCTGGTTGGGTGAGAAGCTGAGTTACCATTTTTGCTTCTTACAGCTTGCTGAGTAGCAAAGATTTACTTAGTCATAGTCCTGTAAGACAAGTTCACGTCTTCAATACTTCATGTGGAAAATGAGGGAAGTATAATTAACATCCACCCTCTAGAACATCACCACACTTACGCAACACCTAAAGTATTCTATTGGATTTAAATCCAACGCCTTAACCCACAAGCTCCCAGCCTCTCTCTGCCTGCAGTCTGTAACCTAATTTACGGTACAAAAATACAATCTTGTCCAGCTATTCTCTAGCCAGCAGTAAAACTCACTTGACTTTTAATCCTAGTTCTACCTCAGTGAGAAAAATGTGTCATTGGCTAAATAAAAAATTAAGATCTTTTCATGATGTGGGTTCAGGACAACAGGTTCATCTCTACATCTCACAGAGTTTTTCAAAAGTTTTATGTAGGAATAAAAATATATTTCAGGCAGAAAAGCCAATTGTATCAAGTTTGCACACTCCATTTTACACTCAATGCCGTTTCCCAGGAAAAAAATAGCTAAACAGCAGTGTCCGTACCCATTTTGCAAGACCATAAATAGCTGGCTTGTCAGCAGATGCACACTTGCCATCCATTCAGCAAACATGTTGCTGCAGACCAGTCGTGCATTCTGCTACTCACCCACCAAATGGATAAGTGGCTCAAGCACATAAGGGCATATGCAGACAAGTAGCATCTCTGAAATGCGGGAAAGAAAAAAATGTAGGACACTAATCTTTAGGAAGCCACATTCCACCACAGCTACTGCTTAGCGAACAAATTAGTAGAATTATATTTCTTTTTTTTTTTTTCCTACGGTAGTCTAGAAACATTACCCAAAACCCTGACTTCACAAACACATCTATACACAACCACCCCACTGCCCAAAACATGGTAAATTCATTATAAAATTTGTAAAACATGGCAACACCAACTGACGTGGCATGAAAAGAATGCAATATGCTAGAAAAGGAAGCGCCTTTGACTTAAATGGCATTCCACATTTTACTTTCCATATTGTTCTTAGTCTAATATTTCATTTACATTTTTTATTACTTTGGATTCAGCTGTCTATAATAATACCCTCATCTTTCTACGAACTCAGAACAATTTATTTTTTATCCAGTAATGCACTAAGTATTTCAAATGACTCCATCCAACACACGTTACACACGTTTGTCAGCAAAGGACTGTCCGTTTGCCTAGTGTATTAAGTCCCTTAGTCTTCACTGCTTCTTAATAACCTAATTAATTTTAGGTCATCTGCATTCCGCATCACCATCCCATTTCTTTTGCAGGAAGAAAACATATGGAGTACCAGTGGAACCGATAACTAATGTCAGGATTTTCTTCTTAAGAGGTTTGATAAATTGTCTAAATATATATGTTCTTTGAGTTACAGGACTCATTAAAAAATAATCCTTTTTTAAGGCTGAGAACCGTAATTAGATCAGGATTCGTGTCTGTCAAGTTGCCTTTTTTATATCATTAGATTAGGAGTTTAATACATAATACATGATAGACCCCAGGCCTTCTCCAGAGCCATTTTGGGTTGGATCCACGAAGGAGGTGAGGGTAGAATGTGTTTCTGCTAATCTTTGAGGCCTAATCAGTAGTCACCAATATCTGAACTACTCATTTGTTATTTTTTATACCCAATGAACGAAAAGGCACTTCTGGGATACAGATCACCTTATCCTAAGGTAGATGCCTCAGATGGGTAAGAGGAGGGCAGCCCTGATGTGCTCACTGGCTGTAAAGGGGATGATTCACCCAGGTACGGAAGGCCAAATTCAAAGTTACGTGGAACCATCCACAGCCCAAGGGCTCAGAAGATGTGCCTACCTGCAGGTCACTCTCTGGACGTTACCCGCAACTGCATTACCCGTAACTGCTTTTGCCTTGAGACAAGAGATCCATGTCTACCTTGTCAGCCTAGCAGGAATCAAATATGAGGTTATCTTTTACATACTTCATGCACTAGTTGGGCTCTGGTTTGGGAAGCCTCCGGACATATCAGATTAAGCCTGCACAAAAGTCATCAACTGCAGTACAGCACAGGTCCTAATCCTGCTGCTTTTTCAAAAGGAAGTTTAAAGATATTTCCAGAAGAAAAAACTCAGTTAACCTTTTTAAAACACCTGTTTTAGAGAAACAGAACATATATACACATAAATATTCATATACATATACATACACATACATACATATATATATATATGCTCACATGTATATATAATGTGATGTAAGCCAGTAAATGAACATTACGGGCACAGAATCAAAAGTTAAAAATAGCAGCATTAAGCTACAAATCTAAGTGATTTTAGGGATGTTTAAGTACTATTTGGATACATGTCTTCCAGTCTTTAGTTGAAACCCTAGCACAAAAGAATTTGATGTCATTTTCATTAACTTTAATTTTTTGAGGTAATTTATCCTTAAATATCTTTGTCGCTATAAATTTGCAATATGCTTTGTTTTTTGCCCTGCCTACCTACTTCCCTTGTAGTTTTGGTTTGCGCTGCTGTTTATTTTCTCACTCTCCTGTCTCAATGTTGACTTCTCTTTTATTCCGCGTCCTTCCCCTTGGCAGGCCAGACAAACAGAAATAACAAGAACATCTTGAGAAGAGAACAGTTAAAAATATGTATCACAAGCGATTTCTTTAAACTATTTCTTGTGAAAATGCTGATGATGCATAATAAGCTCTTTGTGTAGAGGTATAACATCTCATGAATGTCTCCTACACTGGGAAGGAACAAAAGATTACTGAGCTGCTAAAATACCATTGTGAACATTGTGAACCTGCTGTTTTGTTCTGAGAGCTTACATCCTAATTATAGCATTTTTCTTTTTTCTTTATTTAAGAGTCTTTTTTTTATCACAGTGTGGACTGGACATAAACATTCCTTTGGATCCTACGTGTAAATAATGAAAACATAAAAACTATGGATTTTTCCCCTATCAAGCAGGTTAATAGTTTAATTGTATACGGTTATTCTTACATTAAAAGCTGCATACCTGGCAAGCTTTATCGGGTAACAGGGACTTTTAAATGTGCCAATGTTTCTACAGAAGTAACGCGGGTCAATTGCAAAAGGGATAACCATAATGATTAAATCATTAAAATTTTGTCTATGCTTCACAGAGCATAGAGAAAATTAACTTCCCACCAACCTCATTTTTCTGCTGAACATGAAATAATGATTTTCTGCCAGTATAATTACAAAGCTAACATCTGATAGAGTCAGCATCCAGGGGGGATTATCACATGCATGAGTATTAGACCTCATTACCAGCTTGACTGCAAAATTATTACATCTTGTAATTGGATGGTGAGATTTATATACAGATTGGCTGGGTTCTCTGTAAGATTGTAATTACAAGCTTCGTTGGTTCGCTACTTATCACACGGTGCAGGAGGAGGCAAAAACAAGCAGAGGAAAGACCATTTCATTAAGCCATAACCCTATCAAGGGAGGAGCACTGTAACATCCCTGTATTTATTAGGCCAAACAGAGCTGTTTGCAGAAGGGGAGGCCATTTATTACCGCCTGACAAATGGGATTTCATTTATTTAACCTCGGTGATCTATTTCAGTAAAATGTACAAACGAGCCATCCATTTTATGATTCCGGAGTCAACGCCTCAATTATCTAAAGGCTAACTGACTGTTAAAGCACCCATCTGCTAGGATGAATTCATTGATTTAATTTGCTTCATGTTACTGAATGATTCTTAGCAGACAGGGAGGGGAAGGAAGGGGAAGGAAAGGAAGGGGGCGGCTGGTGGTTTAGGAGAATGCATCAGAGTGATTCAGCGCGCTGGTGTCTGTCTGCATCTGTGCGCGCGCGCGCCTGCTTTTTTTTTAATCCTTCAGCACAATAGAAGAAGGCGATCAATAGCAGCTTAAATTTTATGAGACAAGGAGTTAAGTTGTTCAGCTCGAGCCAAAACACCTTTGTTCTACCATAACAAGTAATCTCTGTGGCGGAATTAATATTGACAAGCTGGCTTCTTTGTAGCTAATTTTGTGGGGGCCTGAGCCAATCAGGAGCCTTGCAGTAATAGAGTTGTTATTAGAGTTCATTATAAAAGCTGTGGATCAATGGCTACACTGGGAGGGAGAGGACATGCTGCAGCAGAATGCATATGTATGCTCAAGGAAATGAAATCCTTTTAATGTCCTTGTAATAATTTATTCCATAGTTCTCTTTGACTTAAAAAAAAAAAAAAATCTTTCAAAAACAAAATTAAAAATGTTCCCTTGTGAGGTTTTTAATTTTATCATACTACTGAAACTGATAGGAAGAAAAGCAGGATTTAGTAGTGGGGAAATTCAGGGAGACCTTGTTATCCAGCTCTGAGATTTATCAGAACTGAATTTCGTTTTGAAAATGCCACTACTCCCGTTTTATCCAAATCACGCTGGCTGGTTTGTTGAAAGCTTAAGCTACTGTGAATGTAGCATTGATGTCTTTTGAGCCACCCCTCTTCTCCAGCCTTCCTAAACCATCTGTCTCATTAAATCTGATTTTTAGGTTTTTTTCTTTGGTGGGGTGTCATTTTGTTGAAAACATCTTTACATTCAAGGAGAAGAAGTCACAAATAGCATGCTAAAGCTTTTCTCCCATGTTTCTAGGGAGGAATGACCTGTATGCTGTAAGTGAGTTAGCACTTTCGGCGAGCTGACAAGGAGTTCACAGAACACAGCTCTTTGTAAAAGGTTGCCTCTTTCAGCTGTAAAAGGGCCCTCCTTGATGTAAGTGTTCCCAGAGTAATAATCCATTTCTCTTGTGGCAGGCTCCAGCTCATGCTATAATCTTTCCCACAAGCTCCGAATCAGTACAAGAAAGCTGTTTACTGGACAATTTTCCCTGCATCTCAATGTCAAATGATACTGCATTAAAATGTGAGAACATCACACTCTAAGAAAGGCAGAAGGATCAAAGGGAACCCTCACAGTGAGTGAGTTGAGACAAATTAGCATCTTTTGGTCATGGTTTCCTAGATATAATAATATGGCATTTCAGGGCCAGAAGTTGTTTGCCTTGCTTCCTCCCCTTTATTTCACCATAAAAAATAGCCACTTATTTTTTCCATCTCCCCATCTTTGTCTCTGCCAAAAAAAATTGAATCACTTTCAATTGATGCAATTAAACAGGGTAAGTCTGTTGTGTAGACACCGTTGTTTCAATTCCAGTGGATATCATTAAGTCAATATAAGAGACTCTTCCACAAAAATAAGACCATCAAATATGAGCACTGTTCTGTCTGATTTTTTTTTCAATTATCACTTTTTTCCCATTGACAAAAACAATCATTTCAATTTTCTGATTTCTTTTTTTTCTTCTCCAGGCATCTGTCTTAAAACTTAGACTTCTGCTATTTAGCACTGTAATAGAAAATACTCTGGGAGAGAAAACCTGGGAATCAAAGAAAATTTGCTATTGCTTTTTCCATCCACTTTTTCTTCCACTCTCCCCTTCCCTTTCCTCTCCTGGAGGAAAGTAGCTGCATAGTATCTGGAACCCGTGACAGGAGACATGTAAAGTGAGGAAAAGGGTCAAAATACGGACAACGTAGCAAGCCAAAAATCTTAGGGAGAATAATTTTGTGTTAATCAAAAAGTTTTGAATTCGGCAATTTATTTCTTTTTCTATAATACGCTTAAATTTCAGAATTTGAACTGAATAGCTTGATTGGAACTGTGTTTTGAAAAAGACTGAAAGGGGAAGTGTGACACATCCCCTTTTCCCCCAGTTCAAATGAATAATTTTTCCAGCCACCCTCTGTTGGTTTTCTTTTTTCTTCCTGACAGCTTATTTCTAATAGCGGAAGGTTGTCAATAGAAACTTATCTGTGATTTTCATGTCTTGCCATGCTGTTCCCTGACATTCATGCCCCTCCCAGGATCCTTCTGAGGGGGGTGCCTCAGCCTTGATGATTTCGTTGTTCTTTGGTGTTTGTTTATTGTCCAGTATGAAAAGCCTGTAAGGAAAGGGAAAAATAGAACTGGTCAATGAAAAATGCTGTGTCTCAGAGGTCAGAAGGAGTTTCTGTAGAATTGAAATTATTGCCAAATGAGCAAGATCCTGCAACATCGATAAGAACAAATAGCAAAAGACTCTTCAGCCCCATAAAGAAAAAGTAAAGTCAGATCACAATGAGGTTGACACAGAGATTAAGAGCAAACTGGGTATGGCTCCAAAATTAAATTATTACCATCCTTACCGAAAATGGAGGTAAAATACTGTCCCTAAAGGTAAGGGCAAGACAGCTACTGGGAATGCAAAGCAGAAATTCCCCTACCAAACTATTACTTATTCGATATACTTTATTTCTGGTAGACCATCCTTGAATATTTTCCAGCATAGTGCTGTAAGTGCCCTGTGGTCAGGCCAGCCATGAACTACACAGAGCTGACCTATGGGAAGCCCAGTACAGCAACTATAAAATTAGTGTTATGATTTCTCCCATGCATCTGGCTTCACTAATTAATTTGTCAGGCCCTTAGCCAGAACTTCTTAGTGTTGGCCTGAGGTTCCTAAGGACACTAACTTTCTTCTTGCAACATCTTTTGGGCTACTCCATGCCAATGTAATACAAACATAGAAATAATAACAAATTATCTTTTGTTTTACATTCCCCTTCTACCAGATTTCACTTCTTTGAACCGCTATTAGTCACTCATTATTTTTATTCTCCTACTTTAAACCATTTTAAAGTTTGGAAATTATTCAGCTCTTTTTTCTGCTTGATGAAGCACACAAGATCTCTTTTGCCATGAATCCCTGATCACTGACTTTCAGAGTTACTTCGGTACCTCATTGTAAGCCATTATAATTTCTGGTAACATCCATTATAATTTCTAAGGTTCATCCTTAGTGGAGATTACATGGATTGGACAGTTGTATTTCCTAAGCTTTCTTGTCATGAGGAGAAAGGTAGTAACATTTAAGATGCTACTCTGACTGACTGAATATCCCATAATACTACTACTGCAGGAGCAACTTTAGAACAACAAATATTTGAGTCCCCAAATGCAATTGGATTCTCTTTCTTTGGTGTTTATGTCTGATTTCTGAAAATATTTTGAATAGCCGTAGTTAAGGGGGTGGGGAGGGGTCGGGGGAAGCTATTCATTAGAAGACACCTTTTTCAGCCTTATTGCTCACAATTAACACACTCAATAAACCGTTGAATATAACTGCATGTTACATATGCAGCCACAGTAAAAGGCATCTACTTTTCAAATTTTAAAGCTATTTGTCCTTTTGCCTTATACCTCAAAATGGGCCTGAGGCAGGAATGTATTGCAGTATAAATACATGCCTCAGAGCATGCTATTCTTTAGTAAAATGTGTGTTGTAATGAGATAACACTGCACCTCTAGTAGTTCACCGTATCCTGAAGGTCTCCACTTATCTCATTATGAAGTCTGTTCACTCACGTCTTATTGACTAATTCAGTTATTTTTTTATTTACAAATTTTCACCAACTCGACTGTCCATAGACAAACCAATAGAAGAGATGTTCAGTGCCGGTAGGTTGGTGTTGAAAGGTTGACTACGCATTTCAGTACAAGTGCCAACATTTCCACTAACTTTCATGAGAACAGCATTTATGCCAACATATTTTTGAAAGAACTGTTTTTCTCTTTTATGAACTCATACTCTATCTAATCTACATGCATTAAGATCTGAAGCATTTCACAAATTGAATGTGTCCACAACTCAGAAAAGACATTTATCAGAAAAAAAGAATCAAACAATGTAGTCATGGCAACCTGTACTTAAAGATCAGATCCAAAAGCCGTTGACAAAACTGGTAACTACCATACACACATTCCCTCTCATATTTTTAGAAATAAATTCTGAAGAAAAGTTGTATCCAAAACCAGAGTTTTCTTTCTAGTAAGTGTGGGTGGAAGGGTTATTTAAAGCAGAACAGAGAATAGCAAGATTTGAGGCAAAGAGACACCAAACAGGGATGTCAGTTGGTAGCTCTAAGTAAACTTACTGAAAAGGCTTGTTTATTGAATGGGTTTAGGAAGGCGTCAAACTGTGAAGGCATACAGGACCAGAATGTCTCTCCACAACTCTATAAAAGCAGAGATAGCAAAAAAATATGACTGTGTGAGACAGAATCATAGAACAGACCATGTTGGAAGGGATTTTGAAAGATTACCTGGCCCAAACTTTTGTGAAAAAGGGAATCTAGATGAGATTTTCTGGCAACCTGTCCAGTTGCATCTTGAAAACCTCCAGTGATAGGAACTCTACCACATCCCTGGGGAAGTTGTTCCAGTGACTGATCATTCTCACTCTGAGTTTTTTTTCTTCTACCAAAATGAAACTTCACCTGGTACAACTGTTACCTGTTGCCCCTTGTCCTCTCCATATGGCTTCTTGTGAAGAGAAAGCCTCCATCCTTCTTGTAGCCACCCTTTAAGAACTTGAATCCTGTGATGCAGTCCCTTGAGTCTTTTCTTCTACAGCGTGAAAAGACCTCACTCCTGTTTTTTTCTCATAGGGCAGGTTCTCCAGCCCTTTGATCATCTTCATGGTCCTCCTTTGATGATGAGATTGAATATTTGTGTTATCAGTTATGCCTCATAACTAGAAAAAACAGTTGCATAAAATGTTTGGGAAGGACAGAGTGGTAGTTCAAGAGTCACCGTTGTCCCACCTGGTAACTCCACACCTGTCTGATAATGACTTTGCTAATGGACAGGAAAAGCTCCCTAACTAGGACAAGAAAGAAATCAGATAAGGATTAGATTTGCTCTGATAACCGAGAGATTTAAGATCCTAACTCCATTTTTAGCAAAATAACCAGAATTTTGGTTGAGCATTTGGGCACCACCATGTCTTGTAATGATGAGAATGACATCAGTCAGCCCCCTGAGCTATCCACTTGTGTGCTTTAGGCTTTGCTTCAATCACTCTGGGTGAGGAAAAGAATCTGAAGATGCCATCTGGCAGATTCACAAAACTACCTGGCTGTTGAACAGGAAAAGCACTCATCTGGATCTAGCTATTATTAAGAATGTGATTTCTATAATCTAGTAAAATATAAGGATTATTTTATTTCTTAAGGACACTTTCTTTTGCCTGATTATGAGGACATGATCAACGCACTGATTTTAGTGTAACACTAATACTAATTAATCATTTACTAGCACTTAGGAAATTGGTATTCTCCGTCATGCATTTAAAAATAATATTTTAAATAAAGTCAGTAATACTGGTATGAATGCTCAAGAGTTCTTAGAAGTCACTTCATATGATCAACTCATATCCCAAGATTAATAAGAGGCTAGAATAATTTTGTGTAATGCATAAAGAGCTCTCTTCTCATTTGCACAAAACCAAAATGAGCAAATGTTGGGAACACACAAGGACATATGGAAAGTATTTTTGAGTAAAAACTGGTAAACTCAGGTTTCTGCTGCTTTTGCCATCATCTACAGATCTTTACATTTTTTGAAACAATAGGAGGTCGTTACTTTAAGGAATATGAAAATATCACAGAACTAACAAAGGGCTTGCTTGTCAGGAGTATCTTCCTTCATTTTCCTTGTTTTAATTTGCTCGGTGTAATTTTTCATCAATATCCTTTCTCTGCTGACAGTAAATGCCAAAATTAAAATAGAGTCATCATGCTAACAGTCTTTGAGATCAAGAAAAAGATAAATGCAAACTACCATTCTTTCTCATTTTGATGAAAAGGCATTCATTTAACACACTTTTTTTTCACTCAGCTGTTTCTAAACAGCAAGTTCCTCAAAGACATTTCTTGTTTGCATACTAGCCCTGACAACAGTGATCTCAAAGAAGCCATCGGTGTTCACACACAGTCAGAACTCCTTAGGACTTCTGAAAACCCCTGTATTCCTGAAGATAAACATCCTCAAAAGGGCAAGAGTGGGGGATAAAATTAGTGACAAATTCTGCCAAAAAAATATGATTTGGAAGACACGTTTAGAATCAGGGTTAGTACCTGAGCAACACTTCTCCCCAGCTTTCCACAAGCTATAATGGGGTAAATAAGTCTATCTGCTTGTTCAGCTTCTTTGATCTAAGATCCACCAAGCGACAAAGCAGTATTTGTCAGTTCGTTCCTCTGCTGTCTGTGATTTCTGAGGTCTCTCATTCAAGTACTGGGCAGACATAGGACTATTTAACTTCCAAAGGTCAGACAAGAAAAAAGGAATGCAGTTAGACCATCTGGCCTCTGTAGTACTGCGGATCACCGGTGGGGACCAAACTGAGTTTTCTATGTCACTGATACCCGCTTTAAGCATAAGAGAGCCCTATCTCCTCCTGGAAGTATGATTTGTATCCACTTAACAAAACTACCAGTTTCAGCCAAACAAAATTAAATTACAACATTGAACAGTAACGAGTACTTTTGGCTGAATAAAGTAATTACAATAATTTTATTACTTAATTATAGTAGTTATTGGGGGAAAGGGCACAGAAACCTATTTTTTCTAGCTCTTAGATAAATACTTAAGTCAGCGGGCTGCAGTGCTGTGCTCCCCTCTAGGCATAACAACGTTGAAATCTATTGTGGACAGTGGAGCAGCTTCAACAAGAGGCCAGGGAGCACTCACCTTGGAATATCTTATATGTCATCAGTGAAGGTGCTTTTCTCTGCACTTTACACCTCTTTTCCATTCTTTTACCAGTTCCTATACAGAAGAAGTATATGACCCCAGCTTTGCAGGGTCCTAAACCCCTGGGCTGCAAAGAAAGAAGCCTTTTTTCTCCCTCAACCTTGAGAGAACAGCACTTTCCTCCTACTAAAAATATCCACCGACCACTTTGTTTTGAATTTTCTTCTGTCTGTGAGTCAATTCTGTGGTGGATTGAACATTCCTAGGAAAATAAATAAAGAAAGAATAAAATTATATCGCACAATTAGTTCTCTCCCACATCTACAGTGAATGAGGCCAGTCTTGTAGAGACAGAGGCCTTGCTCACCAAAGGCAGACCTCCTGAGGTTTTGCTTCTTGTGAAACCCATTCTTAATCATTCTTATCCACTTCATTTTGTGGGTAAATGATAGTGAAAAAAGAAGTAACAAAGCATGCCAAATCGATGGCTAGGAAGAAGGGTCATAAGTAATATGACTCTGCATTCCTGTGAGGCCAGGGCTGAGGCCAGCTGAACTTGAGGACTGCCATGGTGCTGGTTCCCCATCCTTAGGATGCAAGTGGGCGTCAGCTCCAGCAAAAATAGCTGCCAGGCCTGGAGGGGAAAATGCATATCTGTCCTACCTCCCTTCCTTGCTTCTGTTCTCTCTACACCACATCCACCCAGCTCCCCTCAGGGCTGGCTCAGCCCATGTCAGAAGAGAAGGCCCAGGGAGCCTCCATGTGGCTCTGGTCTTGAGGAGGTCCCAGATGCTTCTCACCTGGGAAGGAGTGGTCCTACCCTACCCCAGGCACCAAAATGTCTCGCTACAGCTCTGAAAATGACATTTAATATTATCACACGTACAGCATGACTTTCCCTCTTATGCTGCAGGACTTTGCCAAATAAAGTCAGTGGAATTACAGTGGTGTAAAGCCTGCATAAGTGAGGTAAGAATAAGACCCCTTTGTGTCCTCTACAGCCTGATCATATGAGAAGTTGAGTGTTTCCCTCTAAGTGCTTAGTGCCCTCCACTCACATCTATTTGATTTCAGTGAGAATTCAGCTAGCAGAGATAATCTCTTACAACCCACTATTCCGAAGCAATATGTTGCTCTCATTCAGGAAATCTGAACTGAGTTTAGAAATTCCCAGGTCCCTCTGACAGTCAATAACTTACTATTTTAGTGCAATGAGCACATTAGCCCTGAACAGCTTGAGACTGCATTCTCCATTGATCAGATAAACAATTTGTGAGATATTTTATTACAAAATGACGCACCAATTTAGCCATCTTTTCATCAATGATGTGCTTAAATTGGATGTGAAATGCCAAGAAAGTTGCCTCCCCAGGGTGCCATCAGTGAAAAATGTAAAGCAGAGGCTTTCAGTTAATATGGTTCATGTAGCAGAGTTTTATCTTTCAGTCAAATCAAATTTAAGTCAGCTGGTAATACATGTTTGACCTCCCATTATCTAAAGCCATAAATTGCATTGTAGTGATTTGTTAATCTGGCTTTAAATCATCCAGGAGCCTTTATACCTTTTTTTTATGAATCATGGGTTTTTTCTTCTTCATTTTCTTATGAGTCCATAGAGCACAGTTGATTACATCTCCGGCTTCTTGTACTTACTCCACTCATTCAAGAAGCCTTATTTCTGCTGAATATAAAATGCAGTATTGTTTCTAAATTCATTTACGTATAGAAGACCACACTCTGGCTATAACTGCTTTATTCCAGTGGATCGCACAAGATCCCACTTTAACATTGCATCTCTGAATCACAAAAGAAATGGAAAATGAACCACATAGTATTTGTGATCTTTTGTCAAAAAGTATCTAAGCCTGTGTTAGCATATTTACTAAGACAAATTTAACTAACAGAACAGAAGTCCTATTTTATGTCACAGCCACCTCATGTTGCACTTCTACCATAGTTTGGCCATGAAATTTCAGGAATAACAAGAACCATAATTGTTTGATATATGACATAAGTAAACAGGTAACATTGCTCACTTCCTTTCACTTCCCTTGCCACCACTTTTGAAAAAACAAAAATATGGAAAACTATGGAATATAGAGTATATGCATAACTATGGAAAACAAAGTATCTTCACAGTACTTCCAGAAGAAAAAGTTCAGAAGTCAAAAGTCACGAGACTATAAGAAATGCCTTGTTTTATGTCAAAAAGTAAGTCTCCTTTATTCACTGTCATCAGACTTTTTAAACATTCCTTTGGCTCAACATCCCTGCAATAGTGAGTTTTGCCAGCTTTTAAAAACCCTTTGCCAGGACTGTCGATTGCAGCTTGCAATCAACACAAGGGTCCCTGGCAGAGGACCCAGAAAAGTCATGGTGCTGTGCATTGGGCATTGAGAACAGGCCTATGGAGAGATGCACCGTAATCAATGTCATGGGGGTAAGAGCAGAGGCTCATCAAATTCATTTAATGATGTGGCTACTAAACCTGCATTAGATGGGTCCACTTTTAATCCTGGCTGAACTAAACAGGATGCAGACTACTCATATGTAAGAGGTTAATTAGCAATGACTTGAGACGTTTAGTGCCTCTGCTTGCAAAAGGAAAAAAAAAAAAAAAACAGCTTTGTTTCCTGGCAATGCAGTTTTTCCAGCCTTCTGAAATTTCTCAGCTAGATTTTTCTCTTGTCTTGATTCACAGGCAAAACACTCCCCTTCCTCAGGTTAGACACTCTCTTTGTCACGCTGTTTTAAAGGGATAGCTCCCATTAACCAAAGCACAGATGGTAAAGCAAATAGAGGCACAGCATTCAAACTTCATGGTATTGCAGTACAGAGCTCTTAGGCTAATTTTTATTAAGTCAAGCTTTATCCTTTGGCCTTGCGGGTTGTCTCAGAAGGTTTAAAATCAATTTTTCCTACATCAGCACCGTCTTCTGCTTCAGCTATCATCTCTGTTACTGCCTGTGTGGATCCCTCTTGTGAAGGAGCTCATGACACCAATAGCAAATGAGCATTGGCACCACAAGAGACCTGTACTGACGCCTAACCTTGCATTCACACTTCTGGACCATTCAAATAAGTAACCCACTACCCGTGTCTAGTTCATCTTCCCTTTTGTTTCTGCCACTGCATGTGGAAACCTTTAGGATGAGATGCTAAAGGAAAGCCCTTTCAGAAGAGCTGCCTCTGAAAACAGGGCTGTCAGTCAAACAGGCAGAAACTCAGGCAATTGATATTGCAATTGAAGATCAAGAAGAAATACTGCTAGTTATTCCAAGGAGTTTTATTTCAAAGGGTTATTTCCAGTAATAATTCACATTAACAACCCTTTGTCTCGTATCTTTAACCTTGGTTCTCAATGTTTAGCACAAAAATCAAATACCAAAACAAAAAAAAAAAAATCAAACTAGGAAAATATGTTCTGGCTTGCCTTGGCTTTTTGATGCAGCTCTAATGAGTTCTGTTTTCATTGCATCTCCCCTTTCTGTGTCACCAAGACTACCCAAGAACTAGCAATAAAGACAGCAATACATGATATTGTACACAGAGGTGTTATGTGGCTTATAGCTTATTCATAGCTTATCAACAGTTTTGCTAAAACATATATGCAACACTTATAAGCATATAATTTGGAGTTTTATGTTAAGATCATGGATGAGTAATTAGGATAAAACAGTTGTTACGTGTTATTTTTCAATAGATTGGGGGCAAGGGGCAGGGGGGGCGGAATCCAGGAGTTATGTTTAGTATTCATAAAAGTTTAACATTTGCTGAGTGGCTATGCAGTGGGCCTAACATAAAATTCTAAAAAAGAAATGGTTGCTGTGGCCCCAAAGCATCATGAGGTTGTTTAAAAAAAAAACCATAAGAATAAAGAAAACAAGAAAATATAGAGGTCTTTTAATTTGTGTTTTTTGTGCACTCGGACTATGTTTTAAACTTCTTCCCAGCACTAGGAAAACTGAAAACATTCTCACATTTCTAAATGAAAGTGGAGATGATAACATAATCACTCAGCTCTGGGAATTAAGGCTTTAAATAAATTCATTGCTAAACTGCTAGTAAATAATATTCTAGTGGTATTATCAACTAATGATCAATCATGCTTCCATACAAGCTAAAAAACTCAGATTAGGTAAACACTGAAAGCTCAGTTCTCAAACGGGTGCAGCTGCTGGGCCCCACTATATTCTGTGAGTGTCCTTTTTGACCACAGGCACGCTCAGCGTAGAGCCAAACCCTATTTCAGGAGAAAGGGACATGCCACCAACATGAACCCATAGATCCTAATGCAACAGTACTGCTCATTTTACAGCTTCTCCACCAAAGCACTCGAAAGGTATGGTCCTGGAGAGCAGCCCATAACACCAGTGTTTAATTAAAAGTTAAAATTGCTTTTATAGCAAAGATACTCCTCTTTTAAATTTGATAAATTGAACTCAGATAAAACTCCTCCACAGTATAAACCTTCTACCTAACATCACTCTTTCACAAAATGGTAAGTTATCTCACTTCCCAAATATACTGAGAAAATTGAAGATCCATTGCCACAAAATGCATGTGAAGCCAAACTAACAGTGAAGTCATAATCACCACCTTATCTTCACAAATGTGACAAAAAAATCACTACTTAGAAGACACTGGAAGTATTTAACATGAAAAATAAGAGTTTCTCACCCTCAGGCTGACACTGTTAATTAAAATCTTTGTCTTTTTATTTGAAAATATTATTGTATTTTTCCATATGGAAAAATATCCAGTAACAGCAAATAAACCTCATAAAATTATCTGTAGTTTAGGTTTCAAATGTGGCAGAAGCAATCTGGCAGATTCATTATAGGTCAGTATTCAGAGCAGAATTTTTGAAAGAACACCAGAAGTGTTATAAAGCTATTATATTTTCTGTGATGTTCTCAAAATTCAGAATGGTCTACTTATGAAAGCCTTACAGGTTTGGGATGTTTTTTTCGTTATTAGCTTTAGCATTTATTATAACCAAGTGATCATATTTTTATCTACATAGTCTGTTTTTGCAGTGTGCTTGCAAATTTCGTAAGACTCACTTTCAACTAAATGATTTGAATTTTCTATTCATACACTCAAGACTGCAATCACCAGAGCTATTTGAAAAAATTATATCACAGGCAAGAGCAGCCAAGAGTTCATTCTTTTGTAGGCTATGAAAGAGGAAGACATTTATTGTCATTCTTGTAGGGGAGGGAGGTTGTGACAATAAAAGGTAAAGGACATCCACAGATTTCAACTGTGTTGTCAAGAGCTGGGTTTGTTTTTAGAAAAATATGAAAATTGTCACATATTCTTATGGTTTTGCAGCTGTCGCACATATTCACAAATTCATCTATGTGTTTAGATTATTTTTGTTTGGTACCAAATCAAATTAGAAATATTACACCTACTCATGAACAAAATAAAACACAGATATCTGAAAATGAGTATTCACATGATCTTAATAATGTTAAGTCATGGGCATGGACATACAGAATCAGACTGAGTAGCATCTTTCGAAGTAATTCAACCTATACCTGTGGTCTAACCTATGGGGTGATGTAGCTCCTAATGTTAGTCAAGGCATCAGAATCCGATCCATAATTCTTTCCATTTGGACAGATAAAAACCAAACAAGCATTATCCCTGCCCAGCATATACAGAGACAAAACCATGTATTAAGTGACACCTATGGGAAGGTTCTCTATAATCTCCTGGAAAAGGTAATTGTGGCCTTTTGTGTCTCTCACCCCCGTCATTTGTAGCAGCCTTTTACACCCAGCAGGGTTGAAGCCCTCTGATTGTAGACTTACCTTCTCCTTGTTCCGTGCAACTCTGTCTGCTTCCCAAAGACTGAGACACACCTAAAAAGCACCATCTTTTGCTTCCATCCATCAGGAAAATGCTGACAATCTGCCAAGCAAAGACATGAATGTTCACAGTCCCTTCTGATGTTGCCTGCAAACTATCTATCTCAGCCACGCGGTAGATGCTTTAATGGAGAACAGATGGGGCAGGTGGGCTGACAAGAGAGTGTAACAGAGCTGGCATGGGTCACCATCTTTGCCACCCCACTGGCCTGGATTTCCAGCATGGCAACATGACCTCCTGTCGTCCCCATTCACACTGAGATACCTCAGAAGGAACTCAAAAAGGCCATCTTCCAGTAGAAGACAAGGAGAATCTCTCTTTTAATGGACAATCATGTAATACTTTTTCCCACATCATAACCACCTTGACTGATCTGAAGTGCAAAAATAGCAGAGAGACTTTTTTGACCATTTTCACTGGAAAATGTGAGTTCATTAACATAATTTTTCAGAGAAATGTATCAATACGGATGATTCGCATCAGCAAGGGTTTCTCCTGTACTAAATGAAAGTATGATTCAATGACAGCAAAAGAGCCTGTCCCAGCACTGCTTAGAAGAGAGGAGCTCACCCGTAATGTGGGATACTTATGAAGGATATACCCGTTCGCACCTTGGAACTGATCTGTACTAACCACTATAAAAAGAGAAAACCAAAAAAAATACTTGAAGTTTAATTCCGCAGTGAGAGGAAAGTGATACGGCTTTAAAGTTTTGCTGTCTGAAAATTCAGATGGCTTTCTGAGCAAAAAGAAATTCAGCGATACTATTGGATGTTATTTTAAAAATTGGTCTTTTTGTTGTTAAAAAATCAATGTTGCATAGTTGTGTTAACCAAAATATATGCCATTATACTTCATACTGCTATGCCAGACATAAACATTATTCACTTTAGAAATTAATAATTTTGAGGCTTGAACACCGCCCATGCATATGGTAGGCAGGGAACTATCAATGAATTTGGAGAACAAAAATTCACAGAACAAGTAGCGACACCATTGTGTACCTTCTAATATCACTGTTTCCGAAACTCTTGAACCACCCAAACAACTCAGCTAATGTATTAACATATGACCAAATCCACTGGGAAAATAATTTAAACAGTAGAATTGAATGATAACTGGGAACTGTGTAAAAGCATTTCAGTACAAGTCTGAAAAGCTTCTGCCTGAAGCAATTAAGAAAGATGCCTTTACCAGTTAAAACCACCCTAACAGGTATGACAGCAGCTATGAAAGTATTGCTTGCTGATTAAAGAAACAAGAAATTGACAATAAATATAAATCAGAGTGTAGGAATACTAGAAAATTGATAAGGGAAGGGAAGCAAAACAACTCAATCTATCATTATGCCAGAGATAAGGACAATTTAAAGGCATATTTATCCATAATTAAGACAGAAAGGAGTCATACAATGGTGCCTCCAGAAAATTATAGCTCAATATCTGGAAAAAGGACAGATGATATCACTGTATGATAGTGATTAAATGCTCTCCATAACACAATAATTAAGGAAGATGTTAAAAAAAAAAATAATAATTCTAAAACTATTCATTATGTGTGCTGAGTTGCTGGGGAAGCTCCAAAGGATGGGGAGAAAAAAAAAACAACAAAGAACTAAGTTTTGATTATATCTTCAAAGAGTCAATAGAAAGTAGAAAAAATATATCTGTCAGTGGCTGGACCCTTAATAAAGAATTTAACTGGAGTAAAAAAAATCGTGTTGATGAATATGGATCTATGAAAAATAAAACACGTTAATAACTTCATGCCTCTTTTTTCACAAAAAAAAAAAAAAAAGCAATCTTTTACTTTGCTTTGAAACTAAATATGAAGCTCCAGAGGTGCTTGTCCTCTCACCTCTAGGTCTGTTCCTGTTCCAGCTTTGAACTGCCTGCAGCCGTGGCAGACCTACAGCTGACAAGGAGAGCAGAAGATGGGGGAGTAGATTTTTCTCTCTCAAGGAGAAGAAAACAGGAGAAAAGACCAAAGCTACTAAGCTCTATCTTCTTCCTCCTTTTCTCCCTCTGATACACTACTGAACGAAGTGAAAGAAAAAGCAAAAAGAAAAAAAAAAAAAAGAAAGAAAAGTCAAGCAGGACTTAATTTTTCCAGCCAGAGCTGAAGAAAGTTTGAGGCTTCCGACATCATTAAGAAACATACTGCATTAGAGCAGTAGCACTCGGGATGCTGATAATGCTGCTCCCCCATGTCCTCTTGCTCCTTCTATTGCCAACTCCACTGTCCTGCTGCCAAATCTTCCTGAGTCCCTGCAGGAAAGAAGGGAAGGGAAAAGGGCAATAGTGCAAGGGCATGGTTTCCAAACCAACTTTTCTCAGAATTTTTGCTTGGATGCATTTCTTCTGATGGAGTCTAGCCAGAGGCTGACCTCCAAATCACATTGTCTAGTAACTGCTAGAACTGTCCTCCTCCCTCATTTCTCTAACTGTATCATCACGCTTCTGCATCTTTCCACTGACTGAGTTAATACATTATTTCATCTTTCTTATTAGGCTTCACCCTATTGCCGTGCTCTAGCTATCAGGTCTATGAGTTTACTTTGCTGTCAAGTTCCCCCCTCAGTCTCCCAATCCCCGCAGCCCCAAGCAGGCACATACACACCACTCTCTGTCAAGCACTTGTCATTTCTTCATTGCTGCTCCCTGCCAATAAGAAAAACCCCTACACAAAATCCTGCTTTGCAGCCTACCTTCAAGCATATTTCTATCACGATGCCTACAGATAATTGCAGTGCCCAGTGGCAAGGCAAGGAGTGGTGGGAGATTACCGAGGTGGTCAGCAGAGAAAGTCAACAGGCAGAAGTCATTACATGAGGATACTCTCTTCCGAGGATAAAGCGGCTCTAATATGCTGTAGCCACATTAGGCACAGCTTTAATAAACTTAGTTAAGCCATTTTCCCCCAGCGCCCCTGTGTGAACACGGCCTCTGCTTGCATTACTGCGCTCATGCTTGTCAACACGCTCACAGCACCTTTACCTGTTGCAGCCTTCGGTTGCATCTTTTCTGAAATACTCCCCGTGAACTTTGCGTTTTCTTACGTGTCCATACAGTGTCTGGGGCAAGGTAGCTCTGATCTTTTACTAAGGTTGTTAAATACTACCTTGATATAAGTGGCTAACAAAACCAACAGTAATAAAGCTACATTTTTAAGGAGCAACAAGCAGCTCACCTTCATGCTCGGTTTCAATCCCGCAAGGACTATCGGTTGTATGACTCTTTCAGCACATACTACTTTGCAGGCAAATGAAGTCTTACTCAGTGGATGTTTACTCTTCCTTTAGCCACAGAGATACTGGACAAGTACAGTTTAAACATAAATCTAAATTTTGTCCGTTGGTTCTAGTTCGCCTCTATTTCCAACGTAATAGAACATAAATCTGATCACACAGCTCGGATAATATCATTGTTCACTTTATAGCCATGGCTTACCGTCACACTGGACAAGATCACACAGGGGATAAGGTCACGGAAACTCTCTGTGTGTCTTCTACCCTGTGATGTTATCAGGTACTCAACCCTAAAGCAATAGAAACACATTGATAAAAAGAGGGGAAAGGGAACTGTGATAATAAATCAACTCAACTGCAGAGAAAGTGCCAGGGAAAACAATATTGATTTTTTTTTACAAGTCAGCGCACAGATTTGTCAGACAAAAGAATAGAGATGTCAAAACCCACAGAATCAAACACACTAATATTAAGAGAAAAACAACCCCACTACCTACAAAATGCTAGAATGTGTGCATAGCGATGCTTATCAGGAAGAGGAATGGTGTTTTATCATACTCATAAAATTTAAAGGAAATATTTATACAATCTGTATTTAGCAGTTACTGTTTGCCCCTCACACTGATTTAACATTAAAACATCTTAGTAAGGTCAGGAAGAAGGGGAGTCAGAGTCCACTGCAAAAGGAAAGCACCTCTGGCCCAGTGAACAAAAGATACTTCACTCCTCACCTAAGGGAGGTGACTCGCTGGTCATCACCAGTGACCATGCAGTTACCTCCCCGGGTGGTACTAAAGTATCTTGCTTCTCTTCAGTGACTTAGAGGAGCTTTCTTTCCGAAATGGCCATGTTAGGCTCCCGGAAAATAGGAGATTGGTCAGAGTAGGTCAAGCAGACAAGACCATATTGGAGAGAGATTTAAATTCTATTCCACTAAAGAAATGAAGTCAGAAAATTATATAACCAACTATAATAGATGTACTGGAAGACATCATAAACTTTGATTCTCTCATTGAGGATCATAAGAAAACAGTAGTTGTATGAAATACCAAGTATAAGAATAGAAATAACTGCCTGTTCAGAACTCTGATTCATCTGCTGTCTAACACTTCACAGAATCACAGAATCACAGAATTATCAGAGTTGGAAGGGACCTCTAGAGATCATCTAGTCCAACTCCCCTGCTAAAGCAGGATTGCCCAGAGCACATTACTCAGGACTGCATCCAGGCGGGTCTTGAAAATCTCCAGAGAAGGGGACTCCACAACCTCCCTGGGCAGCCTGTGCCAGTGCTCTGTCACCCTCACCGTAAAGAACTTTTTCCGTGTATTTGAACGGAACTTCCTGTGTTCTAACTTGTGCCCATTGCCCCTCGTCCTGTTACTTGGAACCATTGAAAAGAGCCTGGCTCCATCCTCCTTCAACCCACCCTTTAGATACTTGTAAGCATTAATAAGGTCTCCCCTCAGCCTTCTCTTCTCCAGGCTAAAGAGTCCCAGCTCTCTCAGCCTTTCCTCATAAGGCAGATGCTCCAAGCCCTTAATCATCTTAGTTGCTCTTCGCTGGACTCGCTCCAGCAGTTCCCTGTCCCTCTTGAACTGGGGAGCCCAAAACTGGACACAGTATTCCAGTTGTGGCCTCACCAGTGCAGAGTAGAGGGGGGAATGACCTCCCTCGACCTACTGGCCACACTCTTCCCTATGCAGCCCAGGATTCCATTGGCCTTTTTGGCGACAAGGGCACATTGCTGGGCCATGGATAATTTACTGTCTACTAGGACCCCCAGATCCTTCTCCTCAGAGCTACTTCCCAGCACGCCTGCCCCTAACCTATACTGGTGCTTTACGTTCTTCCTCCCCAGGTGCAGGACCTTGCATTTGCTTTTGTTGAACCTCATTAGGTTCTTCTCTGCCCAGCTCTCCAGCCTGTCCAGGTCACGCTGGATGGCAGCACGGCCCTCTGGGGTGTCAGCCACCCCACCCAGTTTGGTTTCATCAGCAAACTTGCTGAGGATACACTCTGTCCCCTCATCCAGGTCATTAATGAATATATTAAACAAAATTGGACCAAGTATTGACCCCTGGGGGACACCACTGGTTACAGGCCTCCAACTAGACTCTGTGCCGCTGATCACAACCCTCTGAGTTCTGTCCCGCAGCCAACTCTCAATCCACCTCACTGTCACCTCATCTAGCCCATACTTCCTCAGCTTCCTAATGAGGATGTCATGGGAGACAGTGTCAAAAGCCTTGCTAAAGTCAAGGTAGATGACATCCACGACTTTCCCCTCATCCAGCCAACCAGTTATAACATCATAGAAAGCTACCAGATTGGTCAAGCATGATTTACCCTTGGTAAATCCATGTTGACCACTTCCAATAACTTCCTGTTCCTCAACGTGTTTGGAGATGACATCCAGAATGAGTCGCTCCACTTATCTTTAATAAATTAAGAGAAACTAAGTTAAAAGGATGATTCCTTCAATTATCGTGTCCCATGTAACGGGAGTCCTTAAATTTCATGCAGTTCCTCTTTTTTGTATTCCCAAAACTTGTTTAGCTAAATAGATTATTTTAGAAAAATATTCAGCATTGATTTGAAGAATTCATAAGGTGTAGAAATCATCAGTTCCACTGGTAATCTGTGATAATGTTTCAGTGCCTTCACTGTTAAAAATTAGGCCTAATTTCTTATTCAAATTTGTGTGGCTTTAACTTCCTGCCATTAATCTTCTCTCTCTTAAACTAGAGCACATGATTTTCTCAACATGAAAGTATTTGGGCATTATAATCATGTCACATTCAAATCTTTTTAGAAAAACGGATAGATTGAATTCCTTAAAACGCTCATTAGAACTCACTTTCCTCATCACACAAGTTATTTTTGTGGCTCTTTTACTCAACCTTTCCAACGCTTTGTAATTCTGGAGCTGCAAGGGGTTGTTACTCATGTGGCTCTCGGTTGCACCCATGACTGCCCGGAGGTACACTGGTGTCACTTCCCCAGTTGGGGAGACTTGAGCTCATTTCATGCTACTGCCAGCAGGGTACCAGGCATACAAACGGCTACGTGCCATTGCCCGTGTACAAGGCAGGAACTACTATTGAACCACAAACCAAGCCACTGTAAAAACACTACACTCTAGCAACCGTTGATGTTCTTTACTCTGAATTTGGCATGCTGTTTTCATTCGCTTGGCCTTGCTTTCTTTTCCATGCTTTTATTCGCATTAAATGAAAAGCAGTGCTGAAAAAGAAGAAAATAAACCTCCTGTTTCATCTTCACAGGATGGTCACAGGAATGTTATTTAGGGACAAATGTAGAGTGTAAGTAGCAGAACAATTCTGGGCTTCATTGTAAAGGTAAAAAACAGTCTTGATTTTCAACACCTACCTTCCACCAGTTGCCAAGATGCTAAAAGAGTTATGATCTTTCAAATATTCTTGAATTTTATTTGTATATTCTTGAATTTTATTTGTATATTCTTTTCTGTGATGGGATTTTTCTTTTCCCCTCTTTTCAGTCTCTGAAATGGTTATTCCAAATGCAGAAATGTAACTCAGAGAAATAGTTAAAATTTATTTTATCCCCAGGTATTCAATATTCTCTCTCTCTGAATACTCAGCAAATCCACTCAAATAGTGGCTGTCCTCAAGTCAGTAAACCCTCTTTTTCTAATAGTAGTTCCCCCTTTGCAAGCTTTGCAAATTTAAAACATGCCATGAGCCACACAACAAAACACTCTTGTGCCTGAGGTTCCCTTCTCATAGGGACATTCCCAGTCACTAAAGAAAGGAAAAGTGCAGTGCATCATAGCCAAAGTTAGAGGTGGAGCTTTCAGCACAGAGAAGCAGCTTCCTGTGCTGTGAATTCCTCACATAGTGGCGTCATTTGCTGGTCCCACCACTGAATGGTCCCCTCTTCACAATGGGGAGACAGCATGCGGTCTGAAATATTAAAATGCCAATGTTTGAGAAGGCTTACAGCTAATTTTGTTTGCTTGGCACAGTATAAAAACAACTGCCTTTCCATGATCTCTTCATGAAAAAGCAATTCAGTGGTAAACAAAATTTCAGAAGCAGAATCTGGGTCTTTCCTGTTTGTTGTGTTGTTCAAGCCAAGTAAAATCTTGTTAAAAAAGAGGACTATTAAAGCAGCCATCCTTCAGAAACTTAAAGGCTCTGAAATCAACTAGAACCTTTAGAAAAAAGGGTGATAGTCCTAAGTGCACTATGGACAGGAGAAATACAAGCCACCGGATTGGCAGAACAAGACTTTTCTGAATAAACACCTACACCTGATAGATGATAACAAGCAAGAAACAAGAAGCCTTGCCAGAAAATATGCTGTTTCCAAAATACACTGGTTTGTTCTTGTTCGTGAGGCCTGACAAACACAAAAAAAAAAATTGTTTCTGTGGATATCCTATGAGTTGTTCACTAACTGGACTTTTGAATTCAAGCCCACAGTTCAAGACGATTGGATAAATTCCACCAAGAGCTCTAACACTAGATTCATTGTACTTATCTATGTATTTTAATGGAAACATCTAGACTTAAAACATCTCAGGGACCCATGCTTCTTAGACCTAAATAAAAGCCCTATCTACTCTGTTAGCAAGAAATTCTTTCCTGTTACTCTTTCCTTAGAAATCTCCTTTCCACTCTGCCATCTAATGATTAAAATCAATGCCTTCCTTTCTTCTACTTCCCGCAAAACGTTAAAAGAATTCTCTTTGAACAAAAAAAATATAAAAATATTCCCTGATGGTTCTTAAAGAGGTAGAAAAGCCCCAACCATGTAGGTCTGCTTCAAGATTTTTATATGACAAGTTCATACCACTTGTCTTATTAGAAACAAGTTCAAACCAAATATATGTTCAAAGTGTTTGAAAAAAAAATCACAGCATACCGATTTCATAATTTTAATGGTTTATTTTTCCATTTCAAGTGCATGATTCACAAAGTGGGCAGCTATACAGAATACTGCCCTGGGGACCAAATCTTTATTCTCTTCCTGAACCAGGCTGCTCTGTGTTCCCTGAGCTCAGACTCAGGCAGCAAAATCAGGTGTCTGTTCCTTTACAGTTCCAACAGATTCATTCCTTCCTTCCTTTAGAGTCTCCTGCCTTGCTCACTTCTCCTTATCTGCCGATACGGCATCAGTATTCAACACTGAACAGCAGAGGACCAAAACATTCATGACAAACTTATTTTGCTCAGCCTGTGCAGTTATTTGTCTGTTTTAAAGCTAAGTCATTCTTATGAAAATGTGAGACAAACACAACATGCCCGCTGGCATTTTTCCTACGCACCAGCACATCTTATGAACCTAACAAGGCTCATCCATCATCTGCACTAACCATGGACTGAGGTGAAAGGTCAGGAGTCAGGGTTTGGAGAAAGCCAAATGTAACGGGACAGAAGGCATGCTGATAGGGAAAAGACTGTATCACTGTCATCTACTAGCAGCAGTGATTGACAAAGACAATATTGTTTGATAATACATGACAATTATCCATTTATTTCGTACTTCCATTCTGTTCTCCACAGTTGTAAGATGCAATAGTTGCTGCTGAAAGTCTGTGAGAGACTTTTATGACTTCTGCCGTGTGTATGGTGCAAAGCATCTGCTCACCCTTTAGAGGTGACTCCTTAGTGAGAGGCTCACAATTTTAGGTTCCAGGTTCAGTCATTTTGCCCTACACAGATGAGATTTCTTTTTCCTCCAGAGGATTCAACAACTGGGTGAAAGAAAGCAGATGGTCTTGCCACTGTCAGACATTCCTGATAGCACTGTCCTGGACATTTTTCTCTGTTGGGATGATCTTTTTAAAAAGCCCATCACCAGGTTAGACTTTCTTAAATCCCACAGGCTTTATAAAGTAAGTCTCTCTCTCTCTGAGCAGGACTTCCCTTTCACTCCCAACTATCCAAACAAGAAGCTTGGCAACAATTTTCCAATTTCTAAGACAGATAATTGTTCTCCATTGTTCTAAATCTCTTAAACATAAAATATGACAGTCTAACCAAGAAAAACATATTCCATTTTTTTCATTTCATTTATTCAAAAAATTAGGAGCAAAAGAACAGCAGTATATATAAGGTTATCTTAAGAAGAGAAAGATGCCTCAGCAGAGTCTGAAAAACATTCTGTATTGTAAAAGCAGTAGAGAGTAATATAAAAAAAATTTCCTGGGTGACATGACCTTCCTTTCACAGTCAATAGAGCAAATGATAGGGACACAGATCTCAGAGGTGTTTTTTAGGAAAACATATCCACAAAAAATACACAGAAATAGGGTATCCTGGATCTAAAGGCAACAGTCTGCTTCTTAAGCTACTGATGTAAGGTAAAGGCAGAAAAAGAACCAGGGTCTGTGACTGTCTTTTGAGAACCCAAGGGTGAAGTCTAAAATTTAAACTGTAAGGAGAAAGCAGTCCTTAAAGAAAAATAATCAGAGAATTTAAGCCCTGATGGGATCCTTCAACCACCCAGTCCGACATGCATTATGTATCTCCTAGCTATCCTATGCTGCCCTGGAAAACTTCAACTTGGCTAAAGTAACGTTTGCCCAACAACTGCAGAAACATTTGCCCTAGGTCTTGCCAAGATGTGTCAGGTAAAGAACCTCCCGTTCACCCCGTAGGACATTTCAGTGCTTGCCCGCTCTCGCTGCATGACGGCAGCTCCCAGGGAGTCACTCTCATGGTGCCTTTCCAGCCAGAACGAAGTTCTCTTCAACAGCCAGCATTTTTTTTTCACCTCAGAAATACTTACACGCAGTAATCAAGTTACCGCAACCTTTTGTTTTCCCTTCTCTCAGCTGAACAGCTGGAGGTTTCCAAGCCTGCCCTTCGAAAGCCTTTATATCATTTTTGCAGCTCATTTGCGCACTGGCCCCGCTTCTAAAATATGACCGCAGCCAGACTGTGGGGAACAGAGCAGTATTTAGCTTCTCAATATCTGTCTCACTGACTTGGTTTAAAGAGGTAAAAATCACCTACTCATTGATCCTCTGTGCTCGCACCTAAGGATCACATTAGCCATTTTGTCAGCACATCACCGAATTCAGTATTTATAAAAGAAAAAAAAAAAGCTGCAAAAATGCTGTTGGTGTTCCAGTATGCCACAGTTTGTAGCTAAAAATTATGTCACCTATAATGTGGATGTCAAAAATCTCACATTCCTTTTTCGAAATCCCAGCCCACAATTAATTGGAGATGCAGAACCAAGCAGGTGAAAATGAATACAGTAGAGAGCGCTAGTCTTTCTTTCAATCATAGCCTTTCAATGTTTTACATACCTGTCTTTATTTCCATGAGAAGACAAATGTTTAATCTTTCAAAATGTTACATCCTGGTTTGTTCTATTATTGTTTCAAGTAGGATTTGTTGTAGTAGGACTAACCATATAATTTTGAGAACGGTCAAATCACCAGAAAGTCATTAATCTTGGATGCATACACCAGAAAAACTGTGTTTAAAAGATAAAGAGTAACTTAAAGATTTTAGCCTTTCGTGGGATATTCTTCTTCTGTGCCCAGCTCCAGAAGACAAGCCCATCAGCCAGCACATTTAACTCCCAGAGGAAAGGTTCATGTGAAAAAGCACTTGACTACTGAAGGAGCCACTCCGTACAACTATTAATCCCCAAGAAGGACGACGGAGCTTACACTAAGAGTGAAATATGTGCAATTGAGGGTGCTACCCATTTCATTATTGACTGCTGAATGACCGAACACTGCAACCTGCTGCAAGGAAGCAATGATTCTCCTTTCCTCCTTTGCCTGCTTCTCTACACTGAAGTTCTGGGGTTTGGGTTTTAGCATCATAGCCAGACTGGCTTTTATTAAGGATTTCTGGTTCTTGTTTTGGTAGGCAAGTTAAGTCAAGACTATTTTAATGAGAATTCTTGACTATGAGACACTGGGGGAAAAAACACCTACCACCCCTCTAGAAATGTTTTTGTTTGCAATTATATAATACATTTAAGTGAGTATTTTGGACCATTAAAATCAACATCAGCCTCATCTCTGAAGTCAAACTCCCCCAGGCTGAGACTAACCCAGAACCCAGACCCTCTTCTGAGAAAGGCTCTTTATTACTCATCAGGCAGAGCAAAAGTAAATGCCCACATAAGGGTGAGGGGTTTTTTTCACTTGTTGCTAAACTACTGTTTAGCTCCTGTAGTTTCAGGAGCTGATCAGGCATGCTCAGTGCACATCCAGCCATTTTTGACTCCTCACACAGCTTAAAGCTGCCCACAGAGTAAGATCTTACAATGCTGAGACCAAATATTTAAAATAAGGGCAGAAATATTAACTTAAGAAACAGCTCAAAGTTTCTTCCTCCTTTTATCTGAAAAAGTTGTCGTTTTCTTTTGATCACAAACCAGAAATTGTAGGCTCATTCACACCATTTAATGCTAATCCCTGCAAGATGGTGGATTTTTTAGCTGTCCTTCTCACTATATAAGTAAAATTTTCTGTTAAAATACTATTAAGCTTAGAGTCTTGAGTTTCGCTAACTCTGCTCTCAATTACCTATTCACCTTTGGTTGTACTGTAGGGTTATCCAGATGACTCGAGATGTTTCAAGCACGCTGTTTTAGCACTTCTGAAAAATCTCACTAGGCACTTACCTATCTATTGAATATATTCTTTGTTGTTTTAAATCTGTCCTTTAATGAAGCATACAGATAAGGGGGCTCAATTATGTGTTTAATGAATAGGTACTTTTGAGGAAATAATAAAGTGAAATAATCTATTTATCATTAGAGTTAATAGAATCCATGTATAAGAGTGGTTTTATCATGTAATTTTATTCATGTAAGTAATATAAAGAAAGATGCTTTCCCCAATTCAGTTTTAGGTTTGCAAAGGTTTGTTTAGGTAACAGAAAAATCATACTTTTAAGGTGTTACCTGAGTTGTACTTTTGTTTTTTTCTGGCTATCACAATGACTCTGTATTTAGGGAGTTGACTTCCCTGCAAGCAGGGAACACACTTTTCAACTCCAAAGATTCACTGAAAGCAGGAATTGCTGGGGTTTTAAGACAAGTCACTGTCAAGTGTTATATTATGCCAAGTTTGGCTGATGTCCTTCAAACAGAGACTGATGCCAGAACAAGAAGTTGGTCCTTGTTCCCAAGAGGTTACAATCTAAGAAGCAGAAAATAGAGGGATTGGTTATACAGAGAAATACAGGGAGACAATGAAACATCGCTCTGCGTGATATATCAGAGTTAAATCACACAAACAGTTTCTGGTGGACCGCGTGGCCTAATTGTTCTTTCTGGAAAGGTAGATGTGAACCAAGTCAAAGAAATGCTTGCTTCCATCAAAGATCTGCAGTGTCCAAACTGAAAGTGAGTTCTGTACCCTCCACCATTTCAAAGGAGACAAATGAGGTCACGGGTTTGTCACAAATTTGCTATCGCATGATTGCAATTTGGTTTTGCATGGTTGCTTCAGATTCCTATTCCAAGAACTTAAAAGTTCACAGATCTGCAGGGGCAAAGATCCTGTGTCAAACTACTATTACATGACATTATGTCAGAGTACTTAAAATATCTTGAAATAGCAACTGCCAAGCATTTAACAGCTAAATTCCATTTAGTGACCTGATTCAGAAGAAACTTTCTGATTCCCTGAAGTGTCCCTGTGGCCATCTCACGTATTTTCAAGTTCTTTTCCAAGCAGTGTTCTCTCTCAGTATGTTTTAATATTTCTAAATAGCCATTTTTATTTGGAAAATAATGGCTGTGCAACCCTTCTATGCATCCTGCGACGTTTTAGTGCTGTCCTTGGTTAGTAGTTATCTAGCTTTGTTTTGCAATGAAGAATAAAGTCAGCAAAGTCCAACAGGATACATCAGTTAAATTAAATTATACAGCACCAACTAAATATACTCTTTGTCTCTGCATTTGATTACTCTCTTCAGTTGACAGATACAGTTAGTAAGATCACTTCATATGTAAAGCTGTCTCTATGCAACTGTCAATCATACACATCATACATTCAGGTTTTATATATTGTGTTTTTCTAACATTTTAATAAGGTTTAACTTAGATTTATCTTTGTCTGCCATTCAACAAACCACCTCTTCTAACAAAAAAAAAAAAACAACCAACCTTGCTATATTTATGGCAACAATGAAATATAATCATAGAATATCTCAAGTTGGAAGGGACCCATAAGGAACATAGATGGAGATATTTCTATTCATGATGGTTGTCCTAAAAATATTGGGTTTATAACTACAGTATCCTTTGACAAGGAACATCTTAGATTTCTGGATCTGTTACAGAATGCATTACATAGCTTTAAATATTCTGTATCTGATCTTATAATATTCTAAACATTTTTAAATACTCTGGTAATAAAATCATGCATAATAAAACAGTATCAAACTCTACTTTGGTCTACTCTATCTCTCTATTATAAAGTATTAAATATTAAACAATTTAGATAAAAGAAAGATGGGAAAAGTTACTCTTCTTATCATAACTTAGCATTAATATTTCATTAAAGTCCATTTGTGACATATTATTTAATAGCAACATTTTTTTTCAGGAGTATTTCTTCTTATCACTGCATTTTTAAATGGCAATACTAAAAATTATATTTTTGTATGAAACATTTAAATTTTGAAGAAAAAAAGTTATAGGATTCCGTATGTCTCAGGCTTTTTATGAACTGTGCAAGACTGAACCACAGTCAAAATCATATTGCTGATATGTCTGGACTTTTGACAGTTTCTGAATATTTTTTTTTTTCTTATTTATTAGAAATTTAGAGTTGCACTGAATGACATCCATTTGTATTTTTCAAGGAGATTTTTTTATTATTAATAGAGTTGTGAAATTTCAAATGTAAAACTGCTCCAGGAACAAGGAACGAACAGTCATTTTATCTAGTGGTCTGAATGATAGAATGGCAGGAAGTCAATTGTTCATTCAACTGGTATTTTTTCCAAATATATGAAAATAAATAAACAAATCCAGCTCGCAAGTTTTTATTTCTCTCCAGATTGCTGAACACCCCCTTCCCGCTTCCCCTAGTTGGAGTTCTTGCAACCGTCTTTTCCACAGGCTTTTGGTGAGCGTGCACAGCATTTGTATCGACGGCTTAGCCTTCCAAAGCCATGGCTTATTTCTTTTTCATTTTGGAAATACATGATCGGTAGCCTGTTACTACCTGCATTTATATCACTATGAGCTCTTTCCATTCTATATTTGTTAGTAGGAAGGTTGTATTAATGCTCTGTTGAAATGCTTTGTGTGTAGTTAGTTGTATATGCTTCAGCCAACGTGCTGCTAGCGCTTAATGGTTGTGTTATGCTCTCGGGTCAGGGACTGTTCAAAACATGAGAATTTTATTAAGCTGCATCTGCAATTTTATCTCATTTCCAGTACATTTTAGTTTATAAGTACTTTCTTCATCCTAAGGCTGATTCTTAATAACTTTAGCCTGATAGTTAATAATGTTGCAATTGGTTGCATTACTTTTAGTGTCTTGTGTAGGAAGGGCAAGCGACCCATTAGTACACCCGTGCACATAACACACAGAACATAGACACATACACAAGAAGAGAGGAATCGTCAAGACAGGTACGCGTATCACATAGCCACAGCATAGACAAAGATGAGATTAGTGACGAGAAGCTTATCCCTGGACAGGTGACATCCTTTTAGTTATACCTCTGGTGATGGGGAACTTTTGCAAAGAATGTGATGACCCATTTGTCTTACTTGGTGGGAACAAAAGGTATTTTTAGGACATCTCGTGAAACCAGAAAATGAAGACCTGGATAACCACATAGAATCCAACAACAAAAAGAAAATATTTCAAGCTCTGGAGATTTTTTTTTTCCTTTAGGACAAAATATTTGGCTGTTTCTGCTGCCGCTGTCCCGTGCCCTAGCCATAAACTCCCAACTCACTCTGTCAGGCACTCTTCACACACACATGTATCCTCGGCACCTAAAAGCTCACAGGTTGTGAATAAGTACAGTAGGACACTAAGGCAAAAAAAAAAAAAAAAGACAGGAAAAGAGGAGTTGGAAAGATTATGGAAAGAGTAAATAATTTGTGTTATCACTTCATGCAAAGTTCTTCTAAGAAGGTGGAAAGCATTTGTTAGTAGACAAACAAATTGAACGGGTTAGGTAGCAACATTTTTCATTCTGTTTCCTTTGCTTATTCAAATGGGAAAAAAAAAAGATGATCAATATTCATGAAGATAAAAGCACAAATATCATTGGGGGGAGGGGGGGTGTACCACAAGCACTTTAATCACATACCATTTACTTTCTATATTAGTCATAGACAAAGTGGAAAATTAACACAAAGTAGAAAATTAGGTTTAGCTACTTTTGCTCTGTACGGCTGTATTAAACAAAGCCACAGAAGTAGTTTGCTTACTTATATGTTCATTAATAACAGACATTGATCAACCTAATTGCAAGTGCACATTCACACATCACTGCTGAAGTTATTTATCTCTGCTAAAGTTATTCACCTTTCCCATTAAATTATTAACTCACAATTGTTCTCAAAAAAATTTTATAAGGGCTTCCATAAAATTGCAGTATTTAGAAAGAATGCTGCTTGACGTTTCCCATGTAATTGTTTTCTGTAGAAGACAGTAATTAAAGATCAACTCCACAAAACTAAAAATGCGCTATAATCCATAAAAATCATGCATCATAAAGCAGACCTGTTATGCAGCATATTTTTATGCTGCCCAAGAAATATTTTTGTATATAAACATAGGAGAATTTATCACCTTAATAACTCATCGTCACATCACTATATTCTAGTGCTCAGCTTTTGTAAAAGATGGAGTCAATCAGCATCCTCAATCGATTGTCAAAGGAGACAATTTCATTTCTTCAGTCTAATTCTATTTCCACGTAAATCAGAACACATCGTGGACAACAAGGGAACTGCTACCCTTGTCGTTTATTCAGAAAGAGACCCAAGCTCACAGGTAAACTTAAAATCTGCCAGTTTGCTTTACTCCCTGGTTTGCTGGAGTGGCCTAATCCCATAGCCAACTTCAACACACACATTATAATTTATTCCTGAGCTCCAGTGTGGAATAATCCAAACCGTTCCCTTGAGAGACAGAGATACAGAAGAAACACAGACAATGTAATTATGAACCATGTCAGATTACAATCCTCTACCTAAGACAGTCCTTCAGTGCTGTCCTTGCACCTTCCTAAACTCCAAAATACTTTGTAAAAACAGTATCCCCTTGATGGCATAATGTAAAATCCCAGTTTGTTGAGCTGCAATGTAGCCTTCTGATGAGTCTACTATTACCATTTGTTTATTACCAAAAAAAAAAAAAAAAAAGTAAAGTAATAACCGTGTCAAATGGTAAACCAGATCAGCCTGTGGACTGGTAGAGACATCAGACCTGGTAGACATCTGCAGGGAGCTGGGCTGAAATTTTGCTACCAGGAAGATATCATGGTAGCAACACAGGGGAATGGTCTTGGAACTCACAGCTGCCAGCTATTAAAGAAGCATCAAGAAATGCAACTTCAAAGTGAAAAATATGAAATCTCTGCAAAAGAGGTCATAAGATGCCAGTGAGCGTTCTGACGGAGCTACACACATGTGCCTGCAATATCTGGAGCTGCACAGTATCACCAGACAGGAAGCAGCAAAAGAGGCCTTTGTGTTCCCTGACCCTGGTAATTACATCTTTTGGAGTTTTGCTTCAATATTGCCTCCAGTCCATTTACCACTGGAAACATTACTTCATGGCTCCCAGAACCCCTGAAATCCAAGGCAGAAACACCTTCACTTCTCCAGGCTGTCTCTCTGCCAGAGCAGGTTTTTAAACCTATGGCAGACCACTAGTACCTCACATCCGTGCTCTTGGCAGTTTCCACCATGGTCAGCGTCTGCCTCTGGTGGAGGAGATCATTCCCATTTCTGTGGGCATTCTCCTTTTCTGTAATCACCTGCAGACAATCATATATTTGTCTAATCCGAGCAGGAGACAAGGGGTATGGAAGACATGAACAGGGGTGGCTCTCTTCAGCAGCACAGATTTCAAGCCAGCTACATTCTCCGTGCTGGACCATCCATGAGAACCAGAGCTGTCTGAAGAGCTGCTTGTATCTGTGCAAGGCTCAGCGCTTTCCACACCATCAATGAACTTCCTTGGGATGGCACTTCCTAAAGACTAACATTACACTGGGTTTTCTTTCAGTGTATTTGCAGTCCCCAGGACTTCCGAAATAATTCTCAGAGGATTATGTGATAGGTTTTGTCTGCTAACTCCTTAAGATGATTATTTAGAGGGGCAGATTATATACTTGCACACACCTCCCATCATTTTCTTGCCCTTTATCAATTATTTTCTGGTCATAAGGCTAAGGAATTAAGAGATATAAAAGGTCAACTAAAATTGTCCAGTCTATCTTCTGCGTGTTTGGGTAATTTTAATGACATTATTCTCCAAATAATATAAACATCAAGTTACGCAAATTTCTGAGGATGCCATTTTTTCATATTTCTTATTAAAGACAGAGTTTTAAAAGGTTTCAGAATTTAAGCAATTTATGAGTCTTCATTAATTTAATAATTTTTCTGATTGCTAATAGAATTCCTGCAGAAAAATAGGCTTTTTCCTTGAAGTTTATGAATTATCTTTTTAATTTCCTTCAATCTTTTACTTAAACTCTTTGTGCATTTCAATTTTTCTTTTCTTGCTTTATTTTGTTCCCGACTTCCTACATTATTATTTAGTTCTTCCTACATTGTCATTGAAACAAACATAAATACATCATTTCAGACTTTTGGGCAGGTCTTCTTAAAGTCCTTTTCCTTGTTCAGAGAACATCCTTACTTAACACTACCACCTACCACCAGATGTACCTACCACCTTTGAAGTCACTGACATTATGGGTGAACGTCTGCTGCTAAACGAAGGCAACAAGTGCTGTTTCAGACATCTTAGATACCTGAGACATCAGCATGGCAGGTACAGCCCAGGGAGCAGAAGAGACCTGTACTTCTCTGGAGACCAACTGGAAGTCAGCTGTTGAAGGCATAAGAAATGGCAATGAAAGCTTACATTTGGGCAACTGGCTCCTACCCAATACTTCTTCAAATGAACCATCACCAGTTAGGAGACTAACCTACTCATTTCACAGTGGAGCAGTGGGACGGGTAGTGACACCCTGATCCTTCAAACGCATAACATAAGTTGCTAAGGGAATACTGTATTAAACACCTCGAAGTATTAAAAAGAGCTATGACACCATATGTTTGAACGGTAACTTTGTAATTCTGGGTACATATGAAGGGAGGACTGCTTTTATCAAGAAGGCAAGAAACAGAATGCCTTAGAAACCTAAGTAATAGTGTGGACAAAACAAACACCGGGCTGTGCCCCAAATGGCAATTGCACATATAACTCCGTGGTGGGTCATGCAGTCCCCTAGCTCCTTCCCTGCTCGGTGGTCACTTGCTAAAAGAACAGTTATAAGAAAGACCCAGAGAAGGTGGGTAGCTGTGGCACTATATCTCTACTATATATATACATATACTATATAAATATACACATACACACTATATATATACACTATATATATACACTATACTATATATACTATATCTCTACTGGTACAGTTAATTTCAGTAGTTAGAAGAGGCCCAGCTAAGAAGCAAAGTAACTGAACAAAATTGGTTCTGTTTTACCTCAAACCAGGACAGTATTGCTGGACAGAAGATAAATATAGCTGGACATAAGCACACTGCCACGTCTACATGGGTTGAGATGCAAGCTGGCTTCTAATAGATAGACCCGGACTACATCTGACTGTACAGATGTGCTCAAAGGTCACTACCTTCTCTGATGTGCCACATGAAACGTTCCTGTGAGTGACTGCACGAGTCAAATGTGCTCAATAGCGAAAATCACCATCTCAAGGCTACTGTTTAGCATAGCCTATATAATTTTAATTAAAGAACAGTTCAGTGAGCACGCACACACAGCGTGAGCAGATCACAGAAGATGGCGACCTCAAGCAGAGGGCAGTGACAGACTGCTTGGGGTAACTTTTTGGGCCAGCACAACTGCAGCCAAACATGGATACGTGGATAGGTCCTAATGTATAATCCAGGCTGTTTAAAACCCCTCTCTGTCTCTTGATTATGTGTCTGTTTGTTGAATAATCAATATGGGAGGTAAAATAAGATGATTTTAAAGTCCAAACAGCCTGTCAGACAAACAAGCTGCTTTTTACATCTGAAACTGAAACAGCGATTTTTGAGCTACATACAAATTGAACACAATTGCTTAGTCAAAACAAGTCTACTACTGCTACATAAAAGAAAATTCTCTCGTTAAATATTTAACTTTCCCATCCCTTCAGTTACAGATAAAATCCCAGCCTCCCATGCCACTTCCCTGTATCCTCCAAGGGAAAGCACTAGCAAAACAAAGGAGGGAAGTGACATTGTCGGCCCATTCAACGTACTATAATTTACAACCTTCTTCATCAGTTACAATAGTCAATGCCTGAACAAGATACAGTGGCACCTGTGTTCTGTCTGTCCTCTTTCATTTCTTCAAGCCTCCCCTAGAAAGAAGGCAGAACTGGAAATACTGTATCAGCTCCACACCACTGGAGAAAACCACTAACAAGGGAATATTGTCCACCAGGATTTTTATTTTTTTTGGGGGGGTGGGGGGGGGGGGGGGCGGGGTGGTAGGGGAGTTCACCAGATTTACAGCTGCTTCATTCCACAGGAACAACATGAAGCCACTGGATCACATCAGTTAATCATGCCACAACATCCCCAATACTTTTAAGGATAAAAATAGAGCAGGAAAAAATCTAATCTTTCTCATGTCTACCACCCCCCAAAAAATCCCAGAACCAATAGATCATCAGTCCTTCTTAAGACAGTACAAAGCAAAATTAAAAAGGCCAAACACAGCGTTTTTCCTTTCCTGTCAAGTTAATGTTGAAACTTTGATACAGTATTTATTTTTTCTTCATCTAATTTCCTGCAAGTGGCTACGTTTGAGAAGGAAAGATTTGGAATATATATTCAACAAAAATTAATTCCTTGGGAAAATAGCTTATACCAGATGTCTGTGAGCTGTTAGCCACATGTTGCCGATTCAGTCTTTTGTTGTCATAAGCTACGCACAGTTCCTCCAAGTATCATTCATTCCTTCTAGTATCACCAACTAATGTGATTGAAAGACCAGACAGTAGGCTTCAAATTCCCAGATGGGGACTGCCTGTAGCTGCTAATAATTTTCACACCAGGGAAACATAAAAAGCTCTTCTTGTGTTAAGAGTGTTTTATTTTATTTTTAAAAAGGTACCTCAGATCCAGATCTTTCCACATACTCATTCAAACCACTTGCAAACATTCTTGCACATTTTCACAGTCTGTTGCCAAAATATATAAGACCAACAGCATCAAATTACTTCCCCATCTTTTTCTGATTTTCAGACTCACACTTTTTTGGCTAGTCTGATGGCTGAGGAAATTGCAAGGTGCTAAAACAATCAGATAAAACAAAACAGACCATTACCTCCTCTTACTGGTGTATCCTGTTCTCTTTATGCAACTTTCATATTTGAATAATGATAGAGCTGGCTGTCTTCTAGCCATCACTATTGTAAAGCCAATGCACTTACAAAAATGGAATTTAATGGAAAAGACAAATATGAAATGTTTCGAACCAACATAAACCTTCAACCAAAGAGTGAGCCTGAGCTGAAACAGCATACCCAAAATGAACTTTCTTCTCATGCATTCATATCCCTAAACTTCTAACATTTTCACTGAAGCATACATGATTCTCAGTTATATACAGTATCTAAATGTAATACACTTACGGAAGTTTTTCTATTTTCAAGTTTCTTTACTGAATACATTTATTTATTAAAAATGAAATCTTCATATAAAAAGTGTACTTTTTTTTTTCTTCAAAAAGCCCTTTTTTTCCCTTCCTATATTGCAGGACTGGAATATTTGATACTTCTAATCTGTCTCCATGGAAGTGATGTCAAAGTATAGTGCAGTCAATTTTTAAAAAGAGAAATTATCGAAAACGTTCCTTCCCAAACTTCAGCAGTTGAGCACTGAGGACCATCATAAGAAGGCAAAATGTTAGAGGTTATTCTTCCCTTGCTATCTCTGAAAATGCAACAACATGTAAAATGTGTTATCTTTCCTATTAATGCAAAGTGAAATGCAGTTTTGCATGTTGTCTTATATAGATCTGCAAAACAGGAAATGATTGCTTGATAGGGACAATGGCAATCAGAAGCATCAACTATGTTATTATACAACAGGGAAGTTATCTTGTATCTTAGAAAGCTGCATTTGTTTGAATTGAAGGCATATTCATTGACCTGGAGGCCTGTCAGGAATTACATCATACCTAGAGAAACTTGGTAAGATCAAGATGACTTCCTACAGTCCAGTTAAATTTCCAGCTACCCTACACTTCCATGCTTTTTGTTCAAAGCCAAAACTTCACAGAAAAGTTTGGAACTGCTTCTCCAAATCCTTTCAGTTTATTTTTTTCCACACACCTCTATAGTTCTGTGTGCAGACAGGAATGAAAGGAAATAATATTTCTGTAGTATTTCCACTTAACCTGGAAATTGACAGCACCTAACTTTAAAACGGTTCTATTTCTGCACTATTCACAGTTCCAAGGCTCTGCTTTGCAGTTTGCAACCAAACTTACAAATGCCTTCAGAATGGTTGTTCTTCAAGGAACTCATCCTCCAAGCTCAAGAATAGTCCATCCCCACATGCAGTAAATCAAGCAAAGGTGTCAGGAGGCCCACATAGGTAAACATGGAGCTCCCGACTAAACTTAACAGCAAAAAGGAAGCATGCAAGAGCGGGATGCAGGATCAGGTCATCCAGGAAAAAATATATAGATACTGTCTGAGTGCACAAGGATGGGATTAGGAAAGCCAAAGGCCACGTGAAGTGATATCTAGTGAGGAACATGAAGGGCAGTAAGAAAGGCTTCCACGGGCCTACCAACAGCAAAAGGAATAATACGTGAAAAAAAGTGGGCCTGACACTGAATGGGGCAGGGAACCTGGTGACAATGGACATGGGAAAAGGCCAAGGTACTTCACCTCGGTCTTCACTCATAAGACTTGCCTTCAGAAATCCCAGACCCCTGAGACCAGTGGGAAAGTCTGAATTGAGGAAGAGTTACCCTCAGTGGGGAAAGATCAAGTTAGGGAAATTGGACATACACAAGTCCATGGGTCCTCACTGGGTGCACGCATGAGTGCTGAAGGAGCTGGCTAATGTCACTGTGAGGGTGATGATAAAAATTGGGAGGAGTGGCTGAGGCATCAGATAGGGTCACTTTGGATGGCAGGACACCTAAGAGACTGCAAAAATGACAGAGGGGAACCTCATGAAGTTCAACAAAGAAATGTAAAATCCTGTTGCTGGGGATGAATAACACCACACACCAGTATATGGTAGGGGCAAACCAGCAGGAAAGCAGCTCTGCGGAAAAGGATCTAGGAGTCCTGGTGGACAACAAGATGACCGTGAGCCAACAATGTGCCCTCATGGCAAAGAGGTTGCATTGGGAATAGCACCACCAGCAGGTTGAGGGAGGTGATCCTTTGCCTCTGTTCAGCACTGGTGAGAGCATATTAAAAGTCTTGTGTTAAGTCTGGGCTCCTCAGTAGAAGAGAGATGTGGACTTACTGGAGTGAGTCCAATGAAGGGCCATGAAGACTGGAGCATCTGTCATAAAATCATAGAATCATAGAATGGTTTTGGTTGGAAAGGACCTTGAAGATCATCAAGTTCCAGCCCCCCTGCCATAGGCAGGGACACCTCCCACTAGACCACATTGCCCAAGGCCACATCCAGCCTGGCCTTGAACACCTCCAGGGATGGGGCCTCAACAACCTCTCTGGGCAACCTGTTCCAGTGCCTTACCACCCTCAAATTGAAAAATTTCCTCCTAATGTTCAATCTGAACCTGCCCTCTTCCAGTTTAAAGCCATTCCTCCTTGTCCTATCGCTACATGCCCTAGTAAAAAGTCCTTCCCCAGCCCTCCTTTAGGCCCCCTTGAGGTACTGGAAGCCTGCAATAAGATCTCCTCAGAGCCTTCTCTTCTCCAGGCTTGAAAGAAAGAGCTTGAAAGGAAAAAAAAAAAAAAAAAAGAAGAGCTTGAGAAGCTGGAACTGTTCAGAATTGGGAAAAGAAGGCTCATGGAGATTTTATCAAGTAGATCAAGTTTTTTATCAAGAAGATCAAGCAGTGATTTCATTAGAGTGAATGAGTAGATTCATCACAACAAACCATCAGGTCTTTAAAAGGCTCTTTAATCTAATGGAGAAGAATAAAAGAAAACCCCATAACTCATAGCTAACAATAAACAAATTCAAATAAAATTAAGTCACCATTTTTTAACAATGAGATAGAATAATGAATCATCTCTTACAGTTTTGAAATTTAGGTTGCCTACCCTTCTGGAAGAGTGTAACAGATTATGAGTTGTTAAGCTTTATGCATGTAATGATCTAGTGGTTGTGCTACCTTGCCAGCTTGAACTAAATGATCTAATGGTCCTTTCTAACACAAAATCAATTACTTTGTGGAAGTTGAAACGGTCGTATTTAATCAAAGTGCAATTTATCCTTGTCAAAGCTTAGGTTCATTCTAAAGTCACCTGTGTGGCATGGGTTAAATCGGGGAAAAAAAAAAGCAGGTAATCAGTATCCCCATGTTCCAGTAGTGACATTTTAAGGCATATCCCCTAATGGAAGCTGAACACTGATCAGCCATCTACTGTAGGATAAAACATTCTCTACATTTATTCTACCCTTCCTGATTGCTCACTCAGAATGTGTTAATATAAGTTTTGGAGTTTTACTGGTCTGAAGAATATTTAGACTCATGACTTGTCTCCAATCAGAACCATGTCATTTTACCAAAGATATAACAATAATTCTATTAACCAGTACTAAAAATCTCATGAATACATTTATTTCAACTTGTATGTTTCTTATTCCAATTTAGCTGGTCTAATTACATTTCAATGAAAGTACAATGTTATTCCTTTTGCCCTCCACCCTGTGTCCACTACAAGAAAGTGTCTGTACAGACGTGGACGCTGCTTTACACTGCACTGAGTTCAGCAGCACACAGATGGCTACGGTCCCTTCCCCTCTGGCCTGGAAGGGCTCAGGGCACATATTAAGGCTCAGCCCTTCATTCTGCAAATGAGTGGGGAACAGCTGATCACTAAGAGACGTGGAGCAGGTTTGGGGGAGCAACGGATTTCTGCTTGGGGAATGAACATAAAAACCTGACTAAGCAAAATGAAAAAGTCAGCTTGACAGCAGCAGATCGGAACATGTTTGTTTTCTCCTCAAAAACATGGAAAAGCAAAGCTATTTTCATTTTGGTGCAAAACAAAATATTTCATTTTCTCTGACAAGAAACATTTTATTTTTACCGTGGGAGTCGCAAAAGTAGCAAAGCAATGGACACAAACCCAAGGAGATTGCTCTTTTTATCTACAGAGAATCCCAGGTTTACAACAGCCACCCCATTACATGCATGAGCCTTCTTAAGCATTCTCCACCTAAGGAGACCTGAAGTCACTCACCGCTCCTTGCAAAATGGCTGCAACATGAAGCCCTTGGTAATTCTGCTGGGATGCTCTGCAACTCTTCCTGCTAAGCTATTCCAATCGGAAATATTCATCGGGACCACCAGAAAAAAGTATTCTGTATGTCAAGGTAGAAGCCTGGAAAAAGCATGTTTCGTTAATGTTTAAGGTCTAACTGACTGGCTATAGCTTACAAGCGTTTCTACACCACACAACAACCATTTCCAGAAACCTCTTGCCAAGACAGTTTGAGGTATTTTACTTCTATCTTCCTTACCCAAGAAAAAAGGAATGATCTGAGATTTCCCGTGACATTATCATGCAGTGGGAAGTCATCGTTCCATCTCATTTTAGGAAAATGACAGCCCAAAATGGCTGTGGAGACCACGGGACTGGTTTCTAAGCAGTAGGTCCCTTCCTATCCCAATTACACCCTACCCACTGTAGCCGTTTTCTTTCTAACACTTTGTTGAGCAAAATGGCTGATTGGGTGAGAGGGACCACTAATTCGTCTCCTATTGAATGCAGAGAAGAAAACATCTACTTCTCTGCAATACACGTTGATATCAGGAACACTATCTTTTCCAACACAATATTTCAAACTATTTCTGTTTCTCCACTACAGAATCATTCAGCTCTGTAACATCATAGCACAGCATTGTTTTCATGAATTATGGGTCTCTCCTGAACACCAAAATGATGAGGTTTTCATTTTGCTCTGCCTGTATACACCTGCATTTGGAACATAACATTCTGACTCTGCAGACATGCATATTTTCAGTTCTCTGAGCAGAAAAATAAAAGTGGTAGCAGGCAGCAAACCAAGCATTGCTTTGTCCATCTGTAGCTGAAGTACACTGTTGTTAGACACCATTTTCCTCTTCAGGAGGGGCTTTCCTATCTTCATAACCCTGTGGTGGCATAGCTGTACCCTCACTTTGCTGCAAACAGCCTAATCTCCCAATAGCAGCCTTTATTAAAGAAGACGAGGGCTAGCCCAAACGGATTTGATTTTATGGTGACCTTTATAGTGACAGCGTATTCAGGGAGGGCTTTCTCAGAGGAGCGAAAGAACAGATGGGCAGCCAAGGCTAATAATTCTGTTCACTTCACTTTACTACATGAGATCTTTTTTCCCCCCTGTACTCCCCAGATGGATTTTCCTGCTTTATTTTGTGCCTGTAGTTTTAGCACATTTCTAAGGCATTATTTATACATGTATTTTTATGGCACAAGCTGTAATAGCGCCGACTTCACTGTTCATCTTAAGTCTATTTAAAGCACATTTCACTCTTCCAAGGAAGAGGAATAGCGTTACACAAGACAATGTACACCTTTCCTCGGTTCACTTCAGCTTAGAGCTCCGGCTCTTCTCAAAGCCTCCTTTGTATCCTGTAGCAAAGCGTTTCTAGAGTTTTGCCCTAAATCAGAAGGTTCTGTATATGGGTCTTAGTGCTCATTGCAGGACTAACTTTCTATCATTCCTGGCTGTGAAATGCATTGGGTGCCAATGGTAAATAATGCAGCAGTCTGAGGAAACAATGTTTTCCAAACAGATTGCTGAAAACATACGGACGTTTGTACACCTTCTCTTTCTCCCAGGTTTTGCCAGACCTCTGCCACTGCATCAAGAATAATTTAAAAAAAAAAAAAAAAAAAAAAAAGGCAAACAAACAAACAGTGGGCATCAAGCACTACTTACTGGATATCTCCAGCAGCAGCACTGAAAATGTTCCCTTTTTACATACATAGTTTTTAAGGATGTGTCAATTTAGAAAACATTTTATCTTGGGGGAGGGGGTTTCCACACCTACAGAGAACAGCAACTGTACCCACTCCGTGGATCATTTTCCTTAGGCCCTGCAGAGCAACAGGCACATCATACTCTGCAGCAGGACACAAGTCTTGAAAGAACTGAGTGAATTTAGCTGTTTGTGCAGGCAAAAACTTTTTTTTCTTCCAGAATGAAGCCCTCAGACATTTCTTCAAATTTTCTCATTCTTCCAGAAATTACCCTCTCCTGGTGAAAAGGGTTTGCCATTATTTAATTATTATTACACACATCTTTTCATGTTGAGCCTTTTATGTATTTTCACACTGTTGCATTGGTTTTGTTCAACCATACTTTTTTTTTTAATCACATTCCTTTTGGATATTATGTTCAGAAGCCTTTGCCCTGAAGTGTATCCATCTTCTTTTGGCTGCTGCTATCTTCTGTTAATGCTTGCCCTTGGCCTCACCCTGGCTTATGTGCTAGGGCTCAACTAAAAGAAAACTAAAAGAAAAAAAATAAAATCTGATATCAGATTTATAATATAATATTATCATTTGCCTTTATCAGGAATTATTTTAATCTAACAGTGGTGTTATCATATTTGGATATGTTTTGAGGTCTTGTAAGCTCTTGTGAAGGATCCAATTCCACTACAAGTCTTGTCTCTTCTCAAAATGTGTACACTTTCTTTTTTTGGTCTTCTAGAATGTGCCACACAATGATCATCTCCACATGCTTTTTGGGGAGGCCAACTTTGTTATGTATCTTTTCTTGCATTCTTACAGTACTTTGGATCCTCCATGACTGCAGGGCCAGAGGGCAGCATCTGCACTCCACATAAACGTCTAAACCTGCTTCCTTCACAGTAAAAAGTCACTTTTGTCAAGGGTTAATCCTGGGCTACACAGTAGCCTCTTTTTTGATTCCTTGGTTTACATATTGCCCAGAAACTAATCACAAAGCAGGGAAATAGTCTAAAAAAAAAAAAAAAAAAGGCTCTTCGGCCACATCACACATGCAAATAAGTCCATAGTTTTTTATTTCCTTGTATTTTCTGTTAAAAAATAAAAAGCTCAGATACTTAATTCTTACATTGTTCCCATCTCCTTTTTTTTTCTTCCAAATGCTTTTTCTCATTCAATAATATTCTTTTTAATTTGAAGAACTAGCATTCCACACTATATTCACAATGATTGTACATGATGGATTTGCAAAGTGGCATAATGAGGTTCTGATTTGTTCTCTGTTCCTTTCACAATAATTCATAATATTCCATCTGATTTTTGACTGCCACTGAGCAGTGCTTTCCTGTTTCCATAGGGCTATCTATTACCACTCAGAATGAGATTTAGGGTTGTAATAGTCAACTCACAACCCATCCAAGAATATGTAAAATTAGGATCATTCTTTTTTCTTTTTTCTTTTTTTTTTTCCCCTTAAGGGCATCATTATCTATTAATCTACATTGAATTTAAAGAGCTGTTTTATCATAGCATTCTTGGATTGCTTTGCAGCTCTTTATCATTGGTAGATGGTATCATCAGCAAACTTTGTTGCCTCAGTATTCATTCTTTCTCTGATCATTTACGAATATGTTAAAAAGCACATTGCAGCACAGAATAGTAGACTTCATTGGCAAACTCCTTCCACTGTGAAAAACAATGTTTTACCCATGCCGTCCTTCTTCCTAGTTTATAATCCATATGAGAGTCTTCCCTGTTATCCCATGGTCTCTTAGTTCTTAGAAGATTCTGGTGAGAAACCTTAATAAACTGGCTTTGGAAATATGTTTATTGAATACAAAGAACACTGACAGACCTGAATTTATTTTTTTTAAACAAAAAATGAAGGCTTATTCCAAGTATATGTTTTCCACTTGTCCATCCAATTTTGATATTCTTCAAAAAATTTGTTCCAGCTTACCTGACATCAAATTTACTGATGTGTAGTTCTCTAGATGTTCCTCGGAGATAGTGTTTTAAAAACTGGCACCGCATTAGCCATCTTTGATATGAAGACAGATTTAAATTACTGGTCATGTATCTCAGTAATTCAGCTGTTTCTTCTCCAAGTTTCTTTAGAGCTCTTGAGTGCACATCATCTCTGTCTGGACATTTATTCTTGTCCTTTTCGGCCATTTGCTCAGAGGCCTCATCCATCAATAACTAGATCCTCTAATGTTTTTTCTCCATCAAAAAGGATAACCATCTGGAAAATCTCACCAAGTTGTCTTTTTTATATGTATGTACATTCAAGAAGAGTTTAATTTTTCAGCTAAGTTGTCTCCTCTTTCATATGTTGATCACCTCTTAGACTCACAGGTCTCCAGCAGGCTTACTTTTTGAACACACCATGGAAAGTGATTTGTTATTCATGTCTATGCCTCTTGCAAGTTATTTCTTCAATTCTTTTCTGAACACTTTTTTCCTTTTTTTTTCTTTTTTTATTTAACTGCCTTTCTGTTCTTATTTATCTACAATCTCAACAGTTTTAAGGAATTCTTCACATTTTCAGAAACCATATTTACTTATGGCATGTTTACTGATGTTCTTTACCCATAGCATCCTTCTTTTAGTATTCATTTAGTATTCTCCCCACAACACACACAGGAAATATGCATTTACTCCAAGCTGTTAGTATCTTTTGGGGGGTTTTTTAATGACGATTATTCCAACTTGGTAAGTTTTACTTCTGCCTGTACATTTAGCCTCTTTTTAATAAAACTCCTCACATTTATTTTGCTATTTTATCTTGACAATTTTAAGTGAAATTTAAGCTTCTTTTACCATATAGCATGAGCCTTATTCTAGAATAATTTAATTAAGCATTATTAAACACCATAAAACAGCCATTTTGCTGTTTTCCTGTTGTCTTTCTCTTTTTTCCCTTCCAAGGCCCTGCAGTCACAACGTGAAATGCTGTTTATACTTCCTTTCATGTTTTCCACACATTTCAGCACTAACAAGGCTTTCAGTTACCCCCTTCTTCCCAAAGAAGTATTCTTTGTACATTTTATTTTTGATATCAAGCCCTACTTGGAAATCAGGGTACAGCAACATGACAGAGGTTTGCTTCTTTCAGTCTCAGCTTAGCACTGCGTACCCTGCACGTGTGCAGAAGTTACAGCTGGCTCTTGTGAGAGTTTCTTCCAAAGTCCCAGTTACCTACAGTGGCTAGCATTGACCTCGTGAAAGAGGTTCACAGCCTCACACCTCGGAAGGAAAACATGCGCTCGAGCCACATAGGTATTCAGCAAGCATCTACCAGAGGCCATCAAGTAAAGGAGCTAGAACGTATGTTTTTTCAACATCTAAGTTGTTCTTGACAGGCAAATGTGGGAAGTCTATCCCCCACTCATTAACACCTTCAAGGCCACAAGAGCTTCATTCATCTGGCCCTGTTGAAGAGATTCTCTGTTCAACTTCTGCACTGCTGTTATCTTCACTAGCTGCACTTGCCAGCATGGTACTCTCTACAAGTCTTTGTATCTAGCAACAAATTAACAATCATTAAACTGAAGTATTTGAGGGTGCTTTTGGCAGCAAAAGGGGGGGGGGGGGGGGGCAAAGAGACAAAGAGAAACAAATAATTTGCAAATACAGAATGGCAAAGTGGCAGAAGCCCAACCCATAAGTTACAGACACTTGGAAAACAATTAACTTTAGTTATTTTCAATCCTATCCTTGATTCTGGTGTCCTAAGATGATTTTGGAAAATTGGAAGGTGTTCTGAAATGATTTACAGCAATGGAAAACCTGTTTTGCAGCAAATGACCCCCCAAAAAACCCAAACCTGAAGCACCACTCATTCATGCATCCAAGATATGATTAAGAGGTGAGCCAGTTACAGTCAAAATACTTCTATTAGGAGAAGCTTATAATAAAAAAGTCCCCTATGATTAGTAAAATATAAAGTTCAACAACATTAGATAAAAAAGGTTTCAAAATCCACAGAGATTGATTTAATCACTGAATCAGCTGACCTGTGGATCCAGGTACAGGCTCTCTGCATAATCATGCCTAATTCGGCATTTCGGCACTATGCCATTCTCAAAGCCCCACATCAGAAAACATCTTGTTATACAAGTTCCTAAGTCCATAAATTCCCAAGTTCCTGAAAAAGTCACCACAAACTCCATCTGAGTCCTGGTACCACCATCTTGGTAGATTTGGTGGATTTCTGGTTTAGAAACCACTCTCCCAACTCTCTGAACTCGAAGCTTCTTGTTGAAACTGTTCTCTCTTTTCATAAAACACATTTGCATTGTGTGAAATGAAACATTTTGGACTGCAGCACTACTCAGACTAGTCAAAATCTGTATTTAATTCTGAAGCACAGTCACAGTTGTTATAATTATGTATTTTTAAATATACTGTTGAGATTTTTCATTGTAAATGAATATTATTATATAATACAGAAAAAAAGACATGACCATGTAGTCATATATGTATTAAACAAAAATTCCTCTGGAGCAACAGAGACACAACTTGGTCTTGTCCCTGCCTCAGTTTATAGTACAATAGTATACACAATGTCCAATATCTTTACCAAGATACATTATGAAATTTCAAGGCACAAGTAATGTACAGGACAATGATTACGACACCTTTGAGAACAGCGGGTAATCTGGGTTCAATTCAGCATTCCCAAGTAGTTCAATAAAAAAACATATAAAAACAAAGAGTGCATGTCAGACGAGCAACCGACTCTTCCGGTCACAACTCCAGCACAGGGATGGTTAGGTAATGGCACTTAGATTTCAATAAAGGATGATGTTTATCCCTGAAGAGTACTAGGATAAGAATACAGGATAATTACGTAGCAGGATCGTCATTATCCTTCAGTGGATACCTGGAAAACACACACACAATATGCTCATAAAGACTCAGAATTCAATTGATGATGTTAGAGCCAACATGTATTTTGGGACAAAAGGGAAGAGAGGAGCATCTTTATGAAACCTTCAGCTGCATACCTCAACAAGAGGACATGAAAAGTATTGCTAGCAGAGGATAGCTGCCTGTGGAAGGGAAAGACAAGGAGAACTCAAAGGACTAGACTAACTTGTGAATATGAAACAGAACGGAGGAGGAGGTTTGATGTCCTAGAGAACAAAAGTGAAATTAAGAGTAGCAAGAAGGAAGAAAATGGATGCTGGCTCTGAAATAAGATGAGGATTGAGGATACCAGGCATTGGATACTGAAGGGGAACCGAGTCAGTACACAGGAACACTGAAATAAAACAGAAGGGACATTCAGAGTCCCAGACAGAACTAAAAATGGCACACAGAGGAAAGGGCTGGAGATTCACAGCACCATGTGGACAGGCATGTCTGTGTGACCACAGCCTCCATATCACTGACTGTAAGTCTGGTCATGGAAGGGGATCAAAAATCCTAAATGCTATCGTGTCTGTTAGGTGCAACTGGCAGGTGGACCAGCACCTGACAAGAATCACAAGAAAAATGGAAAATTTTTATTTTTTTTTTTTTTTTTTTTTTTTTTTTTACAGACCTCCAAAACCAATACTGCCCAATTCCCACTGGAAAAAAACTATCAAGGACTAACTGCTTCAGGGAATACTTGCAAACAGGCAGATATTTGTATGAACTTCAGGAACATCAAGTCTCAGAGAAGAAGTAAAAGGCCTAATAGGAGAATAAACTACCCAATAGCTAAACAATGAGTGGTATAAGGAAGGTTCTGTAATGTTTGATTGTTGAGGTGCATTTATTGAAGGAAGTCATTTTTCAAGAGATAAACTTGACTTGAATGCCCAAAGGAATAGCTACCTGGGATCAAAGCTAACACAATGGATAAGAACAGTTTTAAACTGGGAAATGACAGATCTCCAAACACCAGTGGAAAGACAAAATATAGGGTAAATGAGAATTCAGACATGGATTAAAAAAGAACTGTGGTAGCAGGACAACATGCCGTAAATAAAAAGAATGAAGACTGTGAACGGCAATCAGGTAACAGGATATGACATGCCTGAGTCTGCTCTATATAAACAATGGAGTAAGAAACAACTCTGATGTGTAAACAACTCTCAGGAGCTTTCTTAACACAATGGAGGATCTTGAAAATACATTTATACAATGTGTAAATGAATGTTAAGGAGAAAACAGAAACTTGATAACATAGAATTCAGAACTAGAGCATAGCTATAGAAGGACAGATACCATTCTGGAAAGATAATATTAAAGATAAGAGCAGTGGAATATGCAACAAGCTATAAGACATTATGAAGCAAAGCATGGTTTTTTGATAAAAGTCCATTTTTTAAAAGATAAAGAGTTTCTGCTGGAATCAGGGTGAAAGTTTATGAGATGCATGGCCAGATATAAATATGGATAAAGATCACTAACATAACTGGAAAGAGAAATACTATTAGATATTGTGACAATATCTGTTGTGACAGGAGACACATTTCCTGACAAAGATTAGAACTGACTACAGACACCAATAACAGCTAATGATATGGATGAAGGCAACCCACTGTTGGATGTTACAGCCAACAAACCTGCGTAACAAATGGCCAGAGCTAACAAAAATTCACATCATTTAAATTTGATTTTGTCATGTAATGAAGATTAAATAGTTTATCATTGAAAGCTGAGTTAGCATAAATTAAATCGAAGGGCTAAAATACTAGTTTCATAACTCAATTATCAACTTCAACAGTGTAAACTTCAGTAAAAGTAGGGAGCTCTTCAGGGAACTCCAATGAAATGAGCAATTCAGAGACTGGAATGTCTTTAAGTCAAAGATAGCAGGATAACTAGGAATCTGTACTCCAGATATCACAAGGGGACTCTAGATCTGATTAAATCAAGAACCATCAGAAAGTAGGCTACCAGCTACAAGCAAAGAGCGAAAAAATGCAGCAAGGATTATCAGGGTCATCTAACCTCAACAACAACATGAAAACTGAATGGGACTTGACAAGTTTTTTCCTGGCATAGGACTGCAAAGCCAAGCCAAAAACAAAACAAAACAAAGCAGTTCATGATTTGGTGAATATGAACAAAGACAAAGACAGTCAAAATTGGACCAGAAGTTGAATTAGTATTTTGCATCTGTTTTCAAACAGATTTTGATGACTATCAAAATTTTGCATGGGTAACAACAGGAATACAGAACAGAATTTATCATGAATTAGATAAAAGTACCGAAAATTCAAAGCACTACATAGTTTTAATTGGGAAAGAGTAAAACTTCTTCCCAGCTACATCAACAGATAATAATGAGGAGACTGCAACACCCACCCCCCCTCCAGTTTCCTCATCAGAGGACAATATTGTTGACAATGCACAAGAAAAGGTTGGAGAAAGCCTCAAAGGGCTGAACTTTGACTTGTAAGGCAACACAGTTTCTCAAGTCTTTGCATGAAGATAGTTCTGGTAGATTTTTTGCCATTCCATAAACTCAAAGAGGAACAGGACGTGCCAGCCCACTCTAGCTATGGCTTTCCACCAACACATGGAAATAAGGGTGAGCAAATTCCGGGGATCTTGAGAATTCAGCAACTTTCAGAATCACCTTTCACACAAAACATCCGCTTTGATCTATGCACGCTTCAAATCTAACTCACGCTGCTGAGAAATTAATTCACTGCAATCTGCACTATCACTTAGCAGTAATCTTCAAGCAGCTCTTGAAAGTAGCACATCCCTGCCAATAAACACTATATAAAAGAACCAAAGGTCTGAGACCATCAACAAGAATAAAAAAAAAAACAAAGGTCTGAAACCATCAACAAGAATATGCCCTAATCTAATGACATGACAAACTGAGGAAATCTTCAAGAATTTCAGGCGGCCACTTCCCCTAAACACTTCATTCCACCAGTGGTCCAACAAAGTGCTAACAGGCCTCAACACTGTTGGCATCTGACAATACACTCAAGGCACAATTAACCAGAGGCTTAAGCAGCAGAAGGAAGCGCAGAATCTTCCTCAGCGATGAAAACACCTTCCAAAAAGAGAAATAGGAAAAATCTCCTCTTTCCGCTTCATCATGTCATGGCAGACAGATCCATTCTTAGAAAGTCTCTAAGCTCAGGACATCTGGGTTTCAGGTAGGTCCTGGAACCGGTATGATGTCACAAAAAGTAGCCAAATTTAAGCTAAACTTTGATATTTTTATCTAAACAGTGATTACGGAACCATGTTGTAATGCCGACATTGGCATAGTCTGCAGTGCAGACAGTGAACAGGCTGTGCCACAGCAGGGCCCTCATTTCAAATGAAGTGGATCTCCAAGTAGTTCTTCAGCATATCTAAGCAGCAATTTCTGCAACTTTGGGTATTTCTAAGAAAAGGTAAGCTATTGCACTTTCTCTTTTGCTGTAGAAGTCCAACCAGACCCGGCTCTCCTTTGCAAGCCTGAAAACCTGTGTTAAGAATTCATGAAGTGGGTATCTCCTTGAAGAATTGTGGTTTATAACAGAGGTCTTAATTAGGGGCATAAACTAGCCTGTAAACAAAATTTCAACTGCTTGTATATACAGCCTATGTAATGAGCTCCGATTTCATGCCTTATTGCACAAATAACACTTTTATTATGATAAAACAGTATAATAATACTTCTTTAGAAAAGTATTCCTATTACCATAAGCATTTTACTTTTGCATCATGGAACACAGTGAAGCAATTCAAGTTACAGGCAACAAATACCCGAATAAATGCTTTTCAAATACCATGTTGCCAAATATAATCACTTTTCCTGATTTGGAAAATGATCCCACTAAACTCATGCATTGTTTCTTTCCATTTTAATCACATTCAAAGTGTTATGAACAGAAGTTCCTGATTCTCATGATTGCTTGTAAAATTTCTTCAAGTAAACACTCACTGTGTTCTATAAAAGTTGAAGTATATTTACCTGTATCTTGGATTGTATACAGGCTATATCATTCTGTTTTAGCAGAATTTAACAAACACTTCATTTTCTTAACACATCTTAATCAGTTTTACAAATGTAAGACAATAGAGTAGTCCCCAAGAACCTGGTATTGAACAATTTCTCTTAGCTACATTCCCAATGAAATCAACAGGGATTTTTGATTAAGTAAAGAGTGCTGATTATGATATAATAAAAGCATAGCATGGAACATTCACTGACAGAAAAATATGCTTCTACCTTCACTCTCTGGAACCGAGTTCTTTAATTTTATATTCCAATGTGATCCCTGCTAAACAAGTCCTGGTACACCATAGCTCCTCATTCTTATCCTATACTAGAACTCAAAATTCTCACAAAATCTGCTCAGTAGGTACACCCATTTATGAAATGTTTGATTAACTAGTATTTCTTTTACAAAGTAGTCTGCAGAAAGCTTTAAATTTCAACACATGAAATGTACGGCAGAGAAAGAATGTCACATATTTGATTTTTATGCATGATGGATATGTTACAAATGACTTAGAATGAATTTTTATTTTAGATCTTGACACTGCCAAGAAGACAAAATGAGACAAAACAGGCATATCAGTCAGTAATAAATATTTATTTGATCTATAGTTTATCCTCAAAGAGAGAATGTCCATTTCTGCAGTCTGTTTTCAAAGAGACTTTTACATCTGTGTCATCAGTTAGAATAACACAAAAAGTACATTTTCTGATCTCACTTAGAGGGGTCACTCCAGGCCTGGATGCAGAAATTAAGGGTGGCCTGCTGCCAAGTTGGAAGTCCTGCATACCTACCTTCTCCTCAGCCACACATCCATACAATCCACCTTGCTCGAGTGTTAATGCAGCGAGTCAGGTCAGGACCTGGTCTCACCTTTTTTCCTCCCAGGTTACTCATCCCTCCAGTTGCTACACAGGTTCAGCTTACAGTACCGCTACATGAAAACTTTTGCCAGCCCAAGGGCTGGAACTGAAATGTATGCAAGAAAAGGCCGGGGTGGAAGAGACAAGACCACATCTAGCATCGGCAGCATGTACTTCAGACATCTAAAAGTCATTATAGACACTTCTCACTCTAAGATACTCCATGACGCTTTTCACAACCACAGGATTAGATTCCTGCCTCAATAATTACTGTATTAACAGCTATTTAATCTTTAGTTCACACGATCAAAAATGTTACTAGATTCTTATCACGCACAAAGTAGTTTTGTACTTGCAAAGACAAAAAAGCAATTTCAGCACTTCTCTCAAAGCACAAGGAGTCATTCAGTAACTGCAGTAACTATGGCGGGATGTGCTGGACATGCACATAGCCTTTTCTCCACCACTCTGCAGGTAACAGCATCATCTCTGGGAGACCTTCCTGACCTGTGTGTGCAACTACAGCCTGCTGACCAACCAAACCAGCTCCAGGTGCTGAATCCATTGGCATTAGGACTGAGACACATAGAAGTGGCTTTTTGAGCATGCGTGTGCACACATATACATAAAAATATAACAGTAGCAATATGTAACTGCTGTATTTCTACAGTACCTCTGTACTTGCCTTATGCATTTATTTAAGGGCAAACTGTGCCTGACAAATTTGGTGGCCTTCTATGATGGCATTACAGTGTTGGTGGATAAAGGGAGAGCAACAGACGTCATCTACCTGGACTTGTGCAAAGCATTTGACACCGTTCCACATGACATCCTGGTCTCTAAATTGGAAAGACATGGATTTGACCAGGGACTACTTGGTGGATAAAGAACTGGCTGGAAAGTCACACTCAAAGAGTTGTGGTCAACTGCTCGGTGTCCAAGGGAGGTGATTCTGCCCCTCTACTCTGCTCTGGTGAGACCCCTCCTGGAATATGTGTCCAGCTCTTGAGTCCTCAACATAAGAAGGACATGGACCTGTTGGAGTGGGTTCAGAGCAGGGCCACAAAGATGATCAGAGGGTTGGAGCACCTCTCCTATGAAGACAGGCTGAGAGAGTTGGGATTATTCAGCTTGGAGAGGAGAAGACTCCAGGGAGACCTTATAGTAGCCTTCCAGTATCTGAGGGGCACCTACAAGAAGGTTGGAGAGGGATTTTTTACAAGGTCATGTAGTGATAGGACAAGACGTAATGGCTTCAAACTGGAAAAGGGGAGATTTAGACCAGAATAAATTTTTCACTGTGCAAGTGGTGAGACACTGGAACAGATTGCCCTGGGCAGTTGCGGATGCCCCATCCCTGGAAGTGTTCAAGGCCAGGTTGGATGGGGCTTTGAGGTCTCGTGGGAGGTGTCCCTGCCCATGGCAGGGGGTTTGGAAACAGATGATCTTTAAGGTCCCTTCCAACCTAAACCGTTCCATGATTCTATGATTTAAGGAATTATGTTCTCCTTATCAATACAATTTTATTATATAAAAGGAACTTTGTTGCATGCACATGCACATGTGTATATATACAAAATACATATGCTATATATCTATACAGCATCTCTGCACGGAGGTCTTTAGATCACACATATACACACACACACCCCTTTATTTTTCTCCAAAATGTTACCCAAACATCCCATAAATTAGCAGAGAATAAAAATCTTATGCAAAGTTTTTAAACCTCCAATACAGTGTGATTCTGTTGTGAAAAAATAGCTCTGAAATGTTAATTTGTAATACCATAAAAATAAGACTTATCTAATTTATTTTCCATAGATAGTAACTTATTGCCTTAAAAAAATTGATACTTTAATGACTACTACATTTGATAGGATTTTAACTAAACAGATCACCAGTTTCAGACAAGAATTAGGATTATTCTATTATTTTCCCTAAACCTAGTATGAAAGTGAATTTATAGACACTGATATTTTGCCCAGCTTTCAAGGATGCAAATTAAACCAACAGTCCAAATAAACCCTATAATTCAGTATCTATCTTTAGGCTAGCAACTACCTAAGCAAAACCTGCCAAGAGAAACCCTATTTAAATCCATGCATGTGAGCTCAGAAAAATAACAAACTACAGGTGGGAACAAGCTGCATAAAATGGCTCAAGCATTTACTTGGACATCCACATCCGCTTTCACCCTCACTGAGAGAATTATTTTATTTGGCTTCCTCAGGTAGAAACACCAAAAGCCAGTATAAAACTTTGACACCACCACCCCCTCCCCACACACACACGCACCCCAGTCTAAAATCCTTTGGTGTGGCAGCTGTATATCTTAAGACCCAGGACAGCAGGCTTCACAGAATTTAATTGAGTGCACCTTCAGTAAGTTTGCAGATGACACCAAGTTGGGCAGGAGTGTTGATCTGCTTGCAAGTAGGATGGCTCTACAGAGGGATCTGGGCAGACTGGATCGATGGGCCGAGGCCAAGCGCCAGGTCCTGTACTTGGGTCACAGCAACCCTATGCAGCACTACAGGCTTTGGCAGGAATGGCTGGAAAGCTGCCCAGCAGAGAAGGACCTGGGGGTGTTGGTCAACAGCCATCTGAATATGAGCCAGCAGTGTGCCCAGGTAGCCAAGAAAGCCAGTAGCATCCTGGCTTGTATCAGGAATACAGTGGCCAGCACGACTAGGGAAGTGATCGTCCCTCTGTACTCGGCACTGGTGGGGCAGCACCTTGAATACTGTGTTCAATTTTGGGCCCCTCACTACAAGAAAGACGTAGAGCTGTTGGACAGTGTCCAAAGAAGCTCAACAAAGCTGGTGAGGGGTCTAGAGCACAAGTCTTATGACAACCGGCAGGGGGAACTGGGGTTGATTAGCCTGGAGAAAAGGACGCCGAGGGGAGACCTCATCACTCTCTACAACTACCTGAAAGGAGGTTGTAGCGAGGTGGGGGTCAGCCTCTTCTGCCAAGTAAAAAGCAATAGGACAAGAAGAAATGGGCTCAAGTCGCACCAGGGGAGGTTTGGATTGGATATTAGGCAAAATTTCTTCACCGAAAGGATTGTCGAGCATTGGAACAGGCTGCCCAGGGAAGTGGACCTCCCTGGAGGTATTTAAAGATGTGTAGATATATAGTGCTGAGGTACATGGTTTAGCGGTGGACTTGGCAATGCTGGGTTAACGGTTGGACTTGATGATCTTAAAGGCCTTTTCCAACCTAATTGATACTAGGATTCTAATTACAGGTGGGAAACTGGAATAACTTTGTAGGATGGGAAGCTATGTCACTCCCCAGTGGCAGAACAGTAGAAGACAAACGACTTCAAATACCAACAGAAATTTCACTTCAGTTGCCAACACAGAGTCCACACGCTACAACACCATGAGCAACCACCCCATCCCAGGTCTGGCTGCAAAGGCTGTTGATTACAGCAGGTAATTCTGCAGTTACCCTGGGAGGAAGTACCTCAGGCTCAGCCAGTTTGGCAATATCTACCTTATCTTAACTGTCCCTAAACTGTGTGTTCCTCATTCAAGGCTGAGATTCGCATCTCTTTCTCACTGGACCACACTAAATTAGCTACCTCTTGCGGCTGATCATTTTAGTGAAGAGTGATAACAAAAAACACATTAATGACATCTGCCTCCTAGGTGTTAGTAACCACAGTAACCAAATTTGTCCCCTCCACAGAATGACAATTTCCTTGACTTCCCTCTTAACACTACAGCATACAGACAATCATTTATTGCTACTTGTGCAACTTGTTTCCTATTTTGTGCCATTATCTTCCTGCTTTTGCTGTGCTTCTCCAAGTAACCTGATCTTTTCTCTTCCTTTCTGTGTCCTTCTTTCACCTGAGGTAAATGAAGAACTCCCTATTTTAAGAAGCTGCTATCTTACTATGTTTCTTATCTTTCATGCAAAATGGAAAATTATGTATGTCCTTACTACGCATGTGTTTAAGGAATTTCTGCCCCTCTTTGGCTTCCTTATCTCTCAGACGAGTTTCCTGGAATATTCTATCATCCAGATGTTTGAATTTACTGAAGTCTACTTCCCTAAAATCCACCATTTCTGTTTTGTCAGTATTCCTCCTAGGGTGCCACTTCCTGATCACTGTTATCTATCTTACTTTGTGCCTGAACAGCCTCAGTTCCCTCCCCAAACCAAAAATCAAGTCTAGAATGCTTTCATTTCTAGTTGTTGGGGTTTCTTTTCCACAATTTGTATCAAAAACATCATCAGTGCATTTCAAGGACCTGTTGAATAGTCTGTGTCCTGCTATATTCTTTTCCCAACAGAAATCCAGACAGTTAAAAATCCTCTGTTATTACTAAATCTGGTACTCTGGATGGTTCTGCAAATCACTAGTGAAAATGTCCATCCAGCTAATCATCCTGGTTTGGTGCCTTGTCATGAACTCTCATTATTATAGTGGTCTTGGGATTTTTTACGCCCCTCATCACTGAGAAAACCTGAGTGCTCTTAAACCCCCTCTGCATTCTGCATCTCAGAATATGAGAATACAGCTCTTTGATGTTTGGAATCCTTCCCCAGACAAAACTTCCTATTAACTTGTCTGTCATGTTATATCACCTCTCTTCTATTTCAAGTAAATCATAATTTTGATCATGTATTAAGACTTCACACTTCCTCCTGCTTATTCCTCCTTACCATTGTCATACAAGAGATCCATCAGACTGAGCCAACCATCTGCATGGTTTTTGCCCTGGTCCAAGACTGTTATATAACCAATCAGGCTTTTTCTTTTTTTTAATCTTCCTTTTCTTTTATAGAAAGGCCTCTTCTTACTAGGTCAGTGAACTGGTAAGTTTAACGGTAACAACACACTTTTTATCTTTTTCTTTAGGAATGCTCTATCGTATGGTCACGAAATTGTCCATTCTGTGACCACACACTTATCTCCAGGATACCTGCATCTGTGTGAACCTTAACTGGAAAACCTGTTCCATTCACCCTGCTCCGTTCACCCTGCTCTCAAATGCCAGCGGTCACTTTTGGTCCATTTGGGATCATTTCTAGCAGTGTCCGCATGGGTGACTTCAATGAACCTCAGAAGTTTTTAAGTATTATATCAGATTTGGGATCCAAAGAGGCAACACACGCCCTGGACTTTCATGTGAACAGATTGTCTCCTGAGACTGATGGAGGGAGCAAATGTATATTGTTTCCTCCTAGGAACAGTGATGGTGAATCTTACCACCTATTGCCTACACAAGCTTTCCTTTTCTGCCATGGATGGTGGACTTGTTTCTGATTTCAATTTCCTCATTTAGTATGCTACTGATTTTCTTATCACTGATGCTTCTCAGCCTCACCACTTTCCCCTGCAGATCCCCTACTCGTTTTCTAAGAGATTTCCTGAGGATACACTTTCTACAATGCACTTCCTCTCCATACCAGTCTTTACTGGAAAGTAAATGTAGCAGACATCTCCCATTCACTTCAGAAACAGAGTGGAGTTTATGGCCTCTTTCTGAAGGACCCTCTGCTACACACAAAACAGGGGCTGGGAGCCAATCAAATGCTAGTTCACCATACAACAGGTTTATAATTTTTTCCATATAATGTGATATTTGCTAACCCTCCTTAAACTCCATTTTTGCTAATGCTATTTTTAAAGCCCTCCCTCCCATGAGGTTATATCTTACTTGCTAGACTAGCAGCAGAAACAACTGGATTCAGCTTTCAGCTCCTTCATATCTGATTAGCCTTTTTATCATCAGACCTTTGGATATCATGAGACTTTTCATCTCATCTGACAAGATTGAGTACACCCAGGAAGCCTTACTAAACAGCCCAAGAATATATGTGGCATTAAAAATAAAACAAAAACAAACCAATCAAAAAAAAAAAAACACAAAACAAACCACACCACCAGAATTACATTTTTTTAAACCAAGACTTTTCTTCTTCGTTGTCCTGTATTTCTCACTCTCATAGTTATTTGCCCAATGATCTTTTCAAACCTTTCAAACCTAACTGGAGTCTTACAACCACTAGACGGCCATTAGGAAATGGTACCAGTGTAGGTTTTAACCTTGAAAGGTATTAACAAAAGTACCCAATGTGGCATTTTGGACAATGAACATTTTGTTCCTGTATTAAATTATTCAGTTTTGAATGAGTGATCCTATGGACAGACTAGTTTGGCTATGAGAATGTCAACTGGTTATACCGTGTCTGCTTAAAATACCTTTGAAAGGATTATGCATTACATTTTCTAAGGACCATAACTGGTCCTTAGAACCAGTTGCAGCATCTCTGAAATTATTTGCACACACTAGGCTCAAGGGATAAACAGTCTGATAAAAAGCATATAACACATTTCAGATCACATGTACTCAGAGAAAGCCATTAGTCAATCATGATTCATGTGAGCTACTGGTATCCCTATGTAGGAGGTAAATAGAAGCCCGGCAATTTTGAACCATGACACAGCCTTGGAAACCCCTTTTCCATTGCACCAATAAGCATACTAATCAATCACTAATATTTTCTAGATCTTAAAACAATTATTTAAATTATAAGCCTAAAATCTAAGTTTTTTATTTTAGCAAGAAGTCACTAATCCCACAGGGTATATCTTCCTTTTTTTCTTTTAAACATATGTCTTCCGGCATCTCTTTGCTAAGACTTTTCCATTTCTTTAGCCTTTATGTACATTGTAATAAATACTTAACCACCACTCATGGCCAAAGCTATGTTAGTTTTCAGACAACCATCTCATGTACCCTAGTGTTACATATCTTGGCTCAGCTTGGGCACTTACACCTTAGTTTAGGTTTATCAATAGCTTCATTTGAATTTTTTAACTCGAGTTGAGTTCTGTGCTGGCACATCCATGCTTATCAGTTACTGAAAGTAATTGGATCCCACATTTGTCTACATAACCTACAGCCATAGTCTTTCAAATAATATCTGTGTACACTTATTGCAAGCCATGAAAGAAAACTTATCACCCTCTCTCCAACTTCAAGAGAAACCTGGCAATCAACTTTTCCCCCACTGACTGTTGAATCTCAGAATTCAGCAGTGCCATGTCTCTGATCACATCATCAGCACTCTGCAGATTTTCCAGCTGGTCAAGTGTGACCACCAGGACTGTTGACTCCAAGGAGCCAAATGCAGACAACATCTTAGTCACAGAAATTCCTCATACTCCTAAAAAGTGAAAAGACTCCTTAGACTTACCCAACACTCAGTGGTGCGTTTACTTCTCTTTTTAATAAAACTCAGATTTTCTTTTTAAGCCATTGCTCTTGTTAGCCTTTTTGTTAGTTTCAAGATCATTCAAGCCCATGCACGCAAGAATCTGTTTTAAAACCCAAGGAAGCCAACACAACTGGTTTTAACCATGTCAGTGCCGAATCACATTCAAATGGATTTCCTTCTCCATGCACAAAAGCAGGTATTTTTAAAAACTGTAAAACTGCACACATCTGGGAGTGCTTACAGTACTAGTAATCTCCGTATAGTATCTGTTGTCATCACTAGTAGAAATTCCCCCTTCCTTGACCGTAGGCCCAAAGAACACAACTTCTTTTTGAAGCAGCTCTGGTTTATTTAGGCTTAATTTCATTTTTTTTTTCACCATACACTTATCGCAGATTATTAGTAATGTTTCAGTTCCAGAAGTTTCTACTACGCAACACAAAGTCATCATGCTATGCTATAAATAACACAGACGTGTGTGCCACACTGTATTCTTTATTATCCTACCTCTTTCAGCTCTTGCTGAAGAAACAAACTGCAAATAGGAGTGAGGAATAGTGAACACCCATGCTTCTTGATACATTTCTTCAATAACCTCCAACAACTCTTTCTTCTCCGATGGGGGTACTTGGTCAGATGGCTACTGAATGGTTCAGTGTTATTCAGAAAACAGCTTATGCTACCCCCATTCATTACATCTATCTTAGCTTTTTTGTTCCTTTAAAAAATACTGCCAATGCCCTGGAACACGAGTTTCTCGTTCCCCTTCATGCTTTTTTCCTAGTCCCACTTTTACCAGATCCACAGCTTCATGCTATGCAGCAATCCTCCCCTTTGTTGAGTATTTGCTGTTTGTGAGAGTTGTTTGGCAAAACTGTCAAGGAGCTGTTTTTATTTCAAGGAATTCTGCTAATTTCATCCCATTATGCAAATTTCAAGACAAGACTCCACAAATCCTTCATCTTCACTGAGTTCCCATTCATTACATCTAGCTGCCATTACGGTTTCTATCCCTGGAGCCAGGAAACTTTGTTCACTGAAAAAGCAACTATGAAAGCAAACTGCTTTCATGCAATTTGCCTCACCTAGCCCACAACTGTATGAGGAATTTCCACAGATGAACTTTTGGGATGTTTTCCCTGCCACTTATTAAGCAGTTATTTATCATACTGGAATCAAAACCAACTCTTACGTCAACCCTTAATTTTGCTTTCCAGCTTTCCTCTTCAAATTCCAGAGGTCAAATCTGCAGGCTCACTTATCTCAGTTTTGGATAAACGCATGTTTATAAACCACAGCCTAATGGATTTCAACCAGTTATAAGGATTCCCATTGTGTCAGGGAGAAGCAAGGGCCAGCTGCTCCCAAAGGGAAGGCAAACCTCGAGTTGAGGATGACCCAGTGCAGGCAGTGCCCTCACTGACCAGGGCACAGTCCCACAACATCTGAACACAATACATAGAGTAGGGCACTTACTGGTCACAGGGCCCTCTGGCAGTCCCAGACAAGGCAAAGTGATGAACCAGGTCCAGAGTCCACACAGGCAGTGCAACCAGGAGCAACAGGAGACGGGACTGGAGATAAGGTTACAATGCAGGTCCAAAGTCAATCCAGAAAACAAAGACAAGACAGAAGACAATCAATAAAGTATATCTAAAGGCATCCCTCCAGGACACAAGTTACCTACAACACAGGTCTGAGGTCCCTCCAGGAATTAGAGGCACACCTAGAGCATACCTTGAAGCACACCTGAAGTCCTAAGCCTGAGCTTAAATGGGGCTTCTGTGTCCACGGGCAGGGGTGTGGGTAGAGGCCCCAGGTGAGGCTGGTTAGTGTTATTAAGGCCTAGTGGTGCTCTTGGAGCCCTGATCTTCAGTAGTTTCCATTTATTTCCTATATGTTTACTCTTTAGATTTAATCTTTATCACACCTACTAACAGTTTTCCTTGCCAAGAGTCACCATCCCAGTGCACTTCACAGCCAAACCTGTGTTATTGCTCTCCAGCTGCCTAGACCAGAACTAAAATTTTAGGGTCACTCCTGCAGTTTTATTTGGTACTTCTATTTTTTATGCTTTCATTTCTCCAGAAACCTTATGACTTTCATGTCTGACACTTGTGACTATCAGCTCTACCTAAATTTATAGGTATGTTTTTTGCGTCCAGGTAATTTTTTCTTTTTTTGTTTTGTTTTCTACAGAATGACCAAGTAACTGAGTTTGGTTTTTTTTCCCATAATTTTTCATTACTGCTAAAATATTGGCAATAGCTCTTGGACATGTTTCGGAACATCCTGGACATGGTTCGGAAGGGCACCTCACAGACCTTTACAAGATCTGGCTAGCCTAGTATCTTTCAAAGGATGCAATCTGCCATGCAAGCAGAACTTGTCCGGGCAAGCTTTTTGCCAGAAAAACACTCAATTCCTCCAGCTTCAGTCTTTACATTCACTTACTCTGAGCATTTTGGAAAATGGGATATTGAGACAAATGAATCGTGATGGTTTTCCTCAATCTTTTACCAGACTGACCTTCTTCTGAACTTTTCATGAGCTTCAAACCCAGTAGCACACGTTACAGATGTCTGTTCTAACTCAGGCACAGCGCTTGCCCAGTCCCACATCCTAACTAGTTTCTTCTAAGGCCTGAAGCTCCTTCATTTGCTTAGCGGTGTGATTTGGTTGCTCTCTGAAATCAAACTGAAGTTCCCTTCTGGTTAGTGGTAGCACGTTTGCCACTTACTAGCATGATTTGCTCCAGTTTGGTCCTACGGGAATAGAGATCACCAGTTTGCTTCTTGGAGACTGGATGCCATTTCAAGCAGTTGCGCAGGAACTTTTCGCTAAGAAGTTCTCTGACCTGTATCTCTCTGTAGTTGGCTCTATTACAAGTCACAGATGATGGACTCACAATACCTTTGTTTAATTAGAAATAAATGTATAAAGTAAAATGGCATGATTTAATTTATTTTATCACAGGCCCAAGTCTTCTACAGACTTTTGCTGTAAATGTTTATGCCAAACTACCGTTCCCTTTTTAATTTATGACAATTGCCCAACTTCTCTTTCACCGCTCTTTCTCTGCCTCACTCAGTCAGTTCAGAAAGCTTCATGTATCTTGGTCAACTTTTTGAATATGCCTTTGACTTGCACTTAAGTCCCAGGTTTAGGTGTACCATTGCCTAAGAATTTAAGCCATTCCTTATATGTCTACCACATTCATGTTTGCAAACAGAAACATCAGTAAAGTTCCACCTGATTCACTACAGTAGTTTCGTAATAAAGACAGCAATCACATAACTTATGTTACACAGTTGTGAATCTGTTCATAAGGCCTAGATTAACATTTTAATATTAATTTCCACAATTGATGTTCATAGTATACTACACTCGAAAGTGAAAGCTGACCTGTGCTTGCATCTCCTGGGTGTCACTATTCCAGGCAACTCATGCCTTTATAATGTTCTTTTCCACAGGTGTCTGAGAATCTTCATATCTTCTCCCTCCCACAGAATCCTCCAGTACAAAAACCAACATCGGTTATCTTCTCAGTGCTACAAAACCATTATTAGGACTGCCTAGCAGGCGTAATTTAAGGCCCAAGATCTTTACTCACGGATTTATTTACTCTTACAAAGACGGCCACAGTTTCTCACATCAGTAAAACCAGGAGATGCCCATCCAAAAGCACAACCTAACAGGACCAGATGCAAAAAGAAGCGATCAAGGATGCAGCTCTGCATCTCTTCCGCAGAGGCAAGGAGGGGAAAGGAGGGAAAGAAGGGAAAGGAGGGGAAGGGAGGGGGAAGGAGAGGGGTACCGCAGGCTTCAGTCCCTCCCCTCTCCGCACCCCGCGGCCCAAGAGCTCTCTGCTTACCCCGGGCACAGCCGCGGGCAGGCGGCGCCGACCGGCCCCGCTCCCGGCCCGGCCCCAGTCCCCGCGGCGGCCAGCGGAGGGCGCCCGCCCTCCCCGCAGCTCTCCCGGCGGGGCGAGGAACCGCGCAGCCCCGCGCAGCCGCCGCGGAGGCGCCGGGCATCACACCCCCCCCCCCCCCCCCCCCACCGCCACCGCGGCCGCGGACACCGACTCCTCCTGCCGCCCGCCGCCGCCGCCGCCGCGGGGGAGAAGGGGCCGAGGGAAGCGCCGTGTCCCCTCCCCGGGGCGCTGGGGAGAGGGGCTGCCCGAGGGGCAGGGACCCGCCGGCCGTCGCCTGGGCTGCTCGGCGCTCAGCAGAGAGCATCGTTGGTGGCACCGGGATAAGGCTTTTCCCTTTTATTTTTTTTTTCTTTTTCTTCCCTTTTTTTTTTTTTTTTTTAAACAAAAACACCCCCGTAGTTTATTTGGTAATTTAACGGCATATGATTTAAATCAATATAAAATTCAAATACTTTTGTGCCACCTGTTGGATTTTGCCACTAATTACATGTAACTGGAAGTACACTTCTGTGTTCAGTCTGGTAAGTATTTCCCACAATGTTACTAGGCGCCCTTATGAAAATACTACTCTGTTTGCTGTTTGGAAATATTTTCTCTCTGGGCAGGCAGATAGAGCTGTTTTTCCTTTGTAAAAATCTAATTTATAAATTATAGACGTCACAGTGTGATGTGGGGCTGGAGTCAGAGTTCTTGTGATAATCCAATAATTATTTGGAAAGGTTAGTAACGGAGAAAGTCCAGTCTGAAGGCCCAGGAGGTGGAAGTGACAAGCTCTAGGCACGCAAAACCATAAAGGCACCTGACAGTATCCGTGGGCCGGGAAAGGGAGGAGTACATGCTCTCCTCACGCCTGTGAATACTATCAGTCATGGGCGGCCATACAACACAAAGCGTGCCAAATGTTATACAGTTGAGAGTCTCTTAAAAAATAATTTTGTTCGGCCCTTCTCCAATAGCTGTCAACTCATAATGTCAGGACATGTTTTATTGTATAAGAATAACCTGATTTTATTTCACATTACAGTGGCCAGATTTGTTTATTACATAGTAATATTATTTTTAAACGGCCAGGTATAAATGAATTGCAAACAAAACCACATTCCTACAAGAATCTGAAAATTAACCACCAATTTTATCTGGATTTCACTAGAACAGATAAAGACCTGTGGGTTGTCAAGTGTCTTACTTGTTATTCCTTCTCTGCATATAATCACACCACGGATACCTTACTGTTCTTTGAGATCAGGAGGTGTAGAAGCACGCACAGAAATGCAAATGGACGGGGAAGGAGTGGCCCACTCTCTTCTTCTTCCTAGCTGTAACTGCAAAAACGAATGCAGGAGGTCTCTGTGATGCCACCACTTTCATACAGTGGCAGGTGAAAGGCCCGTCTCTGCTTCTGATGAAATGGTGGGTGACTGCCATCCCTTCAAGGAGTGGGAAAGGACACCAGATCCCAGAAGCGTTCTTCCATGACACCACCAGAAATAACTAAAGCCCCAAAATTGCTATCATTTACATCTTCTTACATTATTTTGCCATTTTTAAACAGACAGTACTCAGGGCCAGTAATGTATGAAACTGGGGGTCGGCATTGTTCAGTTTTGCATACAACTACAGCCATCTTTTTGGTACATATGTTTCCACAGTATATTCTACTTTCATGTTAAAATGCAAATGTTCAAAAAGACGTGAAGTACCGTTTAATGAAAGTATACACGTTTTCTAAACTGTTTCTGCTTTTTAACCCAAAGCTGGCAAAAGACTTTGATATAAAATGAATCTACAAAATTAATAAACCATATCAGGCAAATAGTCTGTCCAAAACGGTATTTCAGTGCTGTCATCTGTCAACCTGGTTCACAGAAGCCTTTAGTGATAAATTTAGCTGAGTCTTCTATTAGCGAACAGTATCTTTAAACTGATTCCATCGACCCCAATTTTATCTACTTTGGATTTTGTGATAGCCCTGCTTCAAAGTCTTCCCTGGTTTTATGAGGACAATTTTCCACTGTTTGAACAGTCATAAATGGCCAGAAAATGTACAAGATGCCAGAAAAACACACCAAGTAAAATTAAAGTGTTTACACACCAGTATTTTGCTCTTGGCAAGTGCATAAGTGACTTCACCAGATGCAAGTCAGTGCACATTACATATTGCACATTGTCTTTTTAGACCAGTCCGTAGGCAACATGAGCACGTCCCAGGGCCCCAACACAATAGCTGTTTTTTTGTTCAGTTTCTAAAGACTCATAAATAGCATCTCAGGCTTTAGTTCCTAATGTGGTAAAAAAAAAACTTGATGGCTTGGACTAAACCAAAACCCAATTATTTAAAAAATGCACAACCAACTTCTCTGCTTTCATTCCCATCAACTTCCCTCTCATGTGGATTATATTAATTATTTGTAAATTTATTGCTACAAATAAGCCAAGAAGCAGGGAAAACAGAGTCTTACACCATTTTAGATCTTTCCTGCAGGAGAAAAAAAAATGTAAAAAGCAACATTTCCCATTTAGCTAATACTTTTAAAAACAGCTGTAAATAAGTTGATGAAATCTCTTTTGTGCAGTGGAATTTAAAATTTAAGGAGCCTTTCTTACAGTGAAGGAGTTCAGTCATTGTAAGCCAAAATCCAAAGAGGAGTATGTCAATTAAGGAGGAAACTGTGATTTTTCTGATCCTCTTTCTCAGCAAACTTGGGTAGACTTCTTTGATGCAGCCAACGTTAGGTGAAAAAGGTTTGGCTTTGTGTTGATACTAATCCTTTCTTGAACAAAGGAAGAACTATAACAGGTCTAAAAGAGGCGCCCCACAGTAATGTCAGAGACCTGTAGAAGTCATGACACATATGATGTCTCAGCTGCGTGAAGTCACAAGGAGTGCAAATACAAAAATGCGCTGTAGAGGCGGTTGGATCCCTGCCTGGGAAGGAGGGTGGGCAGAGGGCAGAGAGACCTTCACTCGCTGGCTGAGCTCTTTGCAATTTGAACTGCAGAATGAGGTAGCCCTTTCCAGTGACGGACATGCCTGGAGGTGAGCCCAAAGAAGGAAATCCTGCATGGAAGGAGGAAGATGGGAGGAAAGAAGAAGGAAGAGAACCATATGGCTTAATCTAGGAAGCCATCTTAGTTAGAAAATGTTGCCCTTAACTTCCTCTTCCTTGGTTGTGACTTTCACCAAATGCATCCTTTCCAATTCTTCTGTGATTTTCATTTCTGTCCTATGAGTTTTCAGCTCATACCATAATTTTAGTTTTAATGCCCTTAGTTAGCAGGCCACTCAGAAGGTAGTCAAGGTCCCTTTTTCCATTCCTCTGCATTTCAAAAGCCCTATGTTTTTGTCTTCTCCCCTTCGATATATTCCTTCAGATTACTCCAGGAGCAACAATTTTAACTGCTCTGTGTGACACCTTGCTTAGTCTATGCTCTTCCTTAGTTCTAAAGAAGACATAAAAGATAGGCTAATTATGGGGGCAGAGGGATTGAAAACATATAAAACTCATATTTATCTCTTGGAATATTAAGAGTTACATCGACAATTCAGGCTCCATTTTTCCTGAAGAAAAGGTTCTGCATTGACTCCAAACAGGCTATAAAATATTTTCTGTAGATGTGGAAACATAATAGTGTGGGCAGAGTTTGGGGAAATGTGTACAGACCATGTAGAAATGTATGGGATATAGTTTTTCTGATTCATAAGGTATACATTTTAGGTGACGGTCTCTGTGTTTCACTAACTGTGGGAGGAAACCTGACTTTAAAAAGTGCATCCATCTTCCTAGACAAAAGAAAAGATCAACTTCCCAGAAACTTTTGTCACGGAGTCAATTCTTACACAATGACATGTAATGCTAAATAAATCATTTTTTGAATTACAAATTGTGAATCCATCACCCTGGACAAATGTTATTCATCTGAGGGGGGAAAAAAGGATGACCTAAGAATAATTGTCTACAAGTATTCAAAAGGGAATCTGATTTGTCACTCCCATTTTGAAGTGCCAGTGCAAAAGTTGTTGCCAGCTTTTAAAATCTCTCCTTTGACTTCCAAGTAATGTGTGCATGGTTAAAAACCAATTAGAGAACAGTGGTATGATTTGGTGACGCAAGGCAAGTGGCACAGTTTAAAGTGTCATTAAAAATCTACTCTCTTTACAGACTTAGATAGGGCCTTTCTTTCCTTTAGTCATGCTTGGATGTCCTATTCAGCGTAGTTACCAGACTGATATTAACAAGAATTAATGTGTAAAAGTAATGCCCTCATTTGCATTTTCTAACACAGTCTCTTCAAGGTAAGTTTTTTTTCAGCTGCTTAAAAAGTGCAATGACCGACTATACATTCAAGCAAAAGGAACCATTCTCTCTGGCCAAACGGTGTGACCCCATCCTCCATCACTTGGGGAGATCTTATTGCGGCCTTCCAGTACTTAAAGGGGCCTACAGGAGAGCTGGGGAAGGGCTTTTTACTAGGGCATGTAGCGATAGGATGAGGGGGAATGGCTTTAAACCGGAAGAGGGCAGGTTCAGATTAAACATTAGGAAGAAGTTTTTCACTCTGAGGGTGGTAAGGCACTGGAACAGGTTGCCCAGAGAGGTTGTTGAGGCCCCATCCCTGGAGGTGTTCAAGACCAGGCTGGACGTGGCCTTGGGCAAGCTGGTCTAGTGGGAGGTGTCCCTGCCTATGTCAGGGGGGTTGGAACTCGATGATCTTCAAGGTTCTTTCCAACCTAAACCATTCTATGATTCTATGATCACTGCCCTAATTAGCTGTAAGCCGAAGGTCGTATTGTTCCCTCCGGTTCACAGTAGCAGAATTTATCTACAAGTGTCAGCAGAAAAGAGACAATTTACTTGAAAAATCATAAAACAGTATTTTGTGATGTAAAGAAACTTTAGACTCTGCCAATGTGCCAATCAATATGTATGTACGGTGAATCATCAAACAAATATTCAAGGACATGGGGAAAAAAATAAATCTAGGTCTGGCCCACATGCCAATCAATCAGAGATTGCCTGAAGAATCATGAAACACATTCGGAGACAAGTAAAAAAATTCTGGGCTCTGCCAGGGTGCTGGGCCGATCAATCACGGTGCGGCTGATGAATCATGAAACACACTCTGCAGCGTGTCAGCACACATACGCGGTTGGCACAGTTCTCATCATCTTGAGTTTGTCTTGCAGTTAAATTGACTGAAGGTGAGTTATAGGACTGTTGTTTCTCCCACCTACTGACCTCCACAACCAGCCACTCTTAAATCCTCTCGCCCTGCCCTTCGTTAAAAGTGGAGATTCAAGACAAAGGTTCAACGCGAGAGCGAACACGGTTTCGATGTCAGATGGGTTGTTAACGCGCTGCTGAAAGCTGTTGAACACATATTTTGACAACAGAACAGACACCTACAAGAGTAGTATTCTCTTCAAATTTTTCCATGTTATTTACATAGGAATGTAATATAACACATAATAAATATGTAATATCATTAATAATTTTAAAAAAAAGGAAAATTAAATCTGGAATTTAGGTCATTGTCCTATTGGTGATCTTTTTACCTAAGCAGCTCCTAGCTCCACTGTGATTCGTTACACCAGGGGAAGGTGGGGGGGCACCATGGCACTTTTATTATTTTCGTTCTCTTGTCTCAGCCAAAATTGTTCAGAACGAAATATTTCTCCTATGGAACAACTCAACTTTTTACAACTTATATCAAAATCATCTGGGTGAAATTAACATTGTCTGTCAGTCTATTCTCCTTTGTCTTGTGATCAGCCCCCATTGCCAATATTCTAATAGTATACTGCAAAGCATTTTCCATGATTACATGAATAGTCATCTTGTGTGACATTTTCTAGTTAACGTAAGATTTTTGAGTTAAAAAATGCATGCTTGAAAAAGCAACTATTTTACCAAATCCTAACTCTTGCAGAGTTTGAGTACTCATTGTGTCCCTCTGCCTAACATTATTTTAGGCTGCATTTTTCTCAACCAAGGTAGAACCATACCAGCAGGAATGGCATTTGCATAAATGACAGTGGCAGCCACTTTTTTAAAAAAATTAGGAGCAAAGAAAGAGCCCATCCTCACACCACATTTTTCCAGCTGTTGTCAGCAAGGCCATGGGATGAATTGGTTCTTGCAGGTTCTCTAGAAGAATGTGTTCCATTTTCATATGAAATAGTCAGTTTACTGAAAGAGCAGTCTGGGTCTTGATTCCTCATGAGTATGCTATCCAGTTCCTTACAGACTCTCAAACGTCATCATCATTTCATTAAACAGATTTCTCAAACTTTCCTAAGGACTCCTCAGCATTCATGTGGCATAGCAGAGAGAACTCCATCGTACAAGTTTCTTAATACAGAATTCAGAAACATCCTAAACTCTGGGAAATTGAACTAAAAAATGTTGTTCTGCCATATATAACATTATAATCAATTTAATAGAAGCAGACAGGAAATTCATTACTAATTTCATAGAAGTAGGTAAGGAAAAAATGATGTTTTGAAATAAAAAAATGAATTATCATTATCAACTAAGGAAAATTTGATTTTTTGTGACTTCTGTTATTTCTTAGTGCCCATTAATAATTTATTTTCTTTTTCTGATGGTTATTAGTGTCCCTATTATTATTCAGAAACTAAAGTTTATGGTGGCAACAGGACAACAAGCAGTGTAAGTTGCAAAATGTACTGTTTACAAAAGATTGCACCTTAAATGTAAGCTGGTAACTACAGTCAGTTTACTTTGATGTCAAGGGGATGGTAACCGTGTTGCAACTTTACATCTATGAATAATATACTACTATTGAAGGAGGTACTGGGAAAAGATCATAAGTTCTGAAAAAAATATGTACATACTTGTATGTACCTTCATGTATACTCAGAACAGAAGTGTATACATGGCAGAGAGATAATTTTTCAAGAAATCAAAGGATGGCTGATATCTTTCATCTTTCTTATTAATAATTAATTCTTGTCACCTCTAAGGGCTCCCAAAAACTTGCACATATAGTCCTGTCTCAAGTTAAAGATATGCTGATAGGAATAAATAATGATGGAGAATAAATAATGATGGAGAGAAGTTACATAAAAAATATTACTTTTGAGTCTTCAGTTCAAATAAAACTTCACTTTTCACTTTTTGGTAAGGTGTACTGAAAAATATACTCGTCCCATCCTATGCTGAGAATATTGGCTAGATAATCAGAGGGTGTAAATCACCAGGGCTACGCCGACTGACATTAGCAAAGAATACAACCCTTTATGTTCATTATTTTAAAGAGGAATTAGTTTTCCCACTGTGGTCAGTAAATGTCCATCTCTCTGTTTCAAGGTGAGTTGTGCCACATTGTCAGCCTTGTTTACTTATGCTTCACTGAATTAGGCTGAAGACGATGCAGAAAAAATGACTGTATAATATGTATGAAATGAAGACCTACTCCAGTTCTCTCCAGGATGAAAATGTGCAATATCCTTTAAAGACATCGGCCAACTCAAAAAGACACTGATTTGCCAGCCACTGCTTGTTAGAGCCACCGCTAAGAAATAAACAATGAAATTTGAAAACGTGAATCCTTCCTGAAACCAAAATTTGCAAGGCTTATTGTGTACAGATGCTGTTTTATTCCAGCAAATGTGTGCCAGGTACGCACAGCTGTCTTTCTGTCACTTTTGATCCACCTCAGTATGTCTCCCCTGCTAGTTCTGTCTGTACATTGTTGAATGTGTTGGAAGGGAAAAAGTTCATTTCTTATTTTGAAACTTTCACTTCTCTATTATCCCTCTACCTCATATTTCTGTGGGACTTTTATGTCTCTAGGATGTGGAAACCACATCCGGATGAAAAGGTCTTCGAACACCAATCGGATATAAAAGCCCATATGGGAGTTCCTAATGAAATTAAATAAAAGCTTATAATAATAAGGTGGAGGTGCTAATCCTTCCTCTAAAAAAAAAAAGCCAAACGCTGATACTTTTCACTTAACTGCCTGAAGCTTATGATTTAAAGGCTTGTTTTCTCAGCTGATAGCCCCAAGCTGTGCCCAGTTTCTCTGCAGACAAAAGGATAAGAGAGATGGTGACAAGCACACACCCCTTTTATGAATCAGAGAAACAGTGCTCTTCTTGTTCCCTAGGCACCAGCCAGTTGAAACCTGAGCCTCAGTTTTACAGCTTAGCACTTACCAGCTGGCTTTCACGTGAAAGGCTTTTAAAATATATACATCTACACACATGCGTGCATGCACACACAGAGTAAGATATTTTTGATTCTGATGACGGTTACAGAAAAATAGGAAAAAAATGAGCTCTAAATCACATTTCTTGTTGCAATTGCAGCTTTCTGTATCTTCTCCTGTGCATCTTGGGCAGGGGGAACAGATTGTGCCTCTCCTCTTTTCATCAATCTTTTATGTATTTGAAGGCTAATGTCATATCCCCCTTCAGATGTTTCTTCTTTAGGATAAATTACTCCCGGTTGTCCAACTTCTCCTCATAGCTGATATTTCCGAGTAGCCCAGGCTGGATAGTTTGTTCTTGCTAATACTTGGAGCGTGTTGATAGAACAGAAGGTTTACTTACCTATCTTGGCATGGCATTTCCATGTTTTATCATCTCAGTGAGATGTTTGCCTTTCTTTTCAACAGCCTGACATCACTTCCCAACCAGTTCATCCTATTTGCTGCCCTCCAACCGGTCCAGTTGTACGCTTGGTAGAACGGATGAATTCTTCGAGTACCTCCAAATTCAGCACAGACTGATAAAGGGGAGTCTGATACACTGAGTTGTCTCTGCTTTCTGGACTTATCTGGGCAAGAGAATACAATAGAGTTCCTCTAACTTTGTAGATATTTGTATTGAACTAGTCATCCAGTATCCCTTTGTAGTTAGCGGCAATAGAAAGAAACACGCAATTCTGTGCTATAATTCATCTCACTCTGCTATACACATCTCAAGTAGGTCAAATGAATCACCCACTATCTGATTCAAGTGTCAGGAATGTGAACAAGGAAAACTGGGAAACAGTGGAAAACAGGTTTATCAGGGCAGATAGAGAAAATATGGAGAAGAAGAAGAAAGAGTTAAGGAAAAGACAAGAGGGAAGAAAGTGGATGTAAAGTATAAAGGTTTTGTTGGTATTTTAGAAATACTTGCTAAGATCAAGCAAACAAAGGGTGTATTTAAGTATTGAATGGAGAAAAAGCAAAGTGAGAATAAGCTACCAAAATGTAATAACAGATTCTGTACATATTGAGAACAACTCAACTAAGCAACTTTACTCACATGGAGAATTTCTGAACTACTGTGGAGAAGTAGTACTTTCTGTTCTGGAATATAGGATGTCTACTGGAAGAGGAAATTGTTTTGCCATGGAAGATGCAGGAAAAAGAAATAAAAAATGAATGCATGTAGGAAGCAAAATTTGGGGCTCGCTGGGCTAGCTACTGAAGTGTGAGAAAGAAACAGAAGTAGAGAATGGAGGAGCAGGTAGAGTGATTCAACTGGAAAGGCTTCAGAATAAAGGGAAAAGAAAAGCAAACAGGAAGAGGAAGAGAGGGGTAGAGGAGGAAAGGCAATCGCAAAGGCATGGGCTGAATTGTAGGTTAAAGGAAAGCCAGTCAGATAAGGTTGGATTAGTTTTATCTACCTTCAGGAAAAAACATACTGGAGAAGCATTACATGTAATTACACTGAAAATATGCTTTTGCAAGTCACTTTTACTCTTTATGTGGAAAAACAAGAAGTAAATGTATTACAGGAACAATTTTGTACTTGTTCATCTTGAAATATCACAGAACAACATTTTACATGATGATCTATCTTTTGCACGATATGTTAAGCAAATGTTTTATGTGTTCCTTATTCAAACTAGTCCTTAAGTAGATTAAAACAGTAGAAAAATATATGAAACCATTGGAAAAATTGTTTCAAGTTCTATGCTTTCATTACTTTAAACACCTTACCTGGAGGTTTTTCTATATTCATTTCAGGCACAGAAGAAATTGGCCCAAGAAAAGAAACATTCCTGGATAATGGGAAGCAACATGTGTGTATTTCTAAAAACAGTGAAACTCTTTGAACATCTTCCAAAAACCCAAGTATATGCACACATTCTTCCAGCTAAAAGCAGAGCTAACACTTGCTGTCTTCTTACATGTTGCTTTATTTTATCTTATGTACTTATATAACTCCTGCTTATATCCTGCAGTTGATCCATTAAGCATAGTTTTGGCTGGGTGCTCTTCTCCCCTGCCCTGCTCCCATCCTTGGTGGATCTTAGGGAGGAATTGTGTCTCAGGGGAGGAGGAAGAAATTTTTCCAGGTAATCCTGACAGATGGGAAATGGGCACCTCTCATTATAACATATCTTAATCCTACCATCTTCTATCCTGTCTTCTGGTTCAGCCCATGAAGGTAGAAAGGAATAAGGAAGAGAGCAGTACTTTCCACCCTGTTCCCCAATCTTGGTATTGCTCACATGTGAAAAAGAAGAAAGGAATCACTTAAAGAACGAGGAGACTGCCATTATAAAAAAGAGTGAGAAAGCAACTACTGCTGTGCTTTCTCCTTTGCTTCTGCAGCCATTTCACACTCATAGTCTCACGGTCAGTGAAAGTGAACCACTCCTGGAAACAGAATTAATTCCAGGTGTTACCTTCTGACAGTAAGTTTGAAGTCCTTCCTCACATCGAATTATTTAAATTATCCTCATATTAACTGTTAAAATGTAACACAGGGGCACAGTTTAAGGAAAGAAATTTTGTGACACCTGAAGTAATTGCTTCTCAGAAGCAAGCTCAGAAATATCCAAAGAAAGGGGAGCTCCTTCAACCTAAATAAAGCATGAAATTGAACAAGAAGCAAATTCAGCAGATCTATTAAGAACAGACGGTAATGGGCCAGATGATGGCAGCTGTGCTCACAGGCTCCAAAACTTAGTCACGTGGTCAAACTCAGTGTCCCACCAAGGGGATATTTGGGATGCAAATATTCCTTAGAAACACTTCAAAGAATCAAGAAGGTAGCTAAAACATTATTATGAAGCTAAGTAAGTCATTCATGGGACAGAGAACTTTAGAAACAGCACGGAGCCTGCTTTTCTCTTCATGCCACTTACTAGTGCCAGAGATGTCTTACAAAGGAGAAAGGCAGCCAAAGACAAAGGCCCTGCAATGGCCCACTTTTACCTCCTCATTTTGGTCACGTTTTTATAACTTCAAGAATCGGCAATGCAGAACATCCAATGCTAATGGAAAGGAACTTGGTACATATCATGCACATTGACAGTCATGATTGGAAATTGGGAAGGTACCGAGAAAAGGTGAGAAGAAATTTGAAGGGTGAATGAGCAGCATTTCACAAATAAATGAAGTTAGTGATGTCAAAGAGGTCAACCATTTGTGGCGTTGTAGATTTTAGGGCAAGGATCTTAAGTTTTTATTTAAAAGGCACATATAATTGTACATAAAGTGCCAGAATAAACAAGTAAATATCATTTGTACCACATGTAAAATGAGTCTCTCCTTGGAAACTACAGTAGGTCTGCAAGTTGTATAGAAAAACCCTTTTCTGTCTTCAACAGCAGAATCAACTGGAAACTAACCTGGTATATAGAAATAGACCTAAGCCTACAATGGCATCCATCTTTCTAGCTGAGTTCTGCCTGGTGAGTTGCTCTGCATTTTGATTTTCAGAAACACCCTCAAATCCATTTCTCCTCTAAATAGAGGATGAGAGAACAAATGGGCTATGTGTCACTGGAGGGGTCAATGTAGCTGTGTTCTCATGTCCTGAAATAAATCACCTTATAAGGCTCAGACTCCTCACAGAGAACTTTCTGTCAGCTTTCCTAGTTAAAAGAGAGGCTAAAAGATATTGCAGCCTTTCAGGTGGTCTCATTAGGGGAAAAAACAGTCTCTGATTATATCCAGTCACAACAAAATTTACTATTTTGTTTGGTTTATTGAAATTATTTATATTATTTTACTTTAATTTACTTGGATGAACTGAGAAATATAATTCAAAGCAATATAGTTTTATACGTTTACTCCAAGTGTGAATGAAGCCTCATGTGCTTATTCAGAAAATAATCATATATAAGAGCCTGTATGAGCAAATACATAATTTATGTACAACTTCTGTTTGGGAGATGACCCCTCTCAAAATCTAGTGTGCTTCTAACACTGGTAGGCAACCCTCAAACTTCCTGGAGTTTCAGTCATAGCCTTAAATAAAAATATCTGTCACTAATGTTAGCATGGAAAATGACTGACAGGTGGCATTGCTAAGACCAAAAAAAAGCAGGCGGGAGTGTTGGAGAGAATGAAACACAAAGAACACTTCTGTGCGTATTCTTTGGCTTCAGTGCATAGCCAGAATAGTTACTTGAAAATGTCCTCAGAGGTAAATTGTAAATTGTTTCAGCAGCAGGTTTTGTACTACCTTAACAATAAGAACTGGAAAGTAGGTCAGTTCACTCATACTACCGTTTTTGGGAGAGGTTAGCCCGTGATAATATAGTTAAATTGAGTTTCATTGGTGAGAACATAACTGAGATATATTGTGAGTTAAGATTCAGCCCTGTGTTTTGGTTGATTTGGGGGTTTGACTTATTGTTCCCTTATCGTTCTGCCAGGTTTGGGTTGAAAGGGACCTTAAAGATCATCTATTTCCACAGGCAGGGACACCTTCCACTAGACCAGGTTGCTCAAAGCCCCATCCAGCCTGACCTCCATGGATGGCTCATCAACAACTTCTCTGGGCAACCTGTTCCAGTATCTCACCACCCTGAGAGTAAAGAATTTCTTCCTAACTTGTAATCTAAATCTACCATCTTCCAGTTTAAAACCATTGCCCCTCGTCCTATCACTACAAACCCTGACAAAGAGTCCCTCCCCATTTTCCCTGTAGGTCCCCTTTAAGTACTGAAAGGCTGTGATAAGGTCTCCCTGGAGCCTTCTCTTCTCCAGGGTGAACAACCCCAACTCTCTCAGTCTGTCTTCATAGGAGAGGTGCTCCAGCCCTCTTATCATCTTCATGGCCCTCCTCTGGACCCACTCCAACAGGTCCATGTCTGTCCTGTGTTGGGGACTCAAGAGCTGGACGCAGTACTCCAGGTGGGATCTCACAAGTAGGGTTTATCATTACGTGAGTTTGTTATGTCCTTGTTGAAGCAAAGAGTTAATAGCCAGAATATTTTACCTTCACAGCAAAGACTACTGTCTGTTTCTTCATCTTGTCATATCAAATGCTTGAGAAACTAAATATTTCTCAATGTAATTATGCAGTTACACATCCTGGTATCCATGTTTTAGTCCCAAAGTAAAGTACTGGAGCACCTACTCACTGATTTGAAGTCTCCCTGTCATTCTTGTATTCCTCAATATATTTTTCTTGTTTGTAAGTAATTTCAGAAGTGTTTATTTTTTAAGTCAGATCTTCACGTATTTATTTATTAACTTTTCCTGATTTATTATTGTTTTTTTTTTAACTACAAGCACTTAGGAGCAATATCTGAGAACTCCGTCTCTATGTCCTTGTTTCTGCTGCTTTTGCTCTTTTGCAAGGCTCTGTAAGGGATTCCAGTCATACAGTAATGTGGAGGCATAAGCTTGCCACTTCTGCCTATTAAATCTCTCATCACCCGGTTCTGTCTTCTGGGCAAACACACGACATGCCCCCAGTAATCCAATTTGTTTAAGGCCTGCCCATAAGGTGGGGTATTCCCTCCAGGTGGGAAGGGTGCTCAGCTTAACGAAAGAAAAGAGCATGGGCACCAGCTGTCCTTTGTTCCCGCCCTCACCTGCCTACCGGCGTGGAGAGCTGGCAGCAGTTCTTTCACTGATTTTCCTCTGTGCCACAAGCCTGCTATCAGGTCTCCCAGTTTGAAATATTGAAGGTAGCACCAGCTAACTTCTACAGTCTGGTGTACCGAACAGGCATTTACAAGTTCGATCCCAGTTTTGACAACTTTTCTGGTTGCTGTTACTGACTGGTTACTTAAATAAACTATTCTCCAAACGCAGGAAGTGTTTTGCAGCAAAAAAATAAGCATCACGGTCCTTGCTCCCTTGAGATGAGTATAATTTGTATACTAAAATGACCGGAATCATTTCGATAAAACAGACAGATCAGACCAATGTTGAGTTTAATCCCATAGATGCTGATGATAGTTAATGGTGTATTCCTAGCCAAGAGTGCAAGTATGGGACAAGCAAAGTGGGATTTCACAGTCTCTTCTATAAAATTGTCCAAACACCATTCAAACCATGTGAACTTTTAGCACCCACAATGTTCTGTGTCAGGGAATTCCACACTTTAATCCTGTGTTACGACAAGAACAACCTCTTGTCGTCTGCTTTGCACTTACTGTTTGGGTAGTTTTCACTCCTAGGTCTTGTAGAGAAGAAAAACAGAGGACGACAGTTACCCTTCTATCCACTTAATGGCACCCATGATTTAGTAGATGGCTGTTGTGTACCCGCTCAGCCACCTCTCTCATTTGCTCTGTGGTTCCTGCGTGGCTCAGAAACCATCCCAGAGTTTCGATTGTCCTTGTTGCCCTTGTCTGAGCCTTTTGCAGTTCTATCATTTTATTTTTGAGAGGGAGCGACCAGAAGTACACAGGGTGTTCAAGCTGTACATGCCTCAGGGATTCATCACCATCAGGTGGTGGCAGAATAATGTTAGTCTTCTCTTTTGTTTTATATTATTTTCCTTGGAATCCCTAACATTCAGTTTCTTTTTTTTTTTCTTTTTTTTTTTTTTTTTGTCTGCTACTGAATGAACATGTTCTGTCCATGTTTTCACAGAGTTAATCATCAAAACCCCAAGATATTGTTTCTGGGTAGTAATGGTCAACTCATGATACATGCAACATTAGGATTTTTGTCCCATGTACATTATTTTACATTCATCTACGGTAATTAGCATCACCGTTTGTCTAGTAATTCAGTACTGTGAGATACTTCTGCAAGTCTTTTACAGGTGACTCTCAGTTTCACTGCCAGAAATTATCATCAGCAAAATGTCACCAAAGTGTGACCTTTTCTAGATCATTTATAAAGAAGTTGAACAGCATAAGCCACACCTCAGTTGCAACTGTGTGCATTCCTAAGTCATCAAGTGATCCACAGAAAGCATGAAATTATATAAAGCCTTTCTTTGTTTGTTTATCCTTATTCTTACTTTGCATTTATTAGTTCTAGCTTTAAGGAGGCAGGTTGTCAGGCAGTGCGTAAGCAGGCATTGAGAAGCCTAATCTTCATTCTGCTGTGACTCCTGCAGACATCTCGCTTTGTTTTTTGCTTCACTGTATGTATCTTTATTTTTTCACCTCCCAAAGCAAAGTGCAGAAACCAGCGTGAGAGGTAGAGAGCATGAACTAACAACTTAGAGAACTGGGAGACTGAAATAGAGGTAAACCTGAACATAGCCTGGAACTGTGGGGATGAGCAGAGAGAGCTTCAATACCAGAAAGTGGCAAAGGGCAAGTGGGGAACAAAAAGGAAGCTGAAAGGAAATGAAGAGGCAAAGGGATTCTCCAGAAAGATACTCGGTACCAAGGGACGGAAGGGAAAATCGCCCTCCAGAAGTAGAAGAAAACGCAGGTAAGGAAAGAAGGAATTCATTTAAAGGACAACTGTCCCCAGTCTTCGCACTTAGAACTGTAAAGGATGTCATTTTGTTTTCCAAATAGGGCAACCTGAGAGAAAAGTAGAGTCCTACAGGGTATAAAATCACCAGTTCTTCCATTTGCCATTATAGCCTAAGACAGAAGTCTCACATCTACTGGCACTGGCTTTGGTAGAAACTACAGAACAAATGTATGTGTAGCTTAGCAGCGCTTTAAGAGTTGAGAAAATAATCTGCAAGAAAGCAGCCTGTGAAAGAAAATGGTTACAATCTTTCCTAAATGGCCTCCAAAGGGAAATGCCCACGTTGCATGCTGTATAGATTGTGCTTGTTAGACAACGGCTTTCTCAGCAAGACCCAATGGATAGAAGATCTAATTGATACTGTCAAAAAAATCTGTTGCCACATTTCTAAACTCAGTAGTTGTTCACAAAGCACTGAAATCTGTGCATCTGGCAAAACCTCCCTCTGACCCATAAAATTGCTAGTTCAAACATCATGCTTGTGAGAAACAGTCGAGAGCTGATTTTAAAAGTCTATTTCCTATTACAGGGCTCTCTCCAAACTGCAGATGAGAAAGCTATTCAAGAGATGGTAAACTCCAAGTCAGAGTGTGCCTCACATTCAGATTTTTGTTTCTCATTAGTTGAATTGATATTTCTTGGCTAGTATTTTTATCTGTTTAATTAGTAACGAGCACCAGAGTGATAACTCAAGCCTTTGCATCGTTCACTGTATAGATAGAGTACTGCCAGCAAAAAACAAGATTTCCAATTATGAGCTGCCAAATTCCTTTAGCCTTGTTACAGAAGATCCACTCAGAATGACAAATTAATTCATTTTCCTTGCCAATCTAGTCATTGTCCTCTCCACTGAGACTGTCAATAACTGCCAATTGTGATGCTGAAAATTGTGATGTTTTATGAGACATTTGGCTTGCTTGCTGGTGGCAAGGGATAAGAAGTATGTTAGACAAAATCACCTGGAATTTGCACCCTACTGAACTGGTAAAAACACCCAAGGAAGACTTCCATGCCTGGATGGTGAACAATGACCCCCAAAAATATATGTTAAGAATAGAAAAAATCTTATCAAGAAACAAAAAGATGTCTTTTAGAGGTCAGAAGTATCAGGATAAAATGGTAAAATTACTGACAAAAATTATGCTGTGTTAAATTTTGCAAAGAATATTAGAAAAAAATTATTTAGCTGCATGAAATCAGCTAAAAAAAATCAGCAGAAAACAAGAGAAGATGGTAAGAAGGGGAACTGGAATGCAATGACAATGAGGTGGAGATTAAAGATAGCTGAGATTATGGCCCCCAAACTAAATCAATAATCTACTTTAGTTTCTCAAAAATTATAAAGAATAACAATATAGCGGGATGGTGTATGGGAATGTGGTTTGCGGAATTAGAAATCACTTCATCTTAAGTGGAAGAAAAACTGAAAGATTTAAATGAGGGCAAGAGTGGGGAAGAAGAAAAAACAACTTGATAATCTCCAACCCAGTATTCTGAGAAAACTGGCGCTCACTAGCATTTACAGTATCACAGTGTGTTTGGCATAACACCATCTGAATGAATTACAACATATGTAACGTCTACGTTTGAGGATGAAGGGGGAAAAAAGTCCCCAGACAGGTCTATGTCCATTAAGAAGATTGCCATAATGCATTAGACATTAGAATGGAGTTTGAAGGAACTAGCAATTAATAAAATGGAGATAAATAGAAAAGGAGATAGAATGCATAATGGATTTGGCCAAGGTAGAAGGCCCGTGGTCTTCTTTAATCAGAGACATGATTCTTTAAAAAACAAACTAACAAAAAGAATAGGAATTAAATATACTATGGTTAGTCAGATTGCTATAAAGTGGTTGGTATGGCTCAAGATGGGAAATTATTAGCTCAGCGGAAAAAAAGAATGATGACTAGAAAAACTATAAACTGAGTAAAGTGATAGGTGAAAGGAAGACAGCAATAAGTAGTATTGAAAGAGGATGTATCTGGCTAAAGTGAGGATTAGTACAGGAGCTTCCTATGGTTTGGTTCTAGCACACTTTTCTATGTATTTAGCATTTTCATTAATTTCCTTGCCACAAGAAGCAGTAGTGAGCTAATTAGATGTACTGATGACAAAATATGGGGAAGAACTGTCAATAAAGAGAAGAATCAGGACTCTCTGTAGGAAGTATTACTTTAATAAAATCAGATTAAATTAAATAGTGGAGAGTCACAGTAAGTCACTTAATAACTAAGACAAAGCATTTCTGCTAGGACCTGATCATTTAGAAAGGAATGAGAGGGAGAAAAGTCTGGGTGTATGAGGCAATCACGGTACCTGCCGTAGAAATGTGGGGCCGTTGTATAAAAGAGAAATGCAACCATGGGACGTTCTGGTACTGATGCTATTGATAAAGGCAATGGGAAGGAAATGTTTGCCTACGCAGAGATGTTTCAGGCAGAGGTGACTGGCATTTTTCAGTGAAATTAGGTTTTGCTAACCTAGCAATTAGGTGCGAGTTTGCACCCAACTTCAACTTCTGCAGTGCCACAGTCCTGAAGTGTCAACAGCATTCTCTCTTGAGTAATCTGTTACCCTCTTCTTGATGCTTTTAAATGACTTCAGATAAACGGCACATCCAAACTGTACCCAATGGAGAGCTGATGGCATCATTTCACTCAGTAGCTCTTTTCGTGATTGTATTTGCTGCCATGGTTGCTCAGAGTTTTGTTAGCAAGCACGGGCTGCCAGCTCTGCCTGCATCAGGGCAATTCCTACATTTCCTTCTTACCCCTTTTTTGGAGGCTTTGTAGCACCAGCTGCTTTGAAAAGCTGGGGCTGTTTGGAAAGAGCACAATATCTAAGCCTTCCTTTGCATTTCCAAATGTCTGCAATTGAATATTATTGTGGGGGTGGCTCAAAGGTTGACATAACCTTCCAACATAAACATTTCAAAATTGTAGCTCAGCTTTAATAGATCCATGGGCTTCCTTCACACCTTTTGACATGGGCACTTCCATAGTGGCTCTTAGATTCTGTCTGAACCGGTCTCTCAGAAGTCAACAGGTGTTTGACAGAGGCAGTGTCAGTCCCTGCTGGCTGCATTTTTCTTGCATTTGGCGCTCTTGCTATCTGCTTAAAGATAAGCAGAGTATGGTCTCTGAATATTGTCTTAGGGTAAAAGCAATCAAAACTCAGGACTGCGCTTCCATGAGAAAGTTCCTCCCCACCCCAGGCAATTTATGCAAGACTGACAACACATTACAGTTCAGGGCTCAAATGAAAAAATACATTGGGGGATGGAGTCTGTTCCTTAAGGAAAAATTACAACATTTCTCTCTTTTTTTTCTTCAATAATGTGGAGCGCAGAGACATCCTAACTCCTGGGAAGTCTTTGTGCTTACTTTGGACCTGAGGGCAGCTTCCCAGGCAATCCCCAAATCTGTGTGAGCCTTAGAAGGTCCCTGGAGGCAGATGGATTGCCCTCCCACCTCAAAGCCCCTTGGCTTTGGCCCCAAGAGCTGTGGAAGCATCTGTACTGCCAGGCCAGACATCCTTCATTCACAATGAACTCTAGAGCTCCATGCCTTCCCTCTGGTGAGTTTGACAGTATTGTCCAAAAGCAGTGGGCTATCCAGTCTCAAGGGGGTTGTCACCTTGGACCCTCAAGCTGTTTGTTCGATCAGTGGCTGAGAAGCCAGGCAGCAGTTTAATGGGATTTTGCCTTCACGGAATCATGAAAACACGGAGTTTCAGAGTTGGAAGGGACCTCTAGAGATCATCTAGTCCAACTCCCCTGCTAAAGCAGGATTGCCCAGAGCACATTACTCAGGACTGCATCCAGGCGGGTCTTGAAAATCTCCAGAGAAGGGGACTCCACAACCTCCCTGGGCAGCCTGTGCCAGTGCTCTGTCACCCTCACCGTAAAGAAGTTTTTTCTTGTATTTGAACGGAACTTCCTGTGTTCTAACTTGTGCCCATTGCCCCTCGTCCTGTCACTGGGAACCATTGAAAAGAGCCTGGCTCCATCCTCCTTCAACCCACCCTTTAGATACTTGTAAGCATTAATAAGGTCTCCCCTCAGCCTTCTCTTCTCCAGGCTAAAGAGTCCCAGCTCTTTCAGCCTTTCCTCATAAGGGAGATGCTCCAAGCCCTTAATCATCTTAGTTGCCCTTCGCTGGACTCGCTCCAGCAGTTCCCTGTCCCTCTTGAACTGGGGAGCCTTCATCCTCACAAAAGCATTTCAAAAGTATGTTTTGCCAAAGCCTGGTTTGATTTTGTTGAATTGGTTTAAAAATACTTTATCCAAAAATTCCTAGGCAGCTGTAGGCAATAACTCTTCCCAAAAGCACAGATAACACTGGAATAGCTCTTGGGGTGAACTGCTACTCATAGAAATGACTGCATAACAGTTCCTGCCAGATGATGTGGTACAAGTTGTCAAAGCTGGTCTCTATAATTCCCAGGAAAAAACTCATTCATAACATAAAAAAAAAACCAAACTTTTTTTTTTTTCCCTGATTAAATCAGGTAGCCAGTCTCCACTCAGTTTTATAACTTATTGCTGTTACAGTGCTTAGTGATTTGGGTTCAGTGCAGATCCTTGAATTTCTCTCTAACCCTTCTAACCCTTATCTCTCATTTCTGCTAACGTGAAGACTAGTTTCTGTGAACATTGAGATGCGTCATCTCTGCAGACTACTAGCTTCTCATCACCAATTCCTCACTTCAAAAAGGCTGAACTTTAGAAATTTCGTTGGCCTTTTTCCATCTTAAGCTCCCTCACTCACAGTCCGTCTCCCCAAAAGATATTTCATGCTCTGTCAGGATGCTGGACAACAGAGCTGGCTTTCTCTCACACTGAAGAGGATCTGGCAGCGTACTACAACCAAATCGGTCGGCTGGCATTGCTCACTGCCTAGCAGTGGGAGATGCTATTGTGTGTCTCACGTATGGTGCTGTCTCTAATTAACCAAACGTCTGTGGTTCCAAAGCTAAATGTGGGTGCTGGGGGCCTTAGCTCTGTGATATAAGTTTCTGTGCCATCTTCAGCATCTTGGTTCTGGGCTCAAGGAAAATGTTTTTCTAATTTCTCATTCTCAGTGGAGTTTCAGTACTTGTCAAGCAAAAAGAGTTTTTTATCAGCTATCCTAGTGTTTCAGGCATTATTTCTGGCAAAAGTTTCTCACTCTCTTCTCAGTGAGAGAGTGAAAAGCTTTACCTTTATGATTGCAATTGTATTCCCCAATATCAAGTTTATTATATCTACAAAATATGGTTTTCTTCTTTTTGCTTGCATTTTTGCCTGTAAGACAAGTATACTTTGTTTTTGAACTCCCTCCATGCTAATACTGCCAATTTGTTCGAGTTATAAGGGCTATTTTCCTGTTAAATACTCGCTCTTTTGCTGTCCTAAATCCTCATAAACCAGCCATTGTTACCTTATTTCATGTGACAGAGAGAACTGCATGTTTCAGCAAACTGAACTAATCTGTGGACTTATGCAGGTAAGAACACACAGCCTTAAAGACTTCTATGTGGATCATCATACAACTCCCCTTGTAACAAAAGACCATAGCTAAGTACACCTATGCATTATCAAGCTGCGGACAAGTGGGTCAAGGCAATCATGCAGGAAGAACTCATGCATCAGTCAGATAATTAACATTCAGCAATGAGGTGTATTTTCCCATCACTTTGTTATGGACAGAATTTGGCATCCCTTGGCACAAGTACGTTTCTCCTGCAGCATGACTTTTCCTTTATTTGGGAATCTGCGCTTGTTCCTTGAGCTATTGATCTACTCGATTCACTTCTTGCTTAGTACACCTTTGGCTGCATCTTCAGGTAGATTCCTCTTTTTATCTGCCCACCCCACTGCTGAGTGTGTCACCAAGGCAGTGGAGTCAGAGAAAGGCCAAAGGCTTATCCCATGGATGCCTCTGTATCCTGCCAAGGGCATTTGCTTACCTCTCTGATCAAGCCTAAAGGTGTATATGGGGGAAGCTCAGCCATGAACGTATTTTCCCCTTTTTGTACATCATAGAGGACAAAAAGGGTGGCTGTAATGGACAGCTGAGCGTTACAGCATCTTAAATATCATGCATTAAATATTTCCTTATATACATCAACAGTGTTCAGCACCATTACTGAGGTGTTCTTGAAAGGCTATAGCACAGCTTTTTATGGATTGGAAAATTAAAATCAAATGACAGCATCACGCTGTCACAATGCCCAAAACCCTATCTTTATTAGAAGAGCTCTACGTGGTAGAGTGAGGAATTCATAGTATTCCATTGAAGAGAACGTATTTCCTTCCAACAGTTAGTCATCTTTAACAAAACAATTTAAAATAAGGCTTGTTCTCCGTATAACACAGCTCTATTATAAAAACTAACAATAACAGGAGCTAACAAAAAATCTTAATTATTAATTTTATGCTGGAAACAGATCTTATCAAGTGTTAATAATCTCTTTGAGCTAAACTGAGCACTGAGTAAAGATATCGCATATGTAGCTGCACAAGCAATATCAACAAATTATTCTTTTTCGTTGCAAAATACCAGGTTTCTCAAACCCAAATCTTTTTCCAGGCGTGTTTTATTTTCAACATTTTTCCCTTGGATTTGGGATTAGATTTCTGATCCAAACGAAAGAGAGAGAAGCAGAATCTATTCCCCAAGCGACTGCTGAACTGGGACGAGGAAGCCACAGGTGCAAGTTCCTGTCTATATCAGACAGAAGGAATTTCACTGCGGAGCAAGTATTTCATTTCACATGAGTGCCTCCAGTATTGCTATTCTGAGAATAGCTCTTCTTTTTAGGTTTTATACTAAGACAAAAATGTTTCAAAGTCTCTTGTTCTTTTCTAATATGGAATGAGAACAAATCTCCAAATCTCCCTTTTTTTTTTCCCTGAACTTGAATTGTCATCTTTCAACTAGCTCTACAATCACATGGTCCATTTTATATTTTACTGCCAATCTTACACATGTCATAAGCAGAGTCTCCAGCTACAAAATGAATTATTTATATGAAGGGAGTGAATCCCAGAACGTCGCAAGTTTCCTGCATGAATACTTTTGTGCCTCTCATTTGTCACACACTTCATCCCATATTTGGCTCTTGTCAGACTGAGAGCAAAGGCCCCGAGTAGCTGCCCCAATAGCAGCATCTGCTCTTCCCTTTTTTATTCCAGAGCCCAGAGGAGGTAAAAATACAACACTGCTATACTGGGAATGCCTTATTACTGCCTTTGTATCTGTCCTGTCCCTGTGCTTGCAGTCAAGTAGGGAAGATCGAAAGATTTCTTCATTCTTAATGGCTTTGGTCATGGGTAGGGTGAGTTCTGGCACATCGGCTGCATCTGCCTGAACATCATGCTATAGTTTATACAGGTCCTATGTGGCTACAGAAAGAGTAAGTGGAACAGTTTTTATATCTCCACAAATAATTAAATGGGAAGGAGGCTTTTACAATTTTAATATAATTTTACTATTTGTTATGTAAAGTCTTTTTTTTTCTGATTTAGTGGTCAGAGTGTTCGTGGGGTGGGTGGTCGCCAGCAGATGCTGAGGTGTCATTTCTTCATAGTGTGGAAAGACCATATATCTGAATTCTCCCATTTGAATAGCAGGATTATCCTCCAAAACTACATATCTGGGAGAGTCCGTAGAGAACAGGAAATCACATGAGCTATGAAAAAAGGCCTTAATGAAAAGGACTGGACCTGCAGAGAACATTCTTGGGAGATAAATTCAAATTATGGAGGATACCTCCTTTCAGCAACACCAGGAACAACACAGTACAAATTACATGCAGAAGAGAAATAAATCTAACTGTAATTAGGTCAGAAGTGCATGTGTCTGCAATAATGAGTTTCTCAGACGCTGCTGCACATTAGGCCTGTTAAATATTACCCCTGCTCCTCCACTTCGATGCTCCTCCCCAGCTCCAAGCTGTGACTCCAGGTTTTAGATGTGTTCCAGCAGGAGCTCCACAACCTGTTGCCTGCAATGGCCCTGGTGCATCTCCAGAAGGCTTTGAGTGCTTTTTCTGCCTTAACTGACAGGAGCAAAGCCTTCTGGGATAATTAGTGCTGCTTCAATTGGACAGGTAGCGGATGGGAAATAAACAGGTTCAAGAGCTCAGGGGAAATCCGTGTTGCTGTAGGCAGGGAGGCAGTGGAAAATAAATATAGCTAAGCAGTTGGAAAAATATTTATTTATTTATGCTCCTTTCCTTCTGAGATGTGAGATGAGGGCCAGCTCCAATATGAACTCATTTTTTTTTCTAAGCAGTTGCCAACTCTTTCCAGCCCTTGATAATGGCATCCCACATAAGTCTATGGCCAGCTACAGTGATGACCCATTTGGAAATGCTTTTCCTTATTGTTAACTGTGAAAGGAGATAATTTGTTACATAAATAATGAATTAGATGTGTATTAATTTAGAACTGCTTGTCTGAATGGTTTGCAAAGCAGCTGTGTGATTTTAGGCAGTCATATGCTATCAATTAACAACTTATTCTAAGCCAAATCTGTTTAAGCTTATTATGTGTATCACACACTGTGGAATTTCTTCATAGGTTTTACTAATTCTAGCTGTATACCATTGGTTGCATAGTAGTCTAAAACTGCTGAAGATTAGTAAAAATCCCAGTTAAATTACCGACAGGCAGAGGGAACTTCCAGCTGCATTCCAGCTATTAATCTGCTAGTGATACTTTTTCTGTTTTTTCTGTTGTTAGGGTTGGGAGACCTCATTAAAATCCCCAGTTTTTCTTTATGGAAAACTTAATACAAGTCCAGGGAGACAACATTAAAATTGAGTATTCATAATATATTATCAATATATTATCAATTAAGGGAGGGAGCTTTTCAGTTCACAGTTAAGCAACGTGGTTTATACTTACAAGTCTGATTGCTCACCGTCTTTCCAAAAGCAATATGCCCCAAAATGTCAAAGGACTGATCTTGTGCCATTACACAATTTGGAAATACCTAAGGTAACACATTTTAAAAATATGCATCTTCCTTTAGAATAGATTAATTTAAACATTTGACAACTTTATTTTATTTTTTAAGAGTATCATGTATCAAAATAGGAATTCTATGTTTTGATTATTCTGATCTTATTGGAAGCTAACAAGCCCTTTTAACAAATCTTGAAGGGCTGCCACTGAACAGTGCAATTATTCAAAGCCTCTCTTAACAATGCAAGTCTTCTCCACTCAACACTTCTAAAAGGGTAATCCTAAAGATGACAGCATGACTGTGCTACATTCTTTTATACTTGCCATTAGTATTTGCAATATACGCTATTGTATAGTTTGAACTGAAGTACACAAGGACCACCATAGCTCATTTTCTACAAAAGTGTCCCTTATCTAAGAATGTGGTCGTGGCTAAGGAAAAAAAGACAAGTTTTTACACAAAAGTGCAGGGCACTTTTTGCCACACAAATTTAGTCACAGTCTCCCAAGCGTTAGCATTTTCACAGGAAGAATCGCTCATGTTTTGTATCAAGTCCTTAATAAAATTACTTCTAGTGAAACTTGTTCCGCTAGAAAATTGCTGTAGAATCTTGGCTAGGAGACAGGCAAAACTCAAGGGTATCAAGACTGTGTATTTCTGTGCGTTCCAGTGAGATGGCTCCCCAGCTTCTCTCTCACTCACATTATCTGAGCACCTGCCCCACACATAAGAAGGAGGAGGAACAACAGCTCTGTGTCATTGCCAGGAAATGTGTCCTACTGTAAGGACATTTTAAGGAAATTTTAGGAGTTTCCCTATTACCAATGCTCTCTACTAGTGCTTTGGGATATCTGCTTATCTCACCTGTGGAAGAAAGTTCTGCCTTCCATTCAATACAGTGTGAATATGTTCAGTCCTGACTTTTATTCACCTTGATGTCCCTTGCTTTCTCCATTTCCTCTCTTCTCCACCTGATTTTTTTCTTCCATTACCTATCCAGTTCCATTTTTCCTCTTCGATCTATCTGTTGCTTCGGAGACAAGTCAATTTTTTCAGAGCTGGAATTCAGTATTCCTCCTTTCCAGACGCATGAAAAATAAATTCCCCTCAAACAAATATTTTCCAAAAAATAAGTAGGAAAACCTGCAGGAGAACTTTAATGAAAATGTTTTTGGGGTACACCTGCCTGCAGAGAAACAATTTCACCAAACCTAGTCAATGAGTAATGAGTTTCAGTATTACCGCTTTCTGATCCCTCCCTCAGTAGAGTAATTCAACTGTACTTAAGTGGGCAAAATTGCTGTTAACATGACATAAGAGTAAACAGAACTGCCACAAAACTGAGGAAAAAAAATTTAAACCTGATAAAAGGAAATATTTTCTTATGCAGAAAATATTTCACACACAGTTTTCCTCGGAACAAGATAACATTGACACCGAAAGCTTAGAGCAATACAGAGAAATACAGCAATTTCTACAGAGTGTGAGCATCCAATTACATTAGACAGCTTTCAGTTCAAGACTTAAATGACTATTACCTAATCTATCAGAGTCAGACCAGGACAAAACTATCCTAACAGCAGATTATTTCATAATTTTCCATAGGAAAACTTTCTGAACCTTCTGCTGAACCTTTTGCAATTCAGACATGTACAGAGAAAAGGTAGTACAGCAAATGAATAGCTTGAGTCTGCTTCATTTAATTGTAAGCAAAAGAAGTAGCATCATATTAGATCCTATGTGGATATTTCATTTATGTTAGGAAAAATCACAAAGATTCATCGTGACTTTTTCAGGTCAAGGTTCTTTTTCTTAGCTCTTACTTTTCATTTTTCTTCTCTGCTTCCTTCTTTTTCCAGTTTGCCCTTTCTGCCTCGCTATACCTCTACCTGCATAGTACAATGCTACAACTCTTTCACTCAAACTGGCAAATTCTGATTCCTCAGCTAAGTTTCTCTAGTAAGCCAAGCAGCCAGTAAAATTAATAAGATTTTCATAACGCTTCTTTTTAATTCGCTCTATTGCTCAATTTGCTTATATGATTGTGCAGCTCAAGAAAAGGGATAAAATGTCAGACTATTGTACAGATCCAAACCAGCCCCTTTGAACTCTGATTTTACAGCAGAAGCATCAAAGAAGAATTGCTACTCCAAGGCTTTTTATCAACAGAAACTATAAAAAAAAGAAATGATAAAAGAACATATTCACATTCTTACCTCAATTTCCCATTCTAACTTCAGGAAGCTACTATTGACTTTGATGATGTAGTATTAAGCCTTTGGGCCCAGATCCTCAAAGGTACTTAAATGTTGCAAAGCTAACTTTTATTCCCCCTGTGACACTGTGGATTTCTCAGCCCAAATACGGCTTCCCAGGCAATGAATGGTGAGAGTGAAGGGCTGACTTTAAAAAAAAAAAAAAAAAAAAAAAAAATCAGAAATCAGTTGAGCAAGGATCTGCCTAAATCAGCCACAGCTGAAGAGCAGAGAAGTGGGACTGGGCATAGTCGTCTGCCTCTGCACAGGCTCTAAGTGACCTAAATGTCGTTCCTTTCCACCTACATTCTGGTTATTTTGGTATGCTAAGGCTGGCTGATGGCTGTATCTGTGTGACAATGGCTGACATATGCCCTATCCCGACTCCAAAGCAACCAGTAAGGAAAAAGGTGGTATGGAATTGAGTGGAATGGAATGAAGTGGAGTGGAACAGAATATTTTCAGCTGGAAGGGAGGTTCAATGATCATCTACTCCAACTGCCTGACCTATTCAGTGGATAGGTTCTGGATCCCATGCAGCTACCTCAGCGCGCAGGGCTAATTCACCTGCGTGAAACGCAGCTCTGATGCAGGAATGTTGCTTCTGAAGCCAACTTGCTCAGAGTCAAGCTACATATCTGTCCACAAAGCTGCACTATACATTGCAGACCGACCAGGTCTCCTGTTGAAGCCCTTACACCGTCTACAAATTATTACATGATCATTACAATACAGCAGACAACCCATGATGAGACACCTCACTTGACATGTAGGAAGGTGACATTCAAGCCCTTGACTTGGAGATTAGACTTAGATTTAATCTAAAATCCAGTTGTGGGCTGAGGCAGGGATCTCAGCCACTGTTGACTCGCAGGTTGACCTCGGCATTTAGGCTGCGTAGCGTGTGGTCGCTGGTTAGCCACCTACAGGATTTAAACACCCATCCAGTCAAATGGTAGCTTGGCAGAGATTTTGAGCACTTGAATGGGATGTGTGCGTATAGGGATGCCAAAGAAATATTTTTGGTGACCTGGGCCTCCGTTTCACTAACCTGGAAGACCTCTCTTTTCTGTTTCCAGCCTACTATGGTACTTCAAAGGCAGGACACTCTTGTCTTGACTCTGGACCTGCCTCATCATGATGGGCCTGTTGGGGTGATGGGGACTGGGGTTATCATCACTGGGAAGCTCTACCCTCCTTGCCGGGATTGGGCAGGACGGCAGCCCTCAGCAGCAGGGCACTGCCTCTCCTGCCCCACCATCACCCCTTGCCCTTGCAGAGCACCTGCTCCTCCTGCTCCCTGGTTCACGAGACATGAAATAGCAGAGCCAAGGAGTATTGCAGCTGCAGGGGGACAAAAGATTTCCAGCTGTATCTGTTCTGCTGCTGCCTCTGGTTCCTTCCCCAGCTGCATTTGTCAGGCCCACCATGTTTCACTGTGTTCTGTCACCTCTCACCCTTCTCTGTTGCTCTGTTTTTATGGAAATTCATTTATAAAATGAAGACAGTTATATTTATAATGTAGAGCATGCTGGAATACTTAATCTTTCACTTCATTTTTTTCAAGTGTGCCTTACTCAGACGTGGACTGATAAGATGACAAGTGCTAAAACAATCTGTGAAATGATGCATGGACTTTTAAGCAAATTAATAAGTGCCTTGGAGCAAAGATATATATAATCACAGAAAAACCTGACTCTTTTCATAGGAGATATATCCTTGAAATACTGTTTTATCTGGTTAATTAGAGTTATGGGGTGGAAACGCTGGCTTTCCCGAGATTAAAGTGAAAACTTAAAATATTCAGATGGGAATTTGTTTTATATAATATACTACATACACACTTAAATATTAAAGTTTGATCCTTTAATATTTAACCAATGGACAGTCCACCGAGACATCTCTTTCATTTCCACTGGGGTCCTGGTACAAGCACCAGCTAGTTTTAATAGACATCACACATTTTTAAAAAAATAGGCACAGTTAAGTCACAGTTCAGCTAAGAGCCATGGGGCACAATATGTTGCATGGGTCAAAAGCGCACGTCCTAAAGGAACTAGTGAACTAGAACAGCGTCTTTGTTATTAATCCGGAAATTGCATTTTTAGAACATATATTGCTGACTATATGTCTCCTTCTTTTTTTTCTTCCAGTAATTTTTTTTTTTTTTTTCACATGAACAGAGCAAACATCTCTCTTTGTTCCTTATAAAGATCTTTTAACTGTGCTCCTGTTCCGGCTAGGCGGTAACAATCCCTTATGCATCTTAACATTTATGTTTATGCGGGCTAGAAATGTTCATGCTTATACTCATACTAGACATCTTTAATACACACTTCCATCTGCCAGTGACCTGCTTGTGACCTTCTTCAGAAATGCAAGGTAACTTGGCTAGCTCTATTTCTGGTCCTTCTGAGAAAGGATTGTCAGGTCAAATTGTGACAGTTTAAGTGTGATGTCTGATATTGACTGCTGTCCAGCAGGGACTGTAAGCACTGTGTCTCCCACTTCATTCAGGACCTTACTATTGACTTGCACTATCATCTTAAGGTTAGTCTTTTATCTCCAATGCTTCCAGGCAAAGAAATAAGTGGCACTGGAGCAAACTGCTGTACCGCAGCCCAGGGACACTCCTCTCGTGAAGCTGGTGGCTGTATGGCTTCAATGCCCACAAATTAGCTGACCACTGCACTGTGTGTTGGGAACAGCTGCAACTACTATTAAAGCACATTTCTGGAGCTTATTTTTAAATAAAATAACTTTTGCAAGATAACTCTTTGTGTGTGCATCTGTGTGTGTATACATTGGACAACATAGGACAACTTCATTTAAAAAAAAGTCCTTCTAAAATGAGGCAGGAAAGTAAGGGAGATATCAAAAATCAAGCACACAAACAAATAAAAAAAACCACACTGTTCTTTGCCTTTTCTAACTGTACATTATTGCTAAAGTATTATTTCACATTTTTCTTTCCCTTTCCATCCTCCAGGCTTGTCAAACCACTTTCCTAGTGTCCATATTTGTACTTGCCAATCCTTTCCAACAGCAGTGCGTGTCCTCATGCATATTACTTCACTTCCAACTCCAATTTTTTGACACGAAAGTAAAATATGGGGCATTAGGAGCTCTAAGGTAGTTTTTCTAATAGAGCAGGAACCTGAAAGAGCTTGGGAGGGCAGAGGATCTGTAATGGTTACTGGCCAAGGTCAGGAGCAAAAGGACAGAGGACAGAAACATCTTTACATTCTTATCTTTCTCCTTTTCTATTTAGTGGATTTTCTACATAAATAAATCAGCTAGAGTTAAAAACTGAGGGCTTCAAAAACTACATCATTCAGTTTGGTCTGATCTTTGACCTAATTTAGTTTAACAATGGAATAACAGACTCTTCAAAACATGTAAATTATTGACAATTAGTAAATGTCTTGCAAATAGACTCCATCCAAAAAATAGTTTGTAAATCAGCTGCACTATTATTTCTGCTGTATCTAATTGGAATGTTTGTTATTTAGACCATAGAAAAGCTTGGGTCAACAGGCTATATGTACCTTTTAAGCAGATAGTTGCACCTCCTGTCTTTCTGCTGTGTGCAGTAATTGTGCTAACCACATTGACCTAGGACTCTCGGAAAGGCTCACTGCACGTACCATGATTTCCCTCTAAGAAACTATTTTGGCCTAAGTATCACAACTTTTTCAATGTCATTTGTTAATTTGATCAGCAGTGCTTGTGTTGCAAAAGTGCAGAAATTTCAAGAGTCGGAGAACAGTTTAAGTTCTTTCCCCCTTTTTCAGAAAAAAAAAATAAAAATGAAAGCAGTTAAAGCAATTTATTCATTAATTGAAAAATATGGATTTTTTTTTCCCTACTATATGCAGGGGCAGATACAGCTTCAGTTTAAGTAAGTGGCATTACACCATCCACCATATTTTATCCCATGAAAAAAACTTATAATTTTATTCTTCTTACCTATTTTCCAGGTGCAGTTCCTCACCTGGATTATTCCATGGCTGAAATCTTTTCTCCTCTCCTTCACTTCACATGAGACTATACCAAAGCCTTGAGGAAACCTTTGCTGAAACAAATACATCAACAGTATTTTTTTTTAATCTGGATTTTAACAAAAGAAAAGTTGAAAACTCCTGCCTCGTTCCACACATGAAAACTTTGTTCAGTGTTGGCTTAGAATAGCTCAGTCTAGTTCAAAGAGATTAACAACAATGGGGTTTCAGTTTAATTCAGATTAATCCGTGATTAATCTAAACATATTTTAATGCTCCTTGAAGCACAGTATTATTTTCCTAATCCCAAATTTGCCTCATTGATCCTATCCTTGCTTAGTTTTCGCACAAAAATTCAATTTATACAAGACCGTAGTTGAAGTCTTTACAGTTAAATCTGATAGTACCTGATTATTATTACACTGAATGTAGCCATAAGAGTCACTAAGATAGAAAGACAGACCTTTTACTTTTTCCTGTCCTTCAAACATGACCATCACCCAAAAAATACTGAAAGGTGAAGTGCTGATGTGATAATCTTTCTACCTACTTGGTCTTCATAAGTATTTACAGATGCTGTACATCTGCTATTTTACATTAGTGAGAAGAAAAACAGTCAACAAGATGCTAGTTAAAAATTTTCTCAAGAACATGATGTGTCAAAAAGGAGAATATACACAGGTTTTCAGAATGATCAGGAGATTTTCTTGGATTTTGAATTATACTAGGATGTTTCCGTGAACACTATTTTTTAATATCTTTCATTTCTTTCAGGTGAATAATGGAGCCTATTTGCTACTTCTGAGTAGACCTCGGTTTCTGAAACAGTAATGGACAATTAAAAGAGTGTGATAGTGAAAAAATATGCCTTCAGGCTCACATAATATCTCTAGAAGTAAAATGGTTTCCCACAACTATTTAAACAATTAAGACCGATATTAAACAACAAAAGTAGGTTAATGCTAAGGGTTGATTCATGGCTCCTGTTGTTTAAAATTAAAAACTTCAAATGGATTTGTTAAGCATCTCCCATGGCTGATGCTTCATAATGTCTGCAACACTCACCAGAACCACTGCGGGGGTCAGGACACAGGCATTATTTAGCCTTTGTTTTTAATGCGTAGGTTGTGAGCAAAGTCAACATCATGAAAACAACTGAAAGTTTTAGAGAATTCCCTCTGCATGAAAATTTCAATGGCCCTTAGTGAAAACTAATCGTATTCTTAACTGTTAATTTTTCTGCTTCTAGAGTGCACTCCTTTGTCATAAGTGATCTTTATTACTGCTAAAGGCTTCCCAACAATATTGAAGGAACCCAAAACACATTTTTTTAACCTTTCTATGTACATGTAACACCCATCCCATCCACCACTGTGCCTCCAGTGACTATACAGGTTTTTTCAGCAGGCAGGGTGTTTCGGCAAAATACTGTCCTCTTCAGACTGAGTATAGCCATGCCACGTTTAGCCACAGCTGGGTCTCCAGTGCCATGGTCAGATGGACAGGAAGGATCTTCTGGCTTTGGGGTGATTGTGAGCAGGCATCTGCTCAGGCTGCCCAACCAGTCACCTGTAGCAAGAAGAGGCAGTGTCCACACACTCCAGCCTGTCACAAACTTGCCTCCTGTCAGAGTCTGGCATCCACGTGACTGAGGTTCCCCTCCTTGGCCCATGGAGAACATGAGAGTTGTCACACCACAACAAAACATCCAGTGCCACTTAAGTCAGGCCAGCTGATAGGCAAAAATAAAGTGCTACCTAAATGGAGAAATACCCCCTCTCCTACCAGTGGGGACTACGAGCCTTCCCAGTGATTTGCCACACTGAGGTGAACAGTGACACCTCCGTGGTTGCCCATTGCTGATTGATAGGCAAAGTTACGGCCCGTTCTGTCATCACTTGCTGTCTAGCAACACCTACTCATATCCAGGGAGAGGAATAACTTCAGGGAGCTGCAATACCCTCCCAAAACTAGCGATGGTTGTGGGGAGGCTCTGGGCTCTCCATTCCCTGCAGAGCTGGGGACGGTGGGGGTGCAAACGAAATGGCAACAAGCCAGGCAGAGCCCGGGCAGAGGGGTCTTCTCTCTGTGTATCCAGAGAAACCATGATGACTCCCGGTAATCCCAGCAAAGGCAGCAAGCTTCCAATATTCAGAGGAGAAATACCAGCTGAGCCTTGTTAGACCTGGTCAAATTATATTTGAGGGTATAATAGGTTCAGAGGTTTTAAAATAAAATACATTATTTACAACTAAAAGTATTTATTATTCAGGCCATTCTATCAACGCTAAAGGAATATATAATGGCTAATGTATTAAATCCATTTTTTATGAATAGTCAAAGAATTTTGACTTCTTTTTTCCTTTTGTCAACCAGTTTAAAAGCCATGCTGAGAAATAGCATATTAAGTTCATGTCACAAATGAGATTTCTATTTTTTCTTCACAGCTCAGAAACATGCCAAAATAAAAATGAATAAATAATGTTCCCCATACCTTAACACTATTATTTTTAAAACTCAACATAGTGTCTATGCAAATTAAAGGTAAAAATGTGTTTAATATTTGATCACTACATTCAAAGTTCACGTCTTGTATGGCCACTGAGAATGTAAAAATCTCTCTTACTGTTTTATTAGCTATAAATGCAAGCAGAAGAATTGCCAATATTATGAATTTCAGAAGAATGTTAATAAATTTGAATGATCAAATCCTTCCCAACCTGAAAAGAAGCAGTTGCAACTATTTCGCATAACAGAAACTTGCAGAAGATTATCAATCACAGAAGTGCAAAATAGAAACACAGTGCAATAGTCTTAAATGATATGCAGGATATGAAGGAAGAAGGAGAAGTTGGAGGGTCCTCCTCTCTTAAAGCTGCTGTGTAGAAGTGAACTGTAATGAGCTTCTGAAAACCAGCACGAAGACTGGCAGAAGGATAGCACCTACCAACATCATTTGTAGCTTGCAGAACACCAGAGTGTGCTCAGCAGAAAGTAGTAATTCCTGCCAGTAAGAATGGACAGTATCCTTAGGACATACCCATAGCATCAAAGAAGTGCCCAAATTTGGAGTCTGTTCTTGTAAATGCCCTAAAAAGTCCCTATAGAATTACCTTTCTCATGTACTTTCTCCATATTTCTTCTATGGACAAGAATGACAATTATGAATTAGAGTCTTATTTTCTACAAATACTCTGTATATTGTATTTCTGCTATTCAACACAAGTGTTAAAATAGTAATAAAATGCAAATGCATAGAGGCTATATGCAATGTGGAAAATAATTCAAATTTTTAAAAAATTAATGCTTTTAAAACAGTGGATGCGATATTTACCCGGATCTATATACTGTACCATCTTTTTATTTTCTTGTTTGTTTTCATGTTCTCTTACCACACTTATATTTTAATTTGGCCGGCTGTGCTCAACACTTTCACATTTCATCTTGCTTCTTTTTTGTTTTTAATGTCTGAAATATTTGCAGATGTGGTCTCTTTGGAATATCTTTTCTTCTGAAACAGGCAGGATGCAGCATGTCCTGCCAAGTGGAACTAAATTTTATTAAATATATTATAATTGTAATATAGGAATAGTGTCTCTTTTCTGTTGCAACAAGCAGTGCCAAATGTTGGATTATTCCAAGAATCATTTTAGAAAAAATTCTCAACCTGATTGAGAGCAATGGTGCAAGCAGTTAACAAGTTTGCTTTCTGTTTATTCTGTGAGTACTGTTCATTATGTTTTGTTAAAGAGGGCAGGAATGCTGGGCAGGAGGAAGGAAAGCAATTTGTCCTGGTTGCTGTGCCCTGGGGACCCTCTGGAGGGAGGAGAAATGCACCTTTCCTGGGCATCATGTTTGAGAAGTCGTGGCAGTCTGGTGAGGTTCCTGCCCACTGGAAAAGGGCAAACATAACCCCTATTTTCAAAAAAGGGAAACAAGGAAGAGCCAGGGAACTACAGGCCAGTCAGTCTCACCTCTGTGCCTGGCAAGATCATGGAGCAGATCCTCCTGGAAACTCTGCTGAGGCACATAGAAAACAAGGAGTTGATTGGTGACAGCCAGCATGGCTTCACCAAGGGCAAGTCATGCCTGATAAATTTGGTGGCCTTCTATGAAGGGGTTACAATGGCAGTGGACAAGGAAAGACCAACTGATGTCATCTACCTGGATTTGTGCAAAGCGTTTGACACTGTCCCACATGATATCCTGGTCTCTAAACTGAAGAGACATGGATTCGACAAATGGACCACTCGGTGGATAAAGAACTGGCTGGACAGTCACATCAAAGAGTTGCGGTCAATGGCTCGATGTCCAAGTGGAGAGCAGTGATGAGTGGCATTCCTCAGGGGTCAGTACTGGGGCCTGTACTGTTCAATGTCTTTGTCGGCAACATGGACAGTGGGGTTGAATGCACCCTCAGCAAGTTTGGCAATGATACCAAGCTGTTTGGTGAAGTAGACACGCTGAAGTGGAGGGATGCCATCCAGAGGGACCTGGACAGGCTGGAGAGGTGGGCCCAAGCCAACCTCATGCAGTTCAACAAGGCTAGGTGCAAGGTCCTGCACCTGGGTCAGGGCAATCCCAAGCACAAACACAGGCTGGGCAGGGAGAGCAGCCCTCAGGAGAAGGACCTGGGGATGCTGATTGATGAGAAGCTCAACATAAGCTGGCAATGTCTGCTCACAGCCCAGAAGGCCAACTGTATCCTGGGCTGCATCAAAAGAAGTGTGGCCAGCAGGTCCGAGGAGGTGATTCCGCCCCTCTACTCCACTCTCATGAGACTCCACCTGGAGTACTGCATCCAGCTCTGGAGTCCCCAACATAAGAAGGACATGGACCTGCTGGAGAGTGTCCAGAGGAGAGCCATGAGGATGATCCGAGGGCTGGAGCACCTCTCCTATGAGGAGAGGCTGAAAGAGTTGGGGCTGTTCAGCCTGGAGAAGAGAAGGCTCCAGGAAGATCTTATTGCGGCCTTCCAGTACCTAAAGGGTTCTACAGGAGAGCTGGGGAAGGACTTTTTACTAAGGCATGTAGCAATAGGAGGAGGGGGAATGGCTTTAAACTAGAAGAGGGCAGGTTCAGATTGAACATTAGGAAGAATTTTTCCACTTTGAGGGTGGTAAGGCACTGGAACAGGTTGCCCAGAGAAGTTGTTGAGGCCCCATCCCTGGAGGTGTTCAAGGCCAGGCTGGACGTGGCCTTGGGCAAGCTGGTCTAGTGGGAGGTGTCCCTGCCTATGGCAGGGGGGTTGGAACTTGATGATCTTCAAGGTCCTTTCCAACCTAAACCATTCTATTATTCTATGACACATCCAGCACAAAATGCTTCTAGGGCATGAGAAGGAGGGGAGACATGACACGGGGGTCTGCAAAAGGAAGAAAGATTTGGCACAAGGAGAGAACCTGTGTGCAGAAGGGAGCAGACTTCCGTCTGGCATGATGGAAAGAAAGAAAAAACTTTCCTAAGCAAGGGGTTTGAGCAAACTAAGGGCCACTGGCTGTTTTTGGTGTGAAAGGTAAATGAGGGGGAGATCTTGCCCTGTAAGGATACATTGGGCAGGAGTGGGGGAATTCAGAGTGTGTTTGCAATCCTTACTTAATGTGAGTCATCTGTCAGTTCAGTGATCTGATCGGTGATCTCTCTGTACAAAGAATTATCTTGTTCTAGGTAAGCAATTTTGATTTTTAATAAAACCTGTCTTTAGAGTCAGGGAGATATTTAGTGCCCCTGGACACACTCATTGAGAAAAGGCAGAGATTTCCCACACTCCAACCAGTATGAGGTTGGGCTCCTGTAATTCTTTGTTTATTTTCAGCAAATTGTTTGCCTGCACATAAACATGGATATTATTTTGCACCTTACACGCTTCTCCAGAAATGCAAAAAGTCGAATGGCAGCATACTTGCCATGTGTGTGGCGATTTGTATTGCTTGTGTTATATCACAGCTCATGGTGGAAAAAGCTGAGGTGAATTATATACTCAAGTCTGATACATTATATTATTTATCAGAGGGTCTAATTTTGATACTTTTATGCATGTTAGAGCAAAACTGCTAGAGCTGTTGCTCAGTACCATTTAGACTGTCACAGCACTTACATTTTCTAGTCTACCCACCTGCATAAAACCAGCTATATAAATTTACCTGACATTATTTGCATCAGACCCCAAATTACATAACGCTACTTGCTTCAGACCTAAAAATGCTGACTGAACTGGAAGTTAGACTGGTGACACAGGATACCCCCCCACCACCCCTTTCTAAGCCCTCTTTGTGAGTGATTAGTTACAGGTGTGTTAGAAAACCCAGTTCACAGGGAGGAAGCAGCCATTGGTAAACAGTCATATTTTGGGTTCTGGTTTGTTTCTGCTTATATTAAAATACATTATATTACTTAGTTTCTCTAAAGTTAAACAAGTTATCCAGTTCAAACCGCGTAATTTACCCTGATTTACCAAGTCCTTTCCTTAATATATTTTCTTCCAGAAAGTTGATTGAGTTGCATGGGCCACGCAGTGCTGCAGAATCGACCTGTGGTCAATAGACCTCCATACTTCCATACATATATATCAACCAGCAAACTTTTAATCTATGGAAGAACACACGCTTCCACATTTTGACTAGACATAATAACAAGTTCTTACTGAAAACATTGTGCAACTATTAAGGCTGAAGTCACCCTGCTGATGGCCAGCTACGCTACAATGCAGTTGCTTGCGTTGGTTGGATTTTTTATCTCTTCAAAAAAAGGGAACTCAAGTATTTTCAGAAAAATTGACTTCCACTGAGCCAGGATGATTGCTAGCAACTCCTGTTCTGTCCTTTAACTCCATGTACATTGTCCCATGTGCACAAGGCTCAGTGCACGAGGATAATCCATCTGATCCCTGGCCTCAGTGACTCTTAGGGCAATGGGGGACTAGGTGCATTGTCCTCGTGGTCACCATAGCTCCAGGAATTTCTCAGATGTCTCCCCAGCATACCGCTGTGCACCTGGAGGGTACCCTTCCTTGTGTGTATGCTGGACAACCAGCACCGAAGGGCATATGGCAGCTTTTAGTGCACGCTGTAGTACATTCACGGCTTTCATTCTGCGTTTTCTCAGTGAACTCACTGTAATACCTTCAGGATAAGAAAGGATGTGAAGGGGGCAGTGGGTTAGTCCTGAAACTGCTGTGTGGGGGCTGTGAAAATTTGGGTGTCACTGCTTCACGTTCCCATTTGTTGAGTGCAATTTTAGCCATTGTCATATTTTGTCCAGGATGAGCATCCACCTGGTTAGCTAATATTAGCTGGTTTCATATTTTTAAGCTACTGTTACTTTTTTTCAGACTCTGGTATAACCCTTTCCTCCTCTCTGCTTTCCTTAAAGCAATTGGCAGTAGATACTGCAATGATACCAAGAGCTTGTAGGTTTTAATTTTCTTATTTATATTCACTGTTATTCATATTCATGCTGATTGCTTATTCTATTTTCTTAATTCTCTCTTTCCTTATATATTGCACTCTGTTTTATAACTTACAGAGTTCTTTATTGGTCATGAAACCTAGTGTTCTTAAACAAATTTCATTTTCTGTTTAACAGTTCGCAAACACCTCTTTGTTTAAAAGTCTAGATATTATGAACTGATACTAACACCGGACGATTTTATTTTGGGGTAAAACTAACTCAACCGTATACAAACTACTTTTAATACAGGAGCTACCATACTAATGGTCACTTTAGTCTTCTGCGTTGCCCTTCTGCATAAAGTAATCACAGACAACTTTTCTGAAGTCTATCAAGAAAGAAATAACATGCCAATATTTGCTAGTACATGCTGTTTCTAATACAGGCTGCTCAGCCCAGAAAGTGTATGTAATGGGTGGTGGAATGTCATTTGATTCTGCATTTCTGAGGTTTTTCAAGCTGCAAGTTGAGTCTTTTGTCCTTTCCGACTGTTGGCATGAAGAAGATACACACATAGAATTTCCTGTGTTTTTTTCATAAAGCATGTTAGAACAGAGGATGATTAGTATAAAGCGGCCCAGCCAATTTCAGCACATCTTGGACAAAATATTTTTCCAAGCATTGCACTGAAGTAATGTTTAGGGCTGCTATTGTTTGTTACTCTACACATGTGGATATACATAAGTTTGTTTGTATTTGCGTACATTTGTTGTTACCAGTAGGTATTTTTTCCTTTGCTATTACAGGATGCTTTCATACAATATTTTTCATAACCTGGATGAGTCAATGTTGTATTAATCAGAGCCAAAAAAAAAATCCTTTCTTTGAAATGAACCTTTATCTATATTATTTTTTTCTGTGGTTTTCATTTAACTGCATGGGGTTTCCTCATATCTTTTTCTATTCTTGAGACGTGTCTTTCCACCAAAGATATATTTTTTTTAGACCTTGAACTTACAATGCATTCAAAATACTAACTAAATTAATGTTAGTTCTTATCATTTCAGTTGATTCACTTGTTCAACAAACACTAATTTAACTGTTATCAGTATATTTTGAGAAAATGTTTATACTATTCAGACATAATTGTTTCTAAATAACCTGACATTTTAAAAATATGCATGCTTCTAATCTTACAAATAAATTACAAAAACATTATAAATACTACCACAAAATACTTTTCTACATATTTGTACCACTTTGTTCACTCCTTAAGATTCTGTGGACTGCCTTCAGCAATAATGACTGAGACTATCTGCTCTTTTTCCACTGAAATCATGTAGACCTCTAATTTTAGAACTGCATTTTACTGTGTTAGATTAGTATTTAAACCAAGCAGCGTATGACTGGCATTCTAGAAGACACTGATAATAGTGGCTCTAGTATAATACACACACCAAGTGATGTCCAAACATACAGGTGTTCACTAACTACACACGCTTATGATTTGGCTATTGCATTCAGACTACAGCTGCAAGTCCCATCAGAATGAGCTGAGGTCTCCTCTTTCATTCAGCCGGTTTATCAACCAGAGGATGTTATCTTGCGCTACAACTCATTTACTTCATTTGCCACAAGTTCTGCTGAACTCAATGACAGCTACACCTGCAAGTCAGGGGACGGACTATTCCCATAGTATTTATGAATCACAATGGAAAGAAATAAGCAATCACCAGCTCATACCTAGACCAGAGCTAAGACCTTGTCACCAAGAAACGCAGCTGCTGAGACAATAAAAGGGATGATGCATGAGACTGCAGGGCACTGCAGTACTTTGCAGTCTGTAAGTAATTAAGAAGGATGTTGAACAACATCCACAAGAGATAAATATCTTAAAAACAGAAGATTCAGAACATTTTCAGCCAAGAATTCCATAAGAATTAGCTGAAATACCCTGTTGGCTGATACTCATCTCCCGTAGAGCTTGCAATAGCAGAGAGATTTCAGATGCCTAGAGAGCATTAACTTTGTGAAAGCTCTCAATAGAAAGGCAAGCAGATGACCTGCATAACTAAAGACCAGCAATCCTGGTATTAATCCAGGATAGATTAATGAAAAAGTCATGTAGGATTTACATCACAAAGAAATAAAGGATAAGAATATTAATACTACCACCAGTCCTCAGAGTATATTGGAAAGTACATCTTGTCAAAAAACTGATTTGATTCTTTGAGGATAATGACTCACAGACAGGTTTCAAAGAGTTGGGAATCACCTATAGCAGAAGATGTTTCTAGTGGGGTCTGTATTTAGCCTGATGTTAGTCAACATTTTAATCAAATCTGTAGTTGTCACTGATCCGAACCGAATGGCAAATGAAATTGAGAGGATGGCAGCCCAGGTACCCTGCCAAACGCTAAACAGTTATGCAGCCATCCACTATCAATACAGGCTGGGGGATGAAGGGATTGAGAGCAGCCCCGCTGAGAAGGACTTGGAGGTACTGGTGATGAAAAGCTGGACATGAGCCGGTAATGTGCACCCGCAGAACAGAAAGCCAACCGCATTCTGGGCTGCTTCAAAAGAAACGTGGCCAGCAGGTTGAGGGAGGTGATTCTGCCGCTCTGCTCCGCTCTGGTGAGACTCCACCTCGAGTACTGTGTCCAGCTTTGGGGGACTCAACATAAGAAGGACATGGACCTGTTGGAGTGGGTCCAGAGGAGGGCCATGAAGATGATCAGAGGGCTGGAACATCTTCTCGTATGAAGACAGGCTGAGAGAGTTGGGGTTGTTCAGCCTGGAGAAGAGAAGGCTCCAGGGAGACCTTATTGCAGCCTTTCAGTACTTTCAGTACAGGGAAAATGGGGGCAAACTGGGCCTGTTGCGATAGGACAAGGGATAATGGTTTTAAACTAAAAGAGGGAAGATTTAGACTCAATATAAGGAAGAATTTTTTTTTACAATGATGGTGGTGAGACACTGGAGCAGGTTGCCCAGAGAGGTGGTAGCTGTGCCATTCCTGGAAACATTCAAGGTCAGGCTGGACAGGGCTCTGAGCAACCTCATCTAGTTGAAGATGTCCCTGCTCATTGCAGGGGCGGGGGTTGGACTAGATGACCTTTAAAGGTCCCTTCCACCCCAATCTGTTCTGTGATTCTATGATTCTATGAAAGTCCTACATCTAGGAAAAAAGAATGTTGACCATAGCCACAGGCTGAGGAATTGCATCCAGGGGCAAAAACCAAAAAGTAATAATTAAGGGCAGCTAAGTACACAGAGGTGTGAAGGTAAGCTTCCATTACAGTGACCCAGCAAAAGTGGCATCTATGATCCTCGAATACACAGAGAGCGATAAATGGGGCAAAGCCAAGAGGATTTTAGTGACTCCTTATAGCATTGGTGAGACTAATACTGGAACACTTCCTCCAGCTTTGGTGTTCTTATTTCAAGAAAGATGTTGAAGGTGCACAGAAAGCATCACCCCAGTTATTTGCGAGCTTGAAGAAAATGTCTTGCATAGACAGAATAAGGAATCTGCTTAGCTTTTAAAAAAACAATAGTTAAAGATAGTTTCCTTACAACATATCAAATATCTACATGGCAAAAAACATAGGGACTATAAAAGGAATTTTAGTAAATCAGGAAAGACATAACAAAACAAAAAGACACCCAGCAGACAAAAGCTAAACACAAGGAAATTTAGATGGGGAAATGCTCTAATAGTTAACTGCAAGAATGATTAATCCCTGGAGCAATGACCAATGGACATGAAGTTTCCCCACATCTTAATGCCATCGCATAAAGATTGAAAGCTTTTCTGTAAGAGCTACATATGTCAGATGCAACATATGCACCGATTAATAGTGAATTATTAACCTCATTAGAAAGGTAGATTCTCATATTATACAAGTGATCAGATCAGATGACCTACTGATTCCTTCTCTCCTTCAACCGTATAATTTCATGTAAAGAGCTAAACTCCCCTGTTCCAACCCAACTTTCGCATTGGGTTTTTTATGACTCCGTGCTTCTCACAGAAAGCCCACTGATGGAGTGACCATGCATGAATTACATGCAAATCCTATGCCATTGCCTTTCTCTGAGGTGCAAACCATGATGGTCCTGATTTAAAGTAAGATCAAAATACGGTCATTAGGAACTTAATTAAAAATGTTTTGATTGCAAACGACTTTCTGCAATGTGTTTGCTCAAATAGCCTGTTCTGCAGCTGTCACTTAAGTAGTTCAGAAGATCCAGCACAGCATTATTTTTCTTACGTATGCAAAAAGGTTGTAATGAACCCCATTATGTAACCTGCTGGTGAAATAAATACACTTTTGCAGAAGACATTGTAAAATTTGGTACAGGAAAAAAGGGTAGGCATGAAGAGTCTCTCTTTAACTCACAGTTAGCACTAAATGATGACAGGCTGTCAGGAAAGAAATATGAAGGTATATAATTATTGGCTGGCATGCCTCAGGCATCACCCAGGTGTTAACAATACATAAAGGCTGGGCATGCAAGGACTAACCTCCTCCAAAGGTCCTTTGGTATCTATCCCCCAAACATTTTAATAGTGCCATTTGTTTTACAGTATTGTTGGACGAGCAACGGTTGGTTATAACAGAATAGTTACAAGACGCACACAGGCATATAGCCCTTTTTTTCCCCAGATATTCTGAATCCACACCCAAGGTAACTCGTTATTAACAAAATTGTACAAAAATGTAACTTCTGAACACTATGTGCTAAACCAACAAGTGTCCCTGCTAACCTGATGGTGAGTAGCTCCTAGAAGTGATTCTTTTGATTCAGTAGCACAATTCAAATGAGCAAAAGTTTACTAATATTACAGAAGGTATGCAACACTTGCTTACCATTAGATGAAGACTCACAACAGGAATTGAAAATGAGATCCTTTAACTGTTGTTACATTCTAACTTAATTTGACATTCACTGTTCAAACTTCGTAAAAGTTTTAGTTCTCCAAAAGGGAAGCTGAAATCTTACACTGTAAAATTGTTAATCAATCACCTTCTGTGAACAGGCAGTAGTGACACAGTGCAGCAATCAGTTTATGGATATCCTGTAGTCTGAAAGTTAATCACCCAGATTATTCAATTTATGCTTACAAATAACAAAGCAATTGCAGAAATCTGGATCTGTGTCTGAGTGATTCATAAGTATGGATGGAAAACACAATCCCAATAACTACCTGACGAGCTCTGACACACACAAACACCCACGGATTGGCATACAGGGCAAAACAGTTCTTGTGGTTGCAAAAGAGTTTCCATTTATTCCCTGCTTTCCAAACTTAAAACTTTCAAAAATATTTCAGGCCAGTAATTTCTGATGCTTTCTTTTCCATCAATGGGTTTGAGGTATTTTTTGTTCTTGGGGTGGGTTCTTTAGAAAAGTCTGAAAAAAGAGACACAGTCACCTTAAAATAAAAGGAAGCTTAAACTTATATTTTGCATCATTAAAAAATAATAAGTGAAAAGAAAGTTGTCCCATTTCCTTTAAGGCCTGGAGCCAAAAAATTATTTCATTTTAAAATGTCAGCTTAGCAAAAAAATATTTCTCCATATGCACAGTGGGCTTTCCAGAAATATTTGTTTAAGGGCATGATCCACCTCTCATTCACATCAGACTGACATTGACTTCAAAGGCTTTAGCTGAGGCCCTACAGGTACATTTGGACAGTGGTGAGCTTTACCCTGCATAAATCTGCAGTTAAGCACACACAGAAATGCCAAGTCCCATTAGTTATTCCAGTATGGTCAAGGTAACTTTTCAAATGCTTCAAGAAACTCGGGAGCCATCCAAAAGCCCCTCCCCTCCTAAGTCCATCACCTTCCGCAAACAAGACTGTCCTGTGAGCTACAGGGCTAAGCTCTTGAAGATCTCACAGCCTTTATTCCTTTCCTTACATTTCTGACTGAACATAACGTTTCTGTGCTTTCTCCACGCATGCTTGAGTGAGTTAGCTGAAGTACCTGCGTTGAATCCAAAGGGTCATTGGGGAGGTAGCCAAGCTCAATAGGCACTAGGCGTGAGGAAGTCTACCTTGGGCATTGACAGCAACATAGGCTTAGCGTAGTTCTGCACCCGGACTAAAGGCTGTTATCTCTCAGTTGGCATGGATATACTGCTCACAGATGTGGAAATGTGACCAGATCCCTGGTCACTGCTGTCTGAGGAAGCTCAGAACTCCACCATCAGCATTTCAACACAGGGAAGCTGGATCATCTCAGCAGATATCCAGAACTGTATATTGCACAGGGAGCGTTAGCCATGTCAGTCTACAACTCACCAGAAGAGTAGAGACAGTACTAGCTGCTACTCACCTTCCTCATCCCTATATGTACCAGCTAGAGCTCTGCCTCGAGTGCTCATTTTTCCCCACACGCCATCTTTAAATCCTGTAGGATATATGACTTGCCAGACAAAATCTGGCATGTAGAAAACAACTTTGCAAGAAACAGTGTCCTAAATGTTCTGCTGGTAGGGATATCATTCTTCTGAATACTACTTAAGTCTTCAGACCGGATGTTTTATTGTTTCACATTTCAAAAGTGGAATTAATTCTGTAAATTGATTTGCCACTTCCATTTCTAAATAATGCTTTATTTGAAAATGTAATTCCTACATACGTCACCACAAAATAAGATTTTAGGAAGAAAACGTTAATTTATACATCTCACATAGATCATACATCAGTTTGTTTAAAAGTCCTTTCACTTTATTTTAGAGGATTGATGAGTTTGCTTTTTGAAGGAGCCTTGTCTCATAATAACACCCAATTCTAAAGTACATAACATTTGCTGTTGTGATGATTCAATTATGAAATCTTCAACATCCTTAAGTACTAGTTTTATGCTCCTGTTCTCGTTTCAACCGAATTTTCTTTCCTTCTGTGGCTGGCTCTATTTGTCAATCTCTAGTTTGCATTTTCTACCAAATGTTTTGTTGAAATGCGAAGAGATCACATAGATTTACTTTTCTGTTTTCTACTTTGTGACTACAAGAGCTTGCTTTCAGGCATGTATTTCACATGTAATGTTGATTGAGCAACACCACACTCTTCCTGTTAGTATTATTTTATCACTCTTTTTTACTCTGTGTTTCTCTTCTTGTTGAATTTTAATGCACACAAGTGCCTTGGAGTAGATTGGGTCGTTGAGCAACCTGGTCTAGCGGGAGGTGTCCCTGCCCACGGCAGGGAGGTTGGAACTAGATGATCTTCAAGGTCCCTTCCCATTCAGACCATTCCATGATTCTGTGATTCTATGAGTTTCATTCAACATATTAAATTTTTAGCTGCTAGTTTAAGCTGAGAACCGCATCTCATATGTACAGCTTAACACACCTCCTTTAATAATTCTCCTTCCTTCCCTTCCTCAGATCTGTTCACGCCACCCATGCCCCCTAAGGCACAAGTGTCTGTTGCAACTCTTTAATTGCTGTCACTCCCTCATCTATTACTTCATTCTCTCTTTTCTTTCCCCTCTTTGCACCCCAGACAGGGTGTGGTGCATTTCTGTAGCAAAACATCTTCAGAAATAGTGCTTCTTAGCATTCCTAGAATGGGTTGCAAACCTGCAGAGCCAGACTCCATTCCCCTGTAACTCACACCAATTGCCCCACAACACCCCAGCCTTTGGCTCTCCACCCCATCACCCCAGCGGCCACAAATGTGCAACATATCCACCGCTGACAGTGTGTCCTCTGGCAGTCATACTGGCAAGGAGAGGAAATTATGTTCTCCCAGAGCGTGAGCAGTACCAGAAGGAACTCATCCTGCAGGTGTTCAGTGCTTCATATCTGGGGAGAGCCTCTCAGCTGGCTTTCAGTATGTGGCCCGCAAATACATGTGTTGTAACCCAAGACAGCACAAGCATGCGGTAAACTGCGGCGGTCAAACTGAGAAACTCACAGCTTCGCATGCCTGTAAGGGGTGAGACAGTCTGTGGCACACCGAAGCTCTGCAGGTGCTTTCTCTGAGGGCCAGCTAAATTGAACCATTATATAGCTGCCACAGGCAAAGAACACAAAATTGGGCAGTTAGCACAGCTCAACTGACACGTGTTAACTTGCTAGGCTGAACGTCTAAGATCAAACATTCCCTGTATCTTACAGTACACATCAGATTTGCTACACGTCAAAAATTACCGTGCATCATAGAAATAATCAAACTTAAAATTAAAAAAAAGAATGAACCCAAAACACTCTTGGTACAAATCGCCTGTTTGTTTAAATGTCCAAAACAGGACAAAGGGAAGAGTCCACGGAATACGTTAAGGATCACTATCTCTGCTGTCTGTGATGGAGAGTGCATGAACCAAGTTTTAACAAGTTTATGACACGAGGAGAAAGAGACAGCAGGAATATGGTGTGGTGGCAGCTGCAGCAGCTTAGCACCGGGCACTGATGACACCTGCATGCAGTGAGGGGCATCTTGGTGCTGCAGGAGCCTCTGCAGCCCAGCAGAATCATCAACATCCCATGAGGTGTCTCCCAGAAGGGAGCACTTTTGGTCACCGGCTACAAATGCAGCATCGCTGCTTTGCAATCATCTTTCTCAAGGGACGGCACATGTGAAAAATTACTCCTGTCGTTTCCCCACCACAAAAATCTTGGGAGACACCCCACTGTGCTGTTTCAAACCCGAGGCCGTTTCAGCAATAGCCCACTGAGATTTACAGAGCCAGATCAGTCGCGTACGGAGGAGCCAGAAGCACTGCTGCCATGACAGAGTGGACCGTCACCCAGGCTAATTTACCCTGCTTCCCAGGTGTTTGCTCCTGGATGATCATCTCTTTTGTCCCTGTTTATCAGAGGTTGTTTCAAAGATGCTTCAAGAATGCTATCTATGGCAGCCCAGTGCCAGCCCTTTGAGGATTTATGAAATAAGGGTCATGATTTCCGTGCCTATTAATAACAAAACGAGCAAATAGCGTAAGACAAAAGCTACTGATTCAAAATTATGTTCATTAATCTTTCTGCATTAATCACCGTGCTGCATGCTGCACCTTGTAAAGCTTGTATATCTCCTCGTAACTAGCCTCAGATCACTTTGTAGTAGTCCAGACTGGATGGGAAAAAGGCATAAATGACTATGTAAATGCTTTGTAATCCATTTATTCCATTTGTTAATTTGTCATCATGCTAAGTACCTGCAAAACAATGTTTGTCAAATGCCACATGAGTGCAATGCATCAATCATGACAAGATGCAGGGCACACAAATATGCTTTAGGATGCTGACTTCAGCCCTCTGGTGCTTAGTCCCTGGTTTGTTTGGTTTGGTTGTTTGTTTGTTTCATTAACGGGTGTTGACTACAAGGTCATTTATTGCTTTTTAATTCAGGGCTTGTTTTGGATTGCTGGGAATGGTTTGGGTGGGGTTTTTGGTCATCTCTAAACATTCTGCAGCTCCAAAACGTCAGAAAAATAAATCATACACACATACAAAAACGATCACATGGATTTAAAAAAGGAACAAAATGTGTTTTTTTCCAGTTGTGTGCAATCATCTCAGTACAACAACACAATTAAAATGTTCTATGGAAAGTACCTTTTCCAAAATTTGTTTGCTATTAAAGCAGTTTATGGTTTTAATAAAGAACCTGTAAATAATCTTCTTACTATTGCAAGGAATGCAATTTTAATACTAATTTTCCAGGATTTTAATTAATTAGGCAGTTTAAATTTCTTTATTTATTCATTACAGTCTCATACTTTACCTTAGTTTTAGGTGAGAGGTATTCGAAGCCTTAGGGAAACAAGTTGCAACACAATCCCACTTAAACCACACAGACCAAGTTTCCCGAAGACACACATTTCATTGTCTAGTCCCTACTTACATTCATAATTACCACTAGAATAAACAGGAGTTAAACAAAGCTACTGGGGGTTTAAGTCTTTGTCCGTTCTAAGAAAGGGGATGAAACTGCCCAGACCTAAATTGTGGCTGTTGCTACTCTTTTCCTTCCTAATCCTTCCCGCTTAGCTTGCATTTCTGAAGTTAGCGGGCATTTAATGACTGTGAAATGTGCTTTTCCTTCTCGTACCTCCTTCTGCAGAAGAAAGGCTCAGATTAGTCTTGCGACAGATTCATCAGCGCATTTAATAACTGTTAATTTATGCACTGCCTTCTGATAGCGACATGACGGGGCGGGGGAGAGGGAAAGAAGGTATTCCGATCCTGGAACGCAGATGAAAAATGCCCAGCTAAGCTTCGCAAGAGAACGCCCTGGGCAGTGCGGGAGCCACTACAGCGAGCTGCGATACTGCAGTGTGCTTGCAGGAGGAGCCACCTACCCAGCCCATCCAGCCTGAGCAACCAGCCTCGTTAACCAGCGATCCACCTTTGCATGGACACGTGCGCAATGGCAGAATGGCTGGATTTCACAACTACTGCCAAAGTTTAGGGTGTTTGCTAATAATGATACAAAACCTAATGTGAGCCAAAGCACCTGTTAAGTCAGTATGCGAGAAAAACCGGGGTGACATGGTGGTACTTAATGTTGGTCTGTCCTATCATCAAGCGTCTCATAACTGTTCAGAGAAGGAAGTTCCTTCTAGCTCCGCCCAGCTTCTCTTGCCCACTGCAGGTTGTGTACCTGTCCTTTTGGTTGCTTTGGGTGTTCTTGAAGGAATTACAATCCCGGTTCCAGGCTGTTCTTTAGACTCTGGAAAATTACAGTTGGAGAGTTGCAAAGAGATGCATACAGAACTTCAGAGGTATTGTGAAAACCCTTGAAAATACAGTTTGCGAATTCAAATTAAGGCGGTTGTGGGACATGTCACGTGGCATCTCCACAGAAGAGACGCATCAACTCAAATTGCAGACAGAAGCCTTGGGGAAGCAATTGTTCTCCTAAATGATGAAGGACCGAAACATTTTTTTGCAGAAGCCTCACAGCAAATGCTAAGCTTGCCAAGAGCACTAGCCAACAGCTTGTTTTGAGTCGACAGAAGTCATGGCAGGAATTTGCAAGTCTTGCCAAAAGCCTCATAACCGTAAGACTGATAATCAGATATACCCACAGGTGAGAAAGCATTCTCACAGTGGCTTGTAAGAATCTTTCTCCGTTCAATTTGCTTTTGATACACAACAGCTAGATGTTTACAGTTAGACAGGGTGTTTTCCCAGCTTGTAACTAGTACTCTTAATTTCTGTATGGACCCCTCTCCTGTTCAGATCCATGTGAACAGCTTCTTTTGAACAACATTCAGGCAGTTTTGCTTGTGCTGAAAATGCTTCTTAGGAAATGACTGGTTTACTGCCTGGTTCACCAACCTTCAACACCATGTATTATGAATCATAAAATATTAATCTAGAGTCTTTAACAACATAAATAGGAATCTTGTTTAAACAAGAACAAACAATCTTTGAACAGGGTTATGCTACTGTGAATGAAATTCCCATTACTTCGATAGTGCCAGGCTTCCAGCCTGGATGCTTTCTTGATAGTTCTTGAATTTTCAGAAATAAAAATCACAGCAAAAGAGCATAATTTTGTTTTCATTTTCATGATACAAGTGTAGACATTAGTTAAACACATAGGCTTCAAGTTTACTTCACAATCTATTCACTAACACTAAATAATTGCATGCTTTTAACTAATTGTTCTATTTAACTAATAACTTGAAATATTTTTAATATTACTCTAATTTTACGAAGTATTACCCCAAAATGCCAATAGCAAAAGAAAAGTGAAGAGACTTTTAGCCAGCAAAATACATAACAAAGGGAAATGAATTACATTTAAAAGGCATCAGACCTTTAACACCTCTGCTAAGCATCAAATCCAGAGAAATAATAAATAATGCACTATAGCTCATGTTAATTCTAGCATTATTCATTCATGAATGAACAGGAATAGGTAGCTAACTCAATAATGGCACTTTTCTAGTATATCCATGGTAATGTAAAAACTATGTTGGCATTTTGGGTTGGTTTTTTTCCCATAAAATGCAGGTATCGTAAAACACTGTGCAGGGACCTGGCAGGATTGAGGACACCTAAAATAGTGTGATTTTTTTGAGCGAAAGCATGGGGGGGAGGGGGGGGGAAGACTGTATTTTCCACAAAGTTTTAATTCATACAAGAGGCTGTGACAGTATCTTTATATTAGCTCACATTCAAAACCAGCACAGTTTCAAGCAAGTAATATGGATATGACATAAGATGTTTTCAAGCATTTAATAAAGTGGATGCTGGTGCCATAATTTTTAAATGGATAGGTCACTTGTGCTTTTGTGTTAGCAGAATTGTTACCCACTCTCAGAAGGGTTTATACGTGATGTTAAAATTATAAAAACCCCAGGACTCTTAAATGTTTAGTCACTTGGCTACCTCTTCAAAGTAAGCAGCATTTACATGAAACTAAAAGATCTATTTACTGAGTGGCTCATGGGTTATGTTGTAAAATGAAACTAAAAGATGGGATTTGGAGCATTTAAAAATATTTTTCCTATTTCTTTTAACTGTAATTGTATGTTTCTTTACAGTATGTATTTTTTTAATTAAACTAATGACAACCTTATAAGGCTAGAAGTCCTTATTTTATCCTCTAGTTATAATTACTTGAATATGCATAAAACTTCCTTTCTTATTAACATATTTCCCATGACCAAACATCTGCTCTAAATGGCAGAAAGAAAATGCATACACATGCACATACAAACCCACCATTTCTGTCACATTACACTATCATTCTATTTTCCTTTTTAGTTTCTAGACCTGAATTTCTTGCATAATCCAAACTACCATTACGTTTCTAGGGGATTTTAAGTGCTCAGAACATGTATTTGACATCCATTTAAAATATAAATAAAAATGGACAGTAAAAACAAAAAAGAATTGTGGTCTAAACACTTCCATGGCTTAATTCAATTCCATTTGAAGGACTTAATTAATAGGCTTTCCATTAAGTGACATGCAAAACAGATACTCATTCTTTTCCAGTGTGAGATTTGCATCCACAGTGTCTGCATGTCCAATATCAGAAAGAAAATCTTGACCTGTAGCTACTCTAAATTCTAGTTCAAGACACTCTAAATTATTTTATACATCCATGCTAGTGTTACACAAATGACAAATAACAAAAATGTGCATTTGGCACATTTGGTGATTATTTCTTTAAGCAAAGAAGAATTCTCACTTCTGTTGTATAAAATGCTATTATTGGAAAATGTCGCACTAAGCACAGAAATGTAAGACCATTTTATGCTAACTTAGTTTGTATCTGGAATTCATTAATGCAGGTTTTAAATACTACAAGAGTCTCTATCATTTCTAAAGGAATTGCTTGAATTAATGCCCTAAAAATTGGGAAGTGTCTTATTCAGGTAGAAAGATCAGTCAGATTTTATAGGGAATGGCATTCCAGTTCTTGGAGAAGTAGAAATTCAACTTAAGTATATCATAAAGCTAATTTTTAGTATAAAAAAATCACTTTCTGTAGCTGTAATTTAACTTTGCAAAAATGAGTAACATCACAAAACTTTATTCAGACAAGAAAAATCTTGTATTTTATATTCCAGTGCAGTAAACTGCAGGCCCTCAAATATCTTTTATGATTCCAAAAAGGGTGGGTTTAGTTTCATTTTTCCACTCAACCGGAGTGCAGCAAAGCTACATGCTTTGTCTGCAGGGAGGGGGAACGGGGCTTTAGTGTGACAGATGAGTCTGGTGAATACTTTTGTGAAATAATAAAAATAAATATGTCAGCTTGTCATTAAAAGAAATAGGTTGTCATTCTTTGTTTATTAGTCCTGCCTGCAACCCAGGGTTACCTACTGTGTTTAAATAGGTTTGCTAGATAACTTGATTTTCTGTTTCTTTGTAAAAAAAATTTGGAACGATTGGCTCATTTATAACACTTGTTAGATTAGAAAATTGGGGTTTTATCATTTCCTTTAAAATCTGTATGTTTTATATAGTAGAGGAGAGGTTATTCTAATTCTGGTTTGTCCTAATATTGTCTATTAGGAAAGTAACAACAGTGCCTGGTTATAGCTGAAGTGTCAAACAAACTTCATAGCAGAACCAGAAAGAGCCTAAATGAGCACATATATATATATATTAAAAAAAAAAAATACATTGACAAAACCAGAGAAGGACTGGTGGTCACAAGAGCCACAGAATTGCTGGATACACTGTAGGCTTCTCCTGAAGCCTAATACAAATGTCTCTATTATAACATACACCTTACAGTGACACTGGTCCCTTTGTTCCTAAGTACAGACTTGTGTAAAGATGGAGCGCTGTAATTAAAGGAAATAACCAAAGTAAATTACTATTTACAGCGAATTGAAGTAATACAGTGCTTATTTTTCAAATCCTGCCTGGCCTGGGCGACTTCATTTAATCATGCTTTCAAATATTTCTGTCACAGACATCTATAGGTTTGATCTGCTAGTAGGAGAGAGGTTTTGAGAGCTCGCTCGCTCCCTGCCTTTGCTCGTGGCAGCCAGGGAAAGTTAATAAACTTAGGGCATCCGCTCAAATTATCACTTTCTCCTATACAATGCCAAGCAGGCAAGACACCTCACCCGATTTCCAGAGCCAAGACAAAAGGAGGAAAGACAACAAGCCCCCGTAATGAAAGCTCTGAAAGGTGTTTATTTTTGGATACTGTGTCCCAACCCTGGGACTCTCTCCCTGATGAGATGGCCGTGTGAAAAGGCACAGTGCAGCTTTCAGGCTGCATCCGTACCTTCTGGTGTGCGAGAAGAAGGTAGATTTTGATGCCTCAGTGACCAGATCTCCTTCCAAGTAGTTTGCTAAATTCCCACTGGCGAGCAACAGCAAAGCTGGAAGTGCACTAGATGGAAACCGGGGGCCACGATAATTGTATAAAGGCCTGCTGAGATTTTCCTAACTGCTTCCAGTAAAAGAAAAGAGTCCCCTAGTAACAGTGGGAAGTCCCATAAGAAGGAACAGTACACTATGTTCACTCATATATGAATAACACTTATTTTATCACATGAAGTTATAGATCCAGGTGCCCTAATGGAAAGAGGGCTCAAACAAATACATCACTGGGTAAAAAACTTGCCATTTTTCCCCCAGATATGACTTGACTTGCAGTCCTCTACTGTCTCTAACATAAAGGGTGTTTTGTAAGCAGTTAGAATCAGGAAGATTATTTTTAATTTTTATTGGTTATGATACCAAAGAGGATTCTGTGAATTCCATCTTTTTTGTTTACACAATCTGGAAGAAAAGGAAATCAACTGAAATGGCAACGCGATTGACCATTAAAGGTGGGAGATTAGATTACTATGACAGGACATTGTGAGAGGAAAACCGAAGAGACAAATTCTGCTCTCCTTTGCACCTTTCTATGCTTGTTTAATTATCCCAAGCTCAGATATTATACCAAATATAAGGTGATTAATCCCAACAACTGTAAAAAAGTTAAGGCTTTCTGATCTTTTTTACGGTTTTCATTTTTAAAGGCTATGTAATATTCTGCTACTAAAAAGATAAAATCCCATTGACCACTCCCTGACTTCATACACATTTCCACTGCAGGGGGGAATCATCTGAAGGCCCAGGAGCACAGAAGTAAAAAGCTACTGGAGGTGAAGAGCTGTGCAGAGCCAGCTGTGGGGATTCAAGGTACAGCACTGGTTAACCAGGAAATGCCACAAGTATGAATCGTCTGTGTGCTCACCGAGTGCCGGATTTTGAGACCACTGAGCATTAGACAAAGCGGAACGGCAGCCGCTAAGTTAGTCTGCGCTTACAGTGTTGCTCTAAGATGAAGGCTAAAAGAAGGCGTCTTCAGAATGCCTTGTGCATTCTCAGACGATTGCGCTTGCTGTCACACGGGCAGTGGGAAAAAAAAAAAATCTGGAGAAGATGGAAAATGCACCATTCTGTGTTCTGTCAGAATAGTTCGAGTGCCCCTGTCTCAGTGGAAGAAAAAAAATGAAAACAGCGATGATATATTTTGTGAGGCAAGGAATCTTCACCTGGATCAGCCTGAAGAATCATTTATTCCAGCATCATCCTCCTGAGAGTATCTGCCTGAGAAAGGTCATGTGAACAGCGTGCAGGGTAGGAGTGTAAAGAGCAACAGCATTAAATCAGAGAGCAGGTCCCACCAATAACTTGGTACATGGCCTCTAACAATGGTCACAAAGTGAGACTTTCCCTGAACACCCTCTGAGCAGGAGGAGATGCCTACGGTGAGCCAGAAGCATCTTTGCATTCCACAGTTGTCAGTCTGGTGGGGTTTCATTTAGCCTGAATTTGTCCAGATGCTTTCTGAATCCATTTAAAATGATCCTTTCATCTCTTACTTCCAGCTTCCAGTAGCCTTGAGTGTTTCAAAACATTATTTTTAATCCGCATTTTTGCATGCAACAGCCCTCAATGGCTTTATCTACCATATATTCTGCTTGTCTCCCACTGCTAAAAGTCTACTTCATATACACTAGTTACTCTTCTCTCTCAAGATATGCAAATTGTTCTCCTAAAATATTTTAGTTCTCCCTACAAGTTCTGCTTCTGGTTTTGAAAGAGGGCGAGCAAAATGAAAAGTCCAGAGTGAAACTCACCATAGGATGTGCAATTTTGCTTACCTTTGGCTGTGGAAGAACCTGCAGCCTTGCACAGAGACAAGTAAGCAAGTAGGAACTCACAACTGGAGAGAAAGGTGCCACTGAGCCCAGGTGAGCCACAGGGTGACTGTGGAGTAGAGCAGTGGTCACACCGTGGGGGTAAGTGTAGGGAGTTTGTCTCAGTGAGAGCTTAAATCTGTTGAGTAGGAGCATGTGTCTTTAAAGTAATATATAAGTTGGACATTCGGGGTATTATGGGAGTGAGATGAGTGGCTGGAAGAGATTGTCAGTAATCTTGGATGACTGCAGAGCCACTGTCTCGTCCCTGAAAAGTACCAGGTCAAGAGCAATACCGCGGTGCTGGTTAGCGAGTGGGTGGAAGGGGAGAGGCGAGAGGCTGGAAGAGCTCAGGAGTAAAAGGTGGTGTTCCCTGTGCACCGAGCAAATGTGATACCTGAAATTTTATCCCATTCTCCTTGCTCCCCAGACATGAAACAACTTATTTTGACCTCTTTTATCTGCACAGGGAGGGAAGGGTCAATTTAAAAACTAGAAAAATAATTTTCTAATGCTTTCCCTGTCTGTAGGCTACGTGGAAGAAATTAGAGATGTTAATCAAAATTCTAGCTAAAAAAAGATTTGGGGTAACATTTATTTTCAGAACGATGTTCCTGGCACAGGGGGAAGCCATAACATATAAGGCCTCCAGGATCCAAGATCCCTAATTACTGTCGCAGTTCTCCAGTCAGTGTATCCTTTAGCATTCTCCTCTCCGAGTCACTTAAAATACTGTGTATGAAATACAATACTAGAGGTGGGAGAAGAGAAATCTGTAAAGCATAATTATTTTAGGCATATTTGATTTTGACTTTGCTTCCTCTTCCTGACTTTTCATTTATCTGGATCCTCTGCTCCCAGATAACTTTATTTTCTATATCTATGCCTTTCTTTTATTATTCAAAGGCATGTGAACCATGAAAGCAACTTGAAAAAAAAAATCTCCTTTGGCTACTAAAACAAAATCAAATTATTTTCACTGATTAAAAAGAAATTTTTACTGCTCAGTTACAAAGCCAGTGAAAACCTAATTCTAAACTTATGAGATATTGATCATTAAAGTAGCATATTCAGGTTTGTGTAGTAAGAGCCAGTAGTGGTAATCAGTCTTTAAAATAACTTATTCAGAAGCATTTTAATTCAAAATATTTTTATCTCTGTTTAAGAACTGTGGAATTATTATAACTGATAAGCCTGCATTTCATACAAAACATCAAGCGATTAGAAAGTGAATGAAAATAATTTCCTTTTTGGGGGACCTCAGCACATGAAAGTAACGGTCTGGAAAAAGCTTTCAGAATATTTCTTAAAATGTCTTAAATTATCATATGATAAACAGCAATATGTGCTCTTGAGCTTTTGTTACTTTTTGAGGAAAAGAAAAAAAAAAAAAGGGGTCTTTTGCAACTCAAAATAAAAGCCATTCAGACTGAAAGTATATTTTGGTATTCAGTGCTGGCAGCTTGTAGTCAGCACTGTAAACCAGGGTTTGAAACATTCTGAACTAAACAAAACACAAACATTAGTGTCACATTTTACTTTTCCACAAAGGCAGAAAACTGCTGAAGGACAGAGACTACAGCAATGAGCCTCTATGGGAAAAGTCGGTGGAAAAGAAGGAGCAGCAAGAATTGACTGTGAGCAAATAGGTTTCTAGTAAGAAGTCGGATCCAGCTGGACTTCTCTGTGATAAGAGAGATGATTCAAAGAGGGGTTCCAAAAGACAGTGAAAGACGGGTGGGGGCAAAGAAGAGGTGTGACTGTACTGAAGATGGGACAAAAGGGGAGACTGGTAACTATGGGAGGGGCCTGGGAGATGATAATGAGCAGAGATGGGGCAACTGGGTGGCTGGGTGGTGAGAAATAAAATAAAATAAAAAAAAAAAAAAAGTGAGTGCCGGTGGGGAAAGACAAAAAAAAAAATATCTATAAACAGCACTTAAAAAACTCTGATAGTCCAGACGCCTGAGGAACAGCAGTCAAACACTTGTAGGTGTTTAATCAGGGAGAGGAATGGCCAATTTGGTGTTGAGCAGTGGCGGAAAGGAGGAAGGCAGCACGGCGCACTACACGCTCCCGCCAGCTCCTGCGCCAGGAGGGGACTTCGTGTTACCCAGCGGTGGGTGAGCCAGTAGGAGTGGGTGGGAAGTGTCTCCACGCTGCCCCCAGCTGTGGGGTGAAGTGTGCTCCACCAGACTTTCCCCAGCGGTTCTCTCTTAAAAGAAGTCAAGGAACACATCGAGGCGCTCGGTGTGCAACGGTGCCCGGCATTTTGTTTAAGGCTTGAACCTTAGCTGTGGCTGAGCCTGGAAGGAGGAAAATGAAAGCAAGACAAGAACATGAATTATTAATGTTTCTACATTATTGTGCTTAGAAAGCAATAGCCAGGGAGCTGGATGGAAGGGAAAGACCTCACTGTGGGGAAAGCTGGGGGGCTAGAGGCATCCCCCAGAAAAGGTGAGGTGTAGAGGTGGCATTTTATTATTACTCTTACAGCTCTGAAAAAAAGCAATAATCACTCATCCTGATGAGGAGCATAAACGTAGAAATCAAGCATTATGGAACTGAAGGTTACAAATTAAATTAAGGTAGCATCAGAAGCAAGGCAGAGACTTCTTGTGTCTGGAACGTTTTGATCTGTGACAGCCCATACCAGCAAAGAACTGGTCTGGCCCACCTCCTGGCATTTTTCTATTTGTAATTTTATTTTTCTCCACATGCACTTAATCATAGCTTAAATGCCCAACTATTTTCCCTACCTTATTATCACTTGTGTGTAGCTAGTGATTTTGAACACCGTTCAGAAGCATTTGCAATTCTGTGTACCTCCTTACGTGTCCATCTGTCATCTACTGCACCGAGATACTTTTACTGAATAGCATGTTATTTCAACCAGCCTGAGACTTGCAGACCATGAGTGGGAACTGTGTGGCCATCATATACAAACAAGGATTCTTGAAAAAGCAAGACATTTAACAAGCCTGCTTGCCTGTCTGCCTGCCTGTTATTTGGCATACTTAACATAGGCTGTGGAGACGAAATGCGCCCGCCTGTTTCTCTGGAGAATTTCTGTGGCAGTAGCTTCCTCTGCATCTTTTTTCACATAAGGAAAAAAGAAAAAAGGAATGTGATTTATAATATATGTTTTTCACAATAACTAGCAATACGATCAATAACTAGCAATAGAAATGTTCCGCTAGTGGCAAGGAACATTTTATGGCCTCAGCTCCATCAGCTGACATTACTAAGAAATACATGCCATGGTTCCCTTCACAAGACAAACAATATTGCGGCTACAAATTCTCTGTGTTTCTTACAGGCTTGTTGTAATCTTTATTTTCTTTCACATGTTATTTCCTAGGTTATAAACATATGCTTTGTCCCATTCTGCACCACATTTACAAAACTTAACCGAACATTTTACTTTATATTTCTGCTGAATCACTGCAGTCCAAACTTGCTAATGAAGTTTTGGGAGTGCCTTAAGGAGAAGATATTTAAACCCACCTATAAGTAAATCTAAATCCTCCCTAGCCATTAGGGTCTAGCATTAAGACCCTCAAGTAAGACCTATTAGCGCTCGCATGGTTAAAATCAAAGCTTTGTTGACTCAACCACTTTACTGGCATCGACTCAACCAGTTTACAGCTGATGCCAGGTATTCCTGCACAAAATGGGTTGGCCTCAGGCAACCAGTGCCCAGACAATGTAGAATCTTGTATAGATGAGCCCAGAACTGGTAGAGGAAATAAACAAGGGGGCATGTGATCCCCAGACAGGTTGTGTAATGGGTTTCCTTTAAAACATTCTGCCTATGGTCTCCGTGTCAGCTCAAATACAATTTATAGATGTAAAGGTCTGGAAGTTACTTCAAGAGGTCATCTTGTCCAGCTTCATTCCCTAAAGAAAACCTACAACATTTATGTTATTCCTGGCAGATATTGTCTAGGCTTTGGCACTTCCGTCATTGGAGGGCTTTACATAAAACCTCTTCAACCAATTTATTCCTGTCTTTACCACAAAGAAACAGATCTTAACATCTGCTCTATATATTTCTTTCTGGGTTTTAAACCCATTAATTCCTGAACCACCCACCACAAATTAAAAAAAAAAAAAGAAAAATATGTTTCCTTTGTCTTGGCAGAAGCCTTTTGTATATTTGAAGCCTGTTCCCCTTCCTCCCACCCCCAGTCTTCTCTTCTTATGCAGACTCTCTCTCCAAACTCCTAGGCCAGTACACGCTGTAGACCACACTTTTGGTTTTCATCCCTAGTTATCCATATTGTGGACCTGGCTGAAACACCAAGGACTTCTGTCAACTTGCATGACTCATTTTCTTTCCTAGGAGTTAAGGCATCTAAGAGTCGACAGAAGTAGGAGGGGACAGAGGGGGCAGAGCCCACAAATGGCTAAGGTCTACGGCCAGACCCAGGGAGGTAGGAAGGACTTTCCAATGCCCACCATGTCCAGCTCCAACCCGCAAGAGCACACTCCAAAGGCACCATGGCACAAATTGCTGTGGCAAGGTCTGAATTTTATGAGATAAATGCTACTGCTAGACACTATTCATGGCCTGCCTGGTTTAAAAAAAAAAAAAAAAAATCAACAACAAACTATTAGCTTGTTTTCATGGGTGGGTTTTCTTTCATTCCCGTTACCTGAATTCAGCTGACATAAGGAGGATAGCAGGGCTTCCAGGTTGGGAAAGGGACCTGCTCCTTGCATTGCTAGCAGGATCCTGGATTGACTCCAGGGACAAAATGTAACATCCCACAGGCTCTTCCCCTCTTTGGTGTGAAGATCACAGGTGCCCAATTTGGTACTGGCTACCACAAAAGTCTACATATCAAATGCCCCTTCTCAAGTCAGGAACTTGGTGCTGGGTGTCCCAACCCAGAGCCTTGATGGACAGGAGTCCTTTAGTTAGACAGAACCTGGAGTCACAAAAACATTCATGTTTCTAAGCACAGCTGTTTTCAAGTTAATGGAAACTACACTCCCAAATAGCTGTCTGAATCTTATTCTCCCTGTCCACTTAATCTCCCGTCTATTATGCACCGAGAAATTTTTTAGTACATATTTGTAGGAGGACTACCACCTACCTGGACAGCAGCCATTTGCTGACATATGAAGGGTGAAGCCCTGATTTAGCATACACACAAAGATTTTCATTTTAACTGATTACCGGTGGAACAAACACCAAGCCCATCCGAACGGATTCTAGGAACCAGCACCTGAGCAACGAGTGATTGCTGAGATCACTTGAGATAGTTGTAGTCAGCTTTAAAGCTGTGAGAAGAACATATGAAAATATTTCCCAGGAGGATAAGCATGATGGAAAATGGATGGACTGAAAGGAAATTGGAGTTCTGTCATCTTTTCCATGGCACTTTTGATTTTGAATCAAAAATATAAGTAAGAGTATACAGATTCAAAAGCCACAATAGGAGGCAAAGGACAGAAGTTATTGACGGTGTTTATTGTTGACTATGCTATTGTGACACATTTTTTTCAATATGTCCTGTGCAAACCATGTGCAACTGACAGAAATTAGATGTGATTACTTTTCTGTTTCTGTGACTTCTGTCACTCTTTTTTATTTCATGACTAATAGGTCCAAAACTGGTAAAAACTCATTTCTTCAATAAATTCCATGGTCTCTCTAAAAAAAATAAAAAAATAAAAGCAGGCATTAATAGATACAGCTACTTTTTATATACCAGGGACTTCTCATAAAACACAGAGTCCATACATGGAACATGGAACAAGGCTCTGGAGATATTCAAATGCATCCACCAGTCATCAATTAAATCTATTATGTTGTTATTATAAGACAAATGTCAGGAAAGCAACAGCAAAAATGTTGCTGCAAATCAGACAGCAGTAAGCATAAGAATACATACATCCAAAGAAATGCCTAAGAAAATCCCATAATGTTGCCTGTACGTACACACATAGCATCACAGCTATAAGCGGTTACTCCTGCTAAAAGGAAAATTCCAGTTATTTGTGTAGTGTCTACTTTTACCCACAGCTTTTCTGAAAGTATATTCCTTTCAGCTTGCTCCAGTATGTTAGAAAGAGAAGAACACAGTGTGAACTACTGAGTATCAATAGAATTTTTGCTGTTGAACTAAGATATGCTCAATAGTTTCTCTTTTAGGTCTTCTTGATATACGCTTGCCCTTCTAAATTTCTTTTAATCTTATATTTAACAAATTGATTTGGTAAGGAACACTTGTTGTATGTGCTGAACATCTTTACGGCTGTCATCAGTTTTGTTTCAAGAGAAGAGTATGATCAAATATGGTAACTGTCAATGGAAGAGGAAAACAAAGTAAGGAAATAAACATAAATTTGAAATATTGATAAAGGTCAATATATTAAAGTAAAAGAATATCTTTCCCGGACTTTTAAGCCTCTTGCTATCATTTAAAATGTAATAGAGAAAGCTGTATCAGCAGAGACAAAATACTGCCCTCCCTTTCAGGCGTGGGAAAAATGTCAGAAAAAATAAGTAAAACAACAACAACAACAATCTTCCTAGCTCTCAATAATCAAAGGAAAACTCTATCTCACTAGCAGGGGAACGTTTCCTCAGTATCTTCTCAAAAACAGTTGATTCTTTTCTTTTTGTTTTGTTTTTTTTTTTTTCTTCCCCCCCACCCCCCGGGTTATTTTGGAAGAAACTAGCATTGAGTTTTGGAAATACAAAGTGTTGAATTCTCTGTTCACCTGTTTGCAAGGTCAATTTTGGCTATCCCAAAACTCTAAGGGGAACATCTTTCCTCCTTCAAGGAAATTACACTTACTGTGGTTTTGTGCTTTTTTATTTTGATTCAGTAAGACCTTCATTTAAGATAAATGTCTAGATCCATCTATCTCTACATAAATAAACCTGACTCAGAACTTATACTTGCCAACATTAATACTGCAGAAAACTAGAAGCCTTACTGCAAAAAGGGCTTCTATTTGATGTTGCTGATATAGGAAAAGTACCATCAACACATAGTTCTACCATAATGACATCTAACTTAATGGAAGGGGACCCAAAACGTTGTCCACAAGCCCCACCAGCACTACACACACGAAGCCCCAGGAAATAAAAAGTTAAGATTTAGACCAGCAATAGGAGCAAAGTCTGATATTCTCAATTGCATGTTATTCACTCAGCAGCATTCTTGAACACTGAAAAGACCACCAGCATGAAGTATTACCCAAAGAACTATAATTAGCAGTTGATGTTGCTCACCGGAATTTATTTTTTGTCACTATGTTTATGAAGTATTGCAATGTCCCAGCAAGGGCTACAGATCTGTCTCCCTCATCTCAGAGGTAAACCATATGATGAACATGAAAGCCTCTTCTGGGCACCTCCACGGTGATCTGCCAGAGCTTCTTAAGCTAGCTGGGCATGTCACCTCCAGTCCTAGCATACTATGGCTACATAAATCCCCCCAAAAGTCAGGACTGACCAGTTTGAGACAGGTTGATTAGTGAAGGTGCAATGCTGGGTGAATAGGGCTAAGGTGCACCTTGATCCCACCAAGGTTCTGCACCAAGTACTGCTGCCTGTGCGTCATGAGGACCATAGAGACTCCGGCTCTCAGGTTAGCCATCTGCGCATTACAGTGGTGACTCAGACAGGGTACCTGTATTCCATTGCACGCCTTTGTCTTTACAAGCATTGATTTAGTCAGATATATAACTGGCTCGTCCCCATTCTAAACACGAGCAGCTTCACGTACTTCATGTTCCACAACAAAAAGAAATCTTCAGTTTCCCCATGAAAGTCACCAAATCCTCCCGCCAATCCATTAGCCTTATTACATTGTGGTCTTTAACACACAGGTGCCACCACTTCACAGATTCACAGACTTTTAGGCCACAACTCTTCAATGAACTACTCTGATACTCTGTGAATATGAATGCATATCACAGACTCCAGTTCAAACAGGTAGCTCCTTATGGAGAAAAAGAAATCAAGATGAAGTGGTTGGCAAGTGGCAGAGTCTCTACACAAGGCTATGTTGTCCTCATGATTATTTACCGTTCTGTTAATCTATCAGCAATGATCTTGTATGAGCTTCATGAACACTGAGGCAAGCATTGTATTGTGCTGAGCACAGTATCTGTCCCTGCAGAAGACCATGAGAAACACCTGCACTCGATGATGACTCTCCATTGACAACTACCCGCGTTACCTGTCAGCTAGCTAGATTTTAATCTATTCAACATGTGTTTTATTGACACAGTATAGTTATAGGTGTTTTGTGTTTTTTTTTTTTTAAATCAGAACAGCATGTTGTACAAAGTCAAATGCCTTTTAAATGTCTAAGTGCATTGCACCTATTCGTTTACGTATCAGCCATATTTATCATCAAAGAATAAAAGTAAGTTTGTTTCACAAAGATCTATTTTCCATGAAACCATGCTGGCCAGTATTCATTTTAGTTTGATCTTTTTTGTTATTTATGAACTACTATGACCACAGGGTGTTCTCTTAATTTACCACAGCATGAAACACACCCTACCTTTTTCCAGGCCTTGTCACACACCCTCTTGGAATCTCAGGGTAACATGAGGGGCACTCTTTTGTCCTGGAGTTTTCCCCAGTTTTCTAAAATTTATTGAAAGCAAACATGGCTAAGGACACATAATTTCTTTGCCTGCTTTTTCAGGTCACTTGCATGCAGGTTTGGAGAATCAGATGGAGGTGTGGTTTGGGGTTTTCTTCTTTCTTTAACATTCTTAGTTGTAAATCGCAATATGTATCAACACATTATTATTTATACTCTAGTCTATCTAAGTGACTAAGCTCATTTTAATTGCAAAATTGATTTGGTATAGGAAATTATGAAGAATAATTAAAAAAAAACCAAAAGCCTGCACTATTTCTATAGGCAAGGTCATCTGCCATGGAATTTGGTGAGAGGGAAGAAAAAAAGTCCATCCTCCCAGTGACATGGTTCACAGACCTAACACACAAAGGAACTGAGCAGAACAGGTGACTACTGGATTTCTTCTCTCCCACTCTGGGAAAAGGAAGCAGTGCAACAACAATAATTCTGTTCCTACCAGAAACTAAGATTATTTTTTTTTTTAATTCATAGGGAAAAAAATGTGACTAAACGATGTCAATTTACTTACAGTTTATTTCGCTTTCCTGCATTTTACATCAGTCTCACATAACACCTGATCTGAAAAAGTCCCTGGTAACACAAGTTTAACTTCAACATCAGGAGCAGACCAGCTAAAATAGAGGAAGCTTCTTGCAAGAGAAAAGTTAAATATTTGTGCAATCGTTTGCAGGATCAGGACCATTGTTGTCAGTAATTGACTTTATCTTCACTCACAAAACAAAACAAAAAGGATATTATGCATGTTTATTTTATAAGATAACTTGAAAATGTAATTTACTGAAGAGGTTTTTAAACTCTAAATATATTGTTCTATGCTGCTGCTCGTCTTTTAAAAACCCGAATCTCTTTTTTCGTTCATTTTTGGCAATTTTCTAAATGAAAACAGTTACAACATGGAAAACAAAGATCATCTAAAAACACTGGAATGACACCTCTGATTTTTAATTAAATCATTTTTGTGAATAAGTGGACTCAAAATCTCTGATAATTTTGGTTTCTTTAAAAAGGACTATATTTTGGAAAACACTGGCTATCTGTTTGTATAGTACTCAACTCACTATAGCAACAACTAGGATGAGGGCATTGAAATCCAACTATGACATACTTTGGGTATGAGCAATAAATTACTACTAATGAGCCATTATAGTAGCTGATATTTTCCACTCTAAATTCTTGCAATACATCATGTTTTTTTATAGCCTAAAACTGAATTCATAGCCAGCCTTTTACTTAACAACAACAACAACAACAAAAAAAATGCCAGAGACTATATTTGGCAATAGACAGTACAAAAATCCCTGTCTGATTCATTAAGGTTTCAAGAGACATCTTTTCAAGAGGAAGTGCAACTTTCAAAAAGGTCTGTGTTTCAGCAGGTGCAATTTTGAACATCAAGTGAGCGTCAGAATATGAAGGCTTAGCGTGCAAAATGAATCGCCAATTATTTGCAATGTTTCATCAGTTCTAGAGACAGGATATTATTAACATCAAAAACATTAATACTGATGCAAATTTTCAAAAACTTGAACAATTACGTGATTTTATTTTGTGATACTTTTTCCAATACAGTACATAATTCAAATGTACTTTTAAAAAGAAACAATGGTCAATTCAAAAGCCTCCTTTTCTCCCTGTAAGCAGAAAAAAATCAAAAAAAATACCATCTAAAATCAGTCTAGATACACTTGTAGTCATAAGAGTGGCTTTACTGTTAAGCAGACAAAGCTGCCATGTATGAAACGCAGAGAGTCCAAAACCAGAGCTGCACACCTTCTGACAAACAACTATTCTACTGGTTTTGCTACTGCCTTTGAGGTTGCAAAATCACCCAGTTTCAAGAATTTCCTATTAATATAGTAAGTGCTGTTATTATCAGGAAAATTATTTTTTCTGATATTAAATTTTAAATCATAGATGTCTTAAAAGCAAATAAAGCTCTTTTCTCTTTCTCCCAGAAAAGAAAAAAAGCTAGAAAAAATTGTAAACCTTATTTAGGTTCCTTGGATTTAATTTTTTCTGATTTCATGGGGGGAGGGAGGGGAGAATCCCACTAGCACTGGTAATTGCATAAATGCTACAGAAAAAAAAAAAAGGAATGGATGAATAAAATAATTCAAGCGGTGACGTTTACTACCTGGACCAGATTAGTTTGCTGCAAATCTAATTTGCATAAGATAACATTAAACATAGGGGAAAATGTAACTAATGCCCAGAACAGCGTATGGATATATAGCTCAAGAGCCAGTAAAAGAGTGTGAATAAGTGAAAATAAGGGAATTATTATTTAAGGGCTTTATATTTAAAAATGAAGTAATTTTGAAGATGTTACTTTTCATATTCGTTTTATTTCCTTTCCCCCTGTCTTGGATTACTTTTACACTGTGGAAGTTTGCCTCTTCCAGCAGATGATCTAAGCAGCTTGTGGGCACGTATTTTCATCCATTATAAATTTCTACGCACTTTATTAGAAATTAAAGTGATATTATGAATAATCTCAATAGCAGTGAAATCTCAACACCTCTAAGACATCAGCCAAGGTGTACTTCTGATGCACTTATAAGATTACTTATTCATCATGCCTCTATTGAATACAATAAAAAATAAGGTGCATTATGTTAGAAAGCATTTTATTGTCTTCTTCTGTATCTCATTTTATGCCTAAACTAGTAAATGGACTTCTTTCTAATGACATAGCCATGTTATTATCAAAGTGCATATTGTACTGCCCAAGATGAAAGCAGCATGTTTGGAAATCCAATTACAAATTCTTTCAATCAAAAATACTGTGAATGCATTTGAATATTTTTTGACCTAAAAGAATTAAAACTACAGGTATACTATGTATTTAACATGTGGCTGCTTTTTTCAACTTTCCTTTTATTTCTGGGTTCACCTGCAAACACAGCTGAGTCAAATTCAAGTAACTTTGGCAGTTCTGAACATAACATTACTTTTCCACGATAGGAAAAACTACTCACTTTTTGCATATGGTGCCCATGAATAAAACACTTGAGATACTAACTGTTCAACCCAGAATTTGAAATTTATCTGTCCTTGTCAGGGATGGTGATTCTGTATTGCACAAATCAAAGAAGAGAAAGAAGAAAAGAAGGCAGGCATGAAGGAAGCTTGCTTTTCTTCAAATGTCAACGTACAAAATTAAAGCTGAAGTGAACACCTATTTTAAGAAGTAGATGTGTAAAAATAACAATTTGAACACCTAAAGATTCAGCTTCAAGTGATGGCCATATCAGTGTGGTCAGTCGCCGAGAAAAGCTACAACCTTCCACCTGCCAGCCCTGCCAAATTCAAACAGGGCGGATGGACAGACCACACTCTTCTCCTCCTCACCAGTAATAACATTCCTGCAAGCCAGATTAGTCTCTCAGTTACATTTCTTCCCCACATTGCTTTCTATTTAGTTTCCTAGTAACACCTTTGAGATAACTGCTTCTTGAGACAGTTTGTTCTATCACACAAAAAAAAAAAGGAAATAAGAGTTTTGCCTTGGTCCTGAAGATAGTAGCAGCCTGTCCATTCACTTTTCTTTTCGTATTGAAACTGGGTACAAAATAGGCATTTTAAGTCATGATTCACATGACCCATTTTAGATGTCATTTTTAAAAGGGCATGATCTGAGCCCCTAAAGGTGCACATTTCTCTCCTTTAACTCTACAAGAAGCCAAAGATGAGCAGTGCAGATGCTTGCATGAATACCATCCCATTTGCCTCTGATGACATTCAAGAAGGACGAGCCAAACAAAAACAAGCACTGACGGACTTTGAAAGAAGCAGACCAATCATAAAAAACAAACACCCAAAGTAATAAAGATCATTAGTATAACATGGACCAGGCAGGCAGAAGCAGGAGGCAAAGATATGCTATTTTGCAGATGTTGAGACTTTCAAAAACTCCCCAGCGATGCCTCCTCAAACAGGCTCCTCGGAAAAATTACTTGCTATTACTAGATGGTTGCTTCAGCACAAGTCTGGTCATGGGGCAACCACATGAGGAGGATGTGGGAGAAGCCATGAGGGAGGGAAATACATGTCTCTTTCAAAAGATTTGGCTTCTCAAAAAAAAAAAAAAAAAAAAAAAAAAAGGAGGGAACTGGACCACAGGCTCCTCAAAGTACCTGGTGTTCAACCAGGCTACTGCCTGGAAAGATGGATGCTCTTTTTGCTACTTTAAAAAAAAAAAAAAAAAAAAAAAATCAATAAAAGGACCTCTTTTAAGAATAGGGCATAATTACTCACATTTAGGGTAGGTTTCCAGGCCGCAAATCCTTTGCAAAATATCTGCTAGTTCTAATGGTGGCACTGTGTAAACCACAAAGCCAACAGAAGGCCCTCACTCCTCGGCATTTTATGCCCTCAGCATTGGCCTCCTTAGATATTTCCTTTTCACTTCAGTGGAAGTGTTTTTAACCGCTCCCACTTAGATTTGTTCCACTTTTAGGATGCAGGCCTACATTTCTTTGCCTGATCTGAACCAAAGATAACGGAGTAAACAGGCTATAAGAGTGCTCTGATTCCTCCCAGTGTGGTTTACCTCAATTTCCTCAACTGCTGCAGACCTCATGGCTTACCTAGTTTTTGATAATCTTTCCTGATGGTAACTAATCCAAATAACTGTCTGCTACAGGTTTTGTCAGCCTACTACTCCCCAGCATAAATGCTGTTAAAACAACACTGACCATTACATTAAACCCTGGGGATCCTCCCTGTTAACCATGTGTCATCACAGAAAAAATGTTCTTGTTACTAGTCAATGTAACTGATTTCCAATCAAAGCAATACAGTTTCCATAGAAGAATTAGTTTGTTTCTTTAGCAGCTCTCAAGGGGCATCTGAAAATCTAAGAAAAAAGTAGGTGTATTCATGAAAGCCAAACACAGAATCTGAAAATTCATTTTTAAAAAATGGAAAAGACCACACAATGTAAATTAATTCTTGCTGTCTCCAAAAGCACTATCTTAAATTTTTGCACCAGTAGGTGCAAGGTAATGAGAGAGTCAACAGAACCAATGTGTGATTAATGTAAAATGAGCTATTAAGTTGCACACATCTCTAAGATTTTTCTCTCAGTGTCTGCTTTCTTCTGGATATAAAAGCCAGCCACACTGTTGAGGCAAAGGCTGTTGGGATGGACCACTTGTCTCCTCAATCTACTACAGTGTTTTCTTGAAAGCTGCTTCACCTGGCACAACAGTGGGGCTTGGACTGTTCTTTAAGGAGCAGGATGAGAGACATAAATGTAGCACAATGTCATGGTCCTCCGATGGAATAGACACAGCATCAATACATTCTGCATTTTTTTCCAGTTCTACCCACCATATCTCAGAAAATAATAGTGGAAAAAACAGACTTCACAAATATAATTGGATGTTCAGAAACAATCTCACGTTCTCCTTGAACAGCCCACGGAGACCTTAAAAAAATCCAAGCGCTGCTGAGGGCAATGATGTTAGTGAGAGGCAAAGATTTCATTCCAGCACCTTGTGTAAATTATTTTTTTAAAATATTTCACTCACACAGTATTCCTCATATGCTGTGTGGCTGTAGTGCCATTCTGATATTAGCTGTATTTGGGAGACAGCAGGATTAAGTATTTCTTCTATTTTTCAGTATCTGAGCAACACAACCAGTAAAGCATCATTGACTCCACTAGAGAGAGCTCTTGTGCTAACATAATTATATTAATAAACATAATTACTTATTTGAAATCAGTGGAATTATCTGTGGAGGAAGATGTGTTACACACACACGAGAAGAGATAGCAAAATCTGGTGTTGGGTGACCAGTGTTTCTATGACTTACCAAATACATGCTGCAAGATGTTCCCTTTGTGCTCACCTTTGGAAACCGTTCAGATAGAATATTTTCCATTTGCTTGACGACCTTTTTCAAATTACCCTGGCTGTGGGAAAACAAACAAACAAACAAACAAAACAAAACAAAACACAGACTATGGCCTGAAACCAAATTAGGTCCTCCTAACAAGCATTTCTTGAGTTGGAGGCTACTGCTTAGCATAAATTCACGTATTTCGAAGTTGTTAGAGTGACTGTAATCCTATTGAAATTCCATTGAGAATAAGCAATTAAAGGGGGGCATAACCGGGTTCAGTATGCTGAGATGGGTCCTGCAGAGCCCTAGGTACACATAGAGTTATGACAACAGGATCAGGATCCCTGCTCTGGGCTATTTCAAGGAAAAATACACAAAGTATTATCACTGAAGGAGTAAGAATAGATTAGGAAAGTTTTGACCTAATCCCGGTGGAGTTTAGATTTTAGTTATAGTCATTCATCTGTCCTAATCCTAGAAAATGGCTTAATACAGAAGAATGGAAGGAGAACTACTGAAGCATGCACAAAAGGTACAGAGAGGACTATTGATTGAAGGAACTAAGCTTCCTTTTCTACTCTGTTTCCCACTGCAATTATTGTATCTGTCTTTATGCTTCCAAACCTTAATTTCTTTGTTGAAAACACACAGATTGGTTTTGCTATTTTTATGGATGTTTTGAGAAGAGGAAGAACTGAATCGCAAGCTTACTTACCTGAAATATCCTGACTTCAGTAATACTTTGATGAAGTACCAGATCTAAGACTGAACATACATGCCCTAAAAAGCAAAAATTTTGCATGCTTTCTTACCATATAGTACACCAAAAGTCCATCTGAGTCCCTCCAATAAATCTGTAACTTTTTGATCAATAAGAGAGCACTGTCCTATCAAAGGAAGCACTAAATTACCAGTGCCCTTTATTCTCCCCACCCCTCCCTTCATCATTGCTTCCCCAATTCTCGCCTGCTGCATATCTTTGAGTTGAAAGGATCCTTAACCCGTGGCATCCCACTCGTTCTGTTATTTGTTCAACTCTGCTTACCACAAGGAAGACTTTGGGGAGTCATCATATCACTGGCCTGCCTTCGAACTTAAATACACAAGTGCTTTGGGTATCTTATTTCCAATCGAACCTGCTATGTTCCCCTAATAGGTACAATCACTGTAAAACAAGCTCTCTTACTTTTTTTTTTTTTTTAACTGAGTCATTAGAGATTTCTTTAGTGCATTGGCACAAAATACAAATTTATTTGGCTGATTGCTTCCGCTCATGCCTCCTCTTCTAAGAAGCATTAGCATCACATATCACACATATCAGTCCAGTGCCTTTAAATTTACTTTTTTACAATCTAGTATGCAAAAACATAACATTTTTCCTGGGTCTGTATATGAACATAAAAGAGCGTGACAGTAAATTACATACATCAAATTATTCAATAATTCAAGAATTACTGGCATTTTTAGTTTGCTTTGTAAGGAACTTTCCGCAAGTATCCACTGAGATTCAACATTTATTTATATTCTTTCATTCAGTTACCTGTTAATCTGTTGAATTCTTCTAACCTACAGATCAGAAAAAAAAAAAAGCAAACCCCGAAGTCCCCTTTTCTATGTTTCTACTATGCACTAAGCTGCATAATCTTGTTGCTATGTGAAATTAGCAGTAAAGACCTCTGTGCAAAACAAACCCTGACACATACTGTACATGAGTTACAGTAAGACAGCTACCTAATCACAGAAAACCAGGTCATATATCCCCGGCTACTACACATAGCTGAGATGTACGGATAATTCCTCCTTTACAGGGTTGCTTTGTTGACAGCTGTTACACAGACAGAATTTGCAACTTCCTTATTCAATATGAGCGTTTCGCTTTAATACATTAAGTGCTAATCAAGTTACACTAAATAGTAATATTAAAAGCAACTTAAAGCAGAGCTTCAGATAGAGGGTTATCCACCGCATTGTCAAATGTGAGAAGTACCAGCTTATTATACGAGGTTAGTCCTTCGTTTTCCAGTCTTAACAAATCGTTATGGGAAACTGCAGAGTTAAAGGATTTCAACCTACACAGGGATTCAGCACTTGAAAATGGGGTATACTGACAAAGAAGGCAAACCAATAACAAAATACATTCAAAGGCAACTACCCTTTTCTTTAGACACCCCGAATAGGGATCTCCCTAACTTGTTAGTGTTTAATTCCTTTCCTCAGTGCTCCCTCAAATTGCACTGCAAGAAATTTGCTAGCACAAAGCAAGCAGTCAACTCACTTCCTAAGTCAAGTAGAGCAGTTAACATTGTTCCAAAACCACTAAAGAAAAGTGCTGATACCACATTTGATAAAAGTGACAGTGCTCGACCTCTTCCAGAAGTTTGTAACGTTGTCATCCTTTATTGAAGATAAAAGCGGGAGCAAAACACAATACAGAATATTAACAACGTCAATTCTTTCAGCTTCAGACAACAAAACATTTTGGTTTAAGGCTGGAGCTTTTTGTTTTGTTTTTACATTCTGAATTATAGTTTATCTTGGTTTTGTCATCTTTTGGAGGTGTTGTTTTATGACCAGCTGCTCAGGCTGAGCTGCAAGCCTAACTTTTTCTGGAAATGTGTTGCTATAGAGTGGCTGTTCATGAATTAGGCAAACAGACAGTCCTAACAGAAAATACTTAATTGATTTCATTGCATGTCAAGTAGATTATAAAATACATCAAATTGTATTTCACTAAAATTTATTTGGATGTTTGAAATAAGAAAATCGGGTGTGGCTTTCTTCTTGGTTTTTTGGGGTTTTTTTTGGTTTTTTTTCCCAGCAGGCCTTAAGATTTTAGTAAAACTTTCTTTTCCCATGGAAACTAGTGGCAGTGAAAGATCATTTGACATAAACATTGCATGTACTGAACTCTGAGTCACGCAGTTATATTTTGATTCTTAAAATATCAGAATATTTTAAAAGTCAGAATTGTGTGGTATCTATTTATAATGTGAACTAGATACAAAAAGAGAAAAACTATTGGAAAGATTTGCTAAACCATTTCTGTATTTAAATGTTGATCAAACTGTTAAAAATAAATCTTCGTTTCTTTTGAGTGTGAGTACTCTGAGCGTGCCATGTCATCTCTAATGGAAAAGTCAGGTCATTTACTCAGGTATGATGCACTTGCTACTGAAAAAAACATGATGATTTGTCTCTTTTTATTACATATTATTCGAATAATGCTAAATAATTAAGTTATTTAGAATCGTGGAACTTGTGACATTACCAAAGTAAACAGAGATGGTAATAGGAAAGGATTTGGCATATTTTTGCTTAGATTTATACTATCCCAAAAGATTTCACAAAAGAAGTTGGAAAGATACAAATAATTTTCAAAACTGTTAAAATTTGATTTAATTAAACACTGAAATTTTATCATGTGGTTCTAAAAGCATTATGAGGGAAAAGACAGTATATGATTTAATTACACATCAGAATTAGTTTCCAGATCCTTCATAGCTAAGGTTTCTTTATAATCTGTAGATGACTTTATGATTTAACTACAGAAATTACCTTGTCACAGAAAGATTAAATGAAAAACCCAGCTAAGGCAGGATTCAGCTTCAGACTCTGAAACATCACCTGAGGTGTTTACAGTAGGTGTTTGCACACGAGCCGGAGGTGGAGGGTCTCAGCTCCCTCTGAAGTTGATGGAGATTTTGCCAATGTGGCCGATAGCGTCCGGAGCCCCAGGCGGGTTCCTGCTACGGCAGCCTGCCTGGCCACCAGCTCCTGCTCCAGGGGGGAATGAGTCTCCCCTACAACCTGTGCCAGATCTGTCAGGCCTTGTGGATGAAGGTAATGCCCATGGGAACTTAAATGATGCTAGATGCCTATATTTAGGCAAATGAACAAGTCCCAGGGTCCCACTGACTCTGACAGGACTTAGACACTCGCTCACACATGAGCATCTCCACTATCGATAGACACTTCTGTTAGTTGTCTGAATCTGGAGCCAAATCACAGCCACAGTCTCACCCACCACATGTACCATAGCTTTCCTTAGGAGGAGTACTCTCCTAACTTAAATCTTTAATTACTAAAATGCTTCGCAACCTAAAGTATTGGTGTTACAATATTCATATACCTGCTTTTTTTCTCACTTTCTTTTTATTGCTCATAATTGCGTCTTCTTCAAGAATATGAATTTCCTGAAGTTGAAAAACCTTCAGCCATTACATACTGTTAGTATACTGCTCTCTCTTTCTTACTGTCTTTCCTCTGCAGACACCTCTTGACAAATCTGTGCACGCCTCACTTTGATACTCTATCCCCATAAACCAATTTTGTCTCCCATTGTTTCCATCCAGATTATTTTTGTTGTTCTCTAAATTTCTCCCAGGCTCTTTTTAGTAATGTGAAATTCAGAACTGAAACAATATCAGCTGCCGCCAACAAGGCTGCGTAAAGTGTTGTTTATACCTGGCAACTCTTCCAGGGAAGAAAACAAAATGCAGGAATTAGAAGTGACAAAAAGCTGATAGTAACTGATGTGCCAACTGTACTGCAACCATCTGTGTTCTGAATCTTTGTCTTTCCAAATTGGTAGGGACTATAAGAAAGTAATTTCAATTCCTAAGAAGAATAAATTGCCTTGAAAGTAACTTGTATCTACTGCCTGCAGGAAATCCATTAATGAATCTTTATTCTGTTCAGAGATAATTTTCCCAGTTTCCTTCACTTTTGTTTACTCTTACAAACTGAAATTATCTGGCATGGCAAAAAGACTATATTCAGTCATTGCCCCACAATCTACTGAAGTATCCAAGGTAAAATTTTAAAAGCTTGCAAATAATTTAGAGACCAAATCCAAATGTTCAGAAATTAATGTGACACTAGCAGTATTTCAACCCAGGAACTTAGACATTTAGATACAGGAATTTAGACACAGACGCTCAGTGGATTTTTAGAAATTGCCTAATTTCTATTGCTTTCCATAGGAATTCAGAAGTTCCAAGCTTTTGAAAACCCCAGTAAGTATGAATAGTCCCATGAGGTAATTTACAATACCACCTTTTGTATCAAAATGCTTCAAAAACTACTCTTTGACTATGTAAAAGAAGCTACTGTGACCAGATTCCTTTTTCTAGCTATATTTGGCTAAGATGTAACCATCTTATCCCCGAAATTATGATCTCGGTACTTTATTGGCATTTCTAGATTAGAATATTGCACTGAAATCTGTCTGAAGCCACGTCTTCAAATTTATTCTCAGACTGAAAACTCACACATATATTAGAGATTTATTTTTAAATAGCCTCCCTGCTCTTGTCAATGGGTTGCAAGATCTACTTCTAGGTGAATTTTAAGGCACTGCTTTTCACCTGTGCAGCCCTGATTTGTCTTTTCTACATGACTATGTTTTCCCAGGATACATTCCTGCATTTGAGACCTGTGGGTACCTTTCGTTTCAAACAGAAGAGGTACGATCAGCATTTTCTCTTCAAAGACAACTTCACTTTGGAGTTAATATCCCCCATTGGCCCAGAATAACTGGAGACTGTGACTTCCTTCTGTTTAAGCAGGCCTAGAGTAAGGAATTACCTTTAGACTTTGCTTAGCAGTAATTTCTAATTTCAAAAATACCAGCTGACCCAGGAAATGCGTTACCACTTTGGTTCTGTGATTATGCCTGTACTGTGTTCCTCACATAAACAATAGAGCTAATATTGGAACTCTTTTAAAAATGCAGGGAAATGATTAATTAATGTGGCTATTAATTATTTGGGAAAAGGTGAAGTCCAAGGTGGCATATTCACAGATGTCAAAATAATTTAGGTTACTGCAAACCAGGAAGAACTATGTGGAATTCCAGAGGCACTTTAAAAGATAGACAACTGCGCAGCCTGACTGCAGTTAAAACTCCATGTTAACAAAGGCATGTTAATGTACAGTGGGAGGTAAAACATTCAATATGATCTGAGCTGACGATACACCTTCATGAGCTCTAAGTGAATGGTAATCATTTGGGAGTCAGGCATAGGAGACAATGAGTCATTGTTGGCATCTCCATTAACATATTTATTAATTATTTGTGGGTTTGGGGGAATAAATTCTAAAATATATAAAAAAATGGATTTAAAACATACCTGAAAAATTATATAATGCCATCATCAATCAAATTAGGTGGGCTTGCATTAACTCCTCATAAACCATTTCATTCCTTTGCATACTTTCCCTTTCTCGTTTCTATAATTTATTCATCTTTTTAACATCTGTTTTAAAATTTGATTGGAAGATCTTCCAGGCAAGAGCTCCATGTTTGCACAGTATGTTCCCAAAGGAACCTTATACTGTCTGGAGGCTTGTGGACACCAACACACTACAAGTTAACACGTGCTATTACAGACTAGTTGTATGCTTTCATTCTGAATGTTGTGCTTAATTCTAGCCACCTCATTTAAGATAAATAATAGAGGGCAAATGGAAGGTGTTCACAGAACATAAATGAGAATATAATGACAGATTTTCATGAAAGTAAAGCTTTTAAGGATCAGGATTCTTTCCTTTGGAGAGGAAAAATGTAAGAGAGAAATAAAATAATGCGTGCAAAGGCAAGAGCAAATTGTGAACTTTTATTCATCTCCTCATTGCAAAAAAAAAAAAAAAAAACAACCAAGGAGACAGCCAATAAAATTAAAGGAAAATTAACGACCTAGAAAAGGAATTTCATCCTCTCCTTGTGTGAAGGGAAGCAGAAGAACTCGCTGTGATAGCATACAATTGAGCCCAACAGCTCAAAAATGAACAGGATGGAAGGGGGTCATTCAGATGCCTGAACATGGCACATAGAGACATTTAACATGATCTAAAGTATCCTAAGAGGTCCGTGTGGCAAATATAACAGAAAACCTACAGGAGACTTGCACTGTTCTGAAAGCAGGTGGAGACCAGTGGGAACACTCAGGATATCTCCATAGAATAAAAATTCCTTAAGGATAGAAAAGTTCATTCTTCAGTGTATAAACCAACAAGCACCTGGCTAAAATTAGGATAGACAATTACCTTCAAAGAAGGTTATTCTTACAGATTACATTTAAATGATAGATAATGGCTACTGCCACGAACAGGTTGCTCTTGCTCTTTTCCTTCTTGGGTTTTCCCCACGCCAGCTGTATGGGTTGCTCAAAATTGATCTGACTTTTACTGCTTACCATACCTCATCATATGATTGTGCCCAATTTGTTTACAGAAAATTGGACAGTTATTTTTCCAAAAGGGAAGTTAACTTAATCTTGCCATCAAAGATCTGGGTGCAGATCTCTTTTTGAAGCCTACTGGGTCGGGTGAAACTGATTATCCTACAACGCTACCAGGAAATTAGCTTAGGCTCTTACTACGGTAGGGGCTTAGAAATTGAGTGAAAGATTTCCGTACCAGGTAACAAAGTGTGTCTCATGGTCTTTTTTGTTATTATTGTTTATACATAATTATGGATATGGTTTGGTGTCATTGATTGCACATAGAGACATCTGTTACTTGGAGGCTGGCATCTCAAATTCGTAGTCCATAGCCCTCTGGTGGGTTGAATATAGGAGGTAAGTTTTTTTCCCTACAGAGGCTACATGGTCAGAATTTATCATGATTATCAAGTCACCCATAGTAGCGGGGAAGAGTGGAGGAGCATGCCTGTAAATACAGCTTCTTCTCTGGCTGCATAATCAGGCAGTAAAATAGGAGGCAATTTTCTGCCTGTGGATTTTTCCCCTTCACTAATATTGATAACGGGCGCTATCTTCTATATTCAATCCAGTCAATACTTGTGCACTTAAAGCCTTTTTCATTTTTACACCTGAAGTCTATAACCCAATTTTGCCAGTGGCTTCAAAAGAGCTGGAAAATCCTTTCAGAAACAGATCTGGGGGAGGTCTCTGGGGACTTCCACTGGAAAGAAGAACGACGTTTTCTGTCTTTTGGGAAATGGGGCAGCTTTGGGACTTTCATTTAACAGGACCTCAATCTGGCCTATCTTGTCTTGATGGGGAATAGATTACCATCCTGATTTGTCCTGATACAGTAGCCTCGATCCTTTTGTTGTTAGATACTGAGTCTACTTTTCCAGTGGCAAGAACCAGAGCATGACATTAGCGTGTGGCAAGTTCAAACAAGCAAAAGATAATTCTTCATACAGTGAGTGCACAGGTGTTGTGCAACTCCTTGCCACAGGATGCTACAAATGCTGGAAAGCAGAGCAAGTCAAAAAAGGAATAAGAAAAAGTAGAAAATTAGAAAAATCAGTGCAAGGGAAAAAAAGTCGGGGGCCACTAAACACAGAGGTATTACTTTTATCACAAGTCTTGATCTGAGAATGGCTGGAGCCTGGGAGAACATCGTTATATTCTTGCCCTGGTGCTGTATTTTAGCATAGACATTCTCTGTGAACCTCGCAGAAACAAGCTGTGGATGGACCTTTGACATCTTGTTAGGGCTTTTATATTTATTTTTAAAACATTTAATTCTCAAAGCTGCTCAGAATTTGAAAAGTAAGCACAAGTTTCAGGCAAAATAATTTAATGTATATTTCTCAAATAAAAGTGTTTCATAAAACCATTTTACCAGATGTGTTCACTTTTCCCTTTCTCTCCCTTTTGTAATCAACATTTGATCTTTTTTCTTTTTCTATCCATATCCTTTTATACTTTGATTTGTAATCGGTCTTTTCCTGAAAGTACTTATTACTCACATTGTAAATCTTTCATTGTTTGTACAAGCCCCGTGTGCAGGCAGGCCTTGAACTCTCTGAAGTCCTGTAGGCATCTCAATTTGCATAGCAAATGATTGATGATGACAAAATCTGATGTCATATTGGCTTTTGTTTTCAAACTGTGAAGTGTTCATGCAAGAGCTTTGAGGAAAAATGTTTCAGTTGAAAAGGAAGAAGAAAAATCTCAAAATAGCGCTTCAGTGCTGTTCTTATTGTTTGATAACAGAAACCCAGAATTTAGGGCGAGATGAAAAACATTGCTTACAAAGAGAAAGCACAGTGAATTGTATACTGCAAAGTCTTGCAACAGGACAATCTACGTCGATATCTTTATAGGAAGGGCAGATAAGGTCTTACAGACACAAATCCTTACTCTAACAAAGACTTCAAAAAAAAACTAGAAAGCCTGATGTTCTCAGTGATTGGGAACAGTCTCTCAAACAGATATATATTTTATTAAAAATTGCAGCAATTTCTGTAAAAGGGTTGTACATGATTTGGGCCGCAGGTATAAAAGTAATTTTCGCCCAGTTTTATGAAACTACCAACTTAAAATCATGATTATGAAAGTGCTTTAAGAATAAAAAAAAAATAATAAATTCTTGTTATAGCACTGCATAAATCTAAACGGAACCAATTTGCTGAATACTGTGTACAGGTCTGATTACGTCCTCTGTCTCAAAAAGATGGTAAATGTACTTAGCAAGGTGAAAGAATCATCAGAGTAATTTCACTTTAGATACAATGGAGAAGGGGGAAGCTTCAGGGCACCTCCCTGGGGACAAGCCAAGACTGGGCAGGATGTCAGCCCACAGGTCGGGATCGGGATCGGACCCAGTGACAGTAACTAGGACTTCATCATCTTGGACTCAGAAAGCCCTCGAACCACAGATTGCTGGAGGTTGACAGATTATTCTGGAGAAAAATCTCTGTATCCTCCTCCTGTTCATACACTCCCAGCAGCATATATCTGCCACTATCAAAGACACAGGACATAGCCCAGGACAGCCCTCCTTACGTTATATTGTTATCATGAAAAAAGATGGAGAAGGGATGGAAGTTGAGAGCAAGGCTCAGTCCCTTGAGTGGGAATGGCATCAGCTGGACTACACATCAGATGGAGAAGCCAGAATCATTTAAACAAGGCTGGCTGTTTTCCAGATGGAAAAGGCTGCCTTTATCTAGCACTGGTGCAGTAAAATGTTCATTTTGCATACTTTTAATGCTGAAGTAGTCAGTTGGTTTAACCAGGGTGAGGTGATTAACTAGAGTGTGAAAAGGTACAAGAAAGGGAAGAAGAGCTTCTTAAGTTGTATAATGAAGTTATCCATCACATTGCCACATAGGACAGCTCTTTTACACCTCAGTATAAAAATTGGCTGGCTCCAGAGATATGATTTTACTTGAAGGTAAACAAATTAGTAACTCACTGAGATGACTGTAAGTCCTTTTCACAGAATCACAGAACCACTTTTCTATGAAAAGAATTATTTACTACTAATTCAGCCTATCACAATCTCCTCCTCCTCCTTTCCAAAGTCCATCTGTAAACAACCTCTGCGTATTCCTCACGTTAGTTAAATAACAGTTCAGTGGTCTGGAGACAGGGAGTACAAATGACTCTGAGGTACTCAGGTCTATCCAGAACAAGTTTCATTCAAACAGACATTCAAACCAAAATGTCCAAACTCAGCTATGTGGTCCGGAAGAAAAGGAAGCAGGAAGGGATGCAGAGTAGGAAAGAAGAGGTAATGACAAGAAGATGATGATTAGCAAGCACCTCCTTTTTCAAAAATTTCTGTTATCTTTCTTATCTCAAAAAAAAGCACAAGTGATGTCTTTCCGCTAGCCTAAAACAGACATCAAAATAAATAGGAAAAAAAAAATCCTTCACATTAAGCTAATATAGCAGTAAGCAGCAAGGCAGCCATATAGAAGGCAAATATCCCCATTATATAATTAGAAAATGAATTATCTGTAGTATTCCAAACATTTGCTTGAGTATACAGCCATATTCCTCAAATAGAATGTGAATGTTTATACATATTTTAACAGCCACCTCTTAAAAGGCTTCACAGAAAGTCTCCTTGGGAGAGAAAATAAATTCCCCCAAACCATTATGAAGTAATCATGAAGAAATAAATCTTGCACTCCAGAACTGTTCCCAGAGAAAGCGGATCAAGGGCAATTTCTAAATGTATTTCTCCCAACTGTTTCATAACCTAAAAGGAAGGATCCTTCATTGAAAAAGGGAAGGGTGCAGTCTGAATCCAACCTAATCCTGACACCTTCAGGCTAAGCAAATGCATGTTTTTTGAGCGAGTATTGGAACTTTCACATAGAAGGGAAATGTTGTCCCTTGTTATTGAGAGGTTGCTGGTCTACACAGCACTGAAACTTTTGTACATTCTGCTGCAAAGTAAAGTAGCCAAGGCAAAGGCTTCACCTCTGTGCTTCCAAGTTGATAATTACAGCATCCCAATTGTCTAAAAATGCCAGGACCTCAAAATCTGCTTCTTGACACTCAAAAGATGAGAAGGGACCATAACACATGCTCAACCAGGAAGCCCAAATGCTAGGAAACACTTTCCAGAGTAGTCTTTTCAAATGACAGTAAGAACCTAGAAATTATGACTGAGCCTTCCAAAGAAAGGACAGATGCAGCCTGACCAGAAAAGGAGTGGTAAATAAGAGAAGGGGAGTTTGGTAGATCTTCAGGGCTGTAAGGAGTCTACAGACACTGTTGAAAAGGAAGTCTTGATTACAAAACAACCAGCAAGCCGTATTCCAGTGGTGGAACTCAATGTGCTCTTGCCCAAACAGGACTATGTGTCTGGCCCAGTCCTCAGCTAGATTCTTAGGAGTCAAATATTCTTGGTGTTGTAAAAATAGATGCCATCTGATATTAGGTATTGTTAATGAGAACTTCCAAGGAGCAATTATTTACATTTAGATGGATTTAAAGCGGCTCAAAGGCTTTTCTTTTCGCTTGTAATTTTAAAGTACAATCTTGCTTTTTGCAAAAGCAGTTTAACACTGCTATTAATAAACTTGCAAAAGTTGAAATACTATTGTGAAAATTACATACGCTGTACTATAACACATAAACTTGGACATATTAGAGTATACAAGAAGGAAATTAAAGAAACAGATAGCCCTGGAAATCAGAATTTCTCTGGCTAAAGAAACTGGAATCTGTAGAATGGTATATCTGTGTCTACAGACATTAAGGTCTAATGGTCATGGACTACATAACCAACTGATCCATAACAATGCCTGGGTCAGCAGTCGAGAGTAAGCCTCTACTCTGTTCGCACAAATCCTGGGTCAAAGAATATGAGTGCAAGTGAAAGTAATCAGAATTGTCCTTTACCTGGTCTATTTGCCAGATCGGTATAGATATCTTCCATGCTACTATGACTTATAAACAAACAAACAAACAAACAAACAAACAAACAAAAAGACAAAACCAAAAACAGATGGAAAAAAAAAAAAAAAAACCAACCTAAATTGCAGTAAACATTCAAGAGATTTTCTTAACCTGCCTTCTAATCTCCCTTCTAGAAGTTCTCCGTTATGTCCGAAGTGGGCAAATAGATCTCTGTCTAAAGTATTGGATTCAGATTAACAACAAAGATTTAGAGGATTTAACCATAGAAGCATCAAGCGTTAGAAGAGACAAGAACTCAATTTCTATTTTTTGGTCTTCTAGTTAGGTGCGTATCATTGACCTACTCTCATTTGTTCCCACTCCCAGTTGCTACCAGTAAATTGTCATCAGGGACTTAAAGGCGCAAAAAGAAGTTTGTGGTTTTTTTTTTCCTTCTGGCTACTTACCAAGTATTTCTAAGTTTTGAAGCATTTTCAACTAAACAATGTCAGGTTTTAGTAACTGCAAACCAGGATTGCTTGTTGTATTCCAGTTTAGGGCAGATTATATTTTCAAGGAAAGATTCAAATTTTCTGAGAATTTAAATAAAAAGCTAATTTGTTTAAACCGTGTTTGAATCAGTTACATTCTAAAACTTGTAGATCAATATTTTCAAACAGAGGGACCATAATATTTCCCATAGATATATATGTGTGTATGCATATGTACGTATACTTGTATGAAATTTCTCGATTATGTCTAGATTTCAGAAAAGAGAGCCTTTTTTCCACACACCTCTCCACTCCGCTTCTCTTTTGTCCTTGCTCAGGCCCTGTAGATGTTTACAGAGTGCTTGTGTACTCATCAAAACTGTTGAAAATCAGGCTGCACACATGTGGATTTAAGTGAAAATTCCCCTGAAGGGACCAGTTCTGTTCTACCTCCACTCTAAAGGCTTCCAATATGCTCAAAACAAAAAAGGAATTTCTGTCAGAATTTGCGGTTTGGAAATGAAATCTGAATGTTTTGACTGAGGGTTATCATTGACGCATGTTCAATCTGACTCACAGAAGACTTGAGTTCAGGTTCCTTTGGAGCAGAATTTTTCATCACAAATTGCTCCAGCTTAAATGCGTCAGAGAACACATTGCAAGAGGTTTTTGCTTCTAAATCTGCTGTCTTAGTCACAAGATAAGACCAATTCTTACTGTTAAGTCTCTAAATGAAATTTCCTTCCTAAACGTGACTTTATGCATCCCTTTCTGCAAACGTTGGCACAAGGAAATGACTTCCATCCCTTGATACATAAAAGAGTTAAGAGCTTTCTCCAAGAAGTGACCTAGTCAGAGATGCTGAGCATCAGCTGTTACTGACCAGAGTGGAAGCTGCTGGTGCTCAGAAAGTCTGAAAAACTTATTTAGGTTCCTAAATATGTATTTTGACTCCTGGTTTGGCTCAACAGCTAAAGAAAGAATTAACAGTGACAGATTCCAGAGGAGATATTGCTGCCAGAAGGACAATTTCCTCTAAACTGGTTAGCAGAAGTCCAAATAAATCTGTCTTCAATGAAAGTTTTCAAAACAAGACCATGAGCGGTGTGTTGGGGTAAATATCCTCGATAATCTTGGCAGTCAAGAAAGGAGAAAGAAAAACTGAATCTGGAAGAAATATGGGAATGGCTATTCTGAAACAGAACTACAGGCCATCCATCAAGTATTCTATTTCTAATATTGACCAGTACCATCTGCTGCAGAGAAAGACTATAAAACCCTCTCTTAGAGCAGCCCAAGTTCATCAGTTGGCTTATGCCCTAAGACACGACGGTTTATGTCTTTACAAATCTTGGGGGCAGATAAAGCAAGAGGAAGGATTCTGGGCATTTTATTTACCCATAGACTTACCCTTTTCTGGAATCCTGCTAAATTAAGCTCCTGAGTACTTAGGTATACAAACTGGATTGCTATTCATGTGTTTGAAATGTTTTGGGACAGGCAGTTTTACCACATCGTTTTACCCATTTCAGCCATTGCAAACACTATTTATGCAGTTAAATCCAGTAGCGGAAAGAAAATCAAATTGGTTATGTACACAGAACTTGTACCGCTTACACAGTTACTTACATAGTACTAGCATAAACCTTTCCTTCCAAACAAAAGAAAAATATTAGGCTTACACAGGACCCTTGATGGGATTCAGCTGCACTGGAACACGGTTCTGTGATGCACATGTAAAAGTGGAAGAGAGAAGTGTTTGGTGTGAATGTCCTAGGCCTTTATTCATCTTGCTATTTTTCACCATAACTTTTTTTTTTATCATCTTCCTGGAAACTCCTTCCAAGTTTTGTTTCAGCCAAGCTTCTATATTAGGCTGCTTGAAGTTTAGTTTCCCTTAGCATTTAGTCTGTAAAGTGATCGCTGCTCGGGAATGCCGTCATTTGCTTGAAGGTAAGTTCTTTGAACTTGATTTTGAAGATAAACAATATTCTTCCCATTCAACTTTCCAGAGCATTTCAAAATAGCTTCCAGATCTGAAGTAATGAACAATTACCATCCTTAGTGGAATTCACTAATTGCATGATTCATATGTAACACAAGATTCATTCTCTTTTTTGTATTGTTACAACTGACTTTATTTTTCCTAGTTCTATCTATAAAATTTTCAATTGTAAATTCTGCTATTGAACAAATTTACCTTGGCACATGCCCTTCCATGAGAATAACAAAACTACAAAAGTGAAAGGTGGTATTCAAAACAGAAAAAGTTTTCGTCATTATCCTATTTCTCAGTGAGTTTCGTGTGGATTTTTTAATGCAAGGCAAGGCAAGAGTAAACTCATGACTCAGTGAAAGTAAGAAATAAAATGAAGAGGGAATTGGGACTGAGCCCAGGAACTGCAGTTTTAATGACTGTATTTTTATAAACTCATAAAGGTCCCCTCCGCCTGTCTCTTTTGGTAATCCTGAAGTGCCTTCAGAAAGCTGGTCTGAGTGATTTTAAGTTCTTTAAACTGCAGGTGAGCAATGCTGGGGATTTGGTTAGCTAGCAAGCCACAGTGTTTTGCAATTCCAGGGAAAAAAAAAAGACAGGTTAGAGCACCTTATAAATTTATCAGCGGTTACCAAAACACAGATTAAGCTAGATTTCTTGAAAGTAAATATATCTCATTAAGTAGGCAAAAAAAAAAAAAATGCCTTTGGGTTTTTTTTCTTCTCTCACACAAAGGTCAACCATTACAGTCACATCACTCACAAACTGCCCCCCAAAAAAGCTATTTAGGGTCACATATCACAAGGGCCAGCATAACACAGAATAAGCTGCCCTCTCAGTCTTCCTGCAACCCTCTCTGCTTTCAGGAGTGACTGCTGTACCCCCATCTGCCTTTTCCCAGCGATGTAATTCACATAAAATATTTTAAATAGGAAAAATTCAGATTCATAAGTCTTACTTACATTTATGGAGTCTTCTACACCTACCTATAGCTTTTTCTTTTTCAGATCATCCCAGGTTTTACTCCACCGTGCTTTCTGTTTCAAATCTTTAAGTTTCATGAAAGAGTAGTCAGCTGGGTCCGTCGCTTCCAGCAAGTCCGCCTCCCAAATGCTCAGAAAGACTAGAAAGCACCGTCTGAGGCCCAGGAGCTGACAGAGCTAGTAGAGATCTTTCTTTACACATTAATGTAAAGTGGCTAACTGCTTGTTGGTAAGAAAAACTGATGAAAAACTGCAAGCCATCAACAGTCCCACAGGGAACCACCAAATAGATTTGGCAGCTCAAGGTTTTAATTATTGGTTAAAGCTAGAAGTGACAGTGGGCAAAAAAGCAAGGGTCCAGCTGAGCTCCTGCTACTGAGTTTGGACAAGCCCAGGGCTTCCCTGCGTTTGGGTAATGCTGGAAAGGAACAGATTTGCTCACACATGTCCCACCCAGACATCTCCATTTGGCTGACCACGGGCAGCCAGCAGCTCGCGTGACCACCTGGCCAAACTTGCAACGGGCATTCTTTTGCAGCTTGGGTGAGAGCTGGAGTATCTTCTGTGGCTGTGGTGCCACGGGCTGCCATTGACCTTTGGCTCCACCGTGTCATTTCAGCTGGAATTTCCTCTAGGAGATGCAGGGTCAGCCACAGTAACCAGCTTCACCGATGTCACCCCTGGTTCTGCTGCATCCCTGACCAGTCTGGGTTTGCTGACGTTTTCTTGGTTCCTGGATAAGCAGCTCTTGTCCTATTCTGCTCCGCTTCCACCTGAAAAACAGGCTGGCAGGGGAACGGAGGACGGCCGGGAGCCTTGTGCGACGCTTGAAATGTCAAACGGGGCACGCGCTCTGTGGGCACGTGTGGCTGCAGGTATCTGCTCTGTACGCGTTACCTCCCACCGTTGGCTCTGGATACGGGCAAAGACAAGAAACGGAGTCATCCTCCCAAGGAAGGCTCTTCCTTCAACGTTAACAAGGATTTTTGCAGAAATCCCTCGGCTGCCGCTGTCTGTGTCCTTAGGACTGACAGCTCTCCCTGCTATGAAATCAGATGCTTGGGAGAGGAGGAGGAGTGCTAACTGGAAAACACAACGCAGGTGAAACACAGCACCTTGCGACAACACATGACTACATTTCATCTTTCGACCGCGCTGACTTTTCGCCAACCGAAAAAGTAGATGTACGAGGGTATTTTTTTCCTTTGTTAATGATATTTAACCTTGCCTGACGTGCATTTTCAATGAAATGATTCTACTTTCTAGACAAGTTATGCTGGGTTTACACAGCTTTAATCTGACGCCAATATTCTGGCTTGTTTTTTACTTCAGCTCTTCTATATTACTGCAGTTCAACCATTTCACCACAGCTTAAAAAAAAAAAAAAAGAGAGACTTTTTTAGTTCAAATATTTATTTATTTTCAAAAAAAAAAGAAAAGAGGGAGAAGAAGAGGGGAAATACAGGACTATCCTACAGTTTCTCAGAATTTATGGAGATATTACATACTCATAAATCCATGTGCTCCTTTATTAGACAAACAGCCCTTCTGAGATAAACAGCTTTACTCTTGAAAAAGATCTTTTAACTGCATAGTCCTCAGAAGAGAAAAGCTTTTAAATGCTTGTGAACAGTGGATTGGAGTAATTGGTGGAACAAACATTTAATAGAAAGTTTGGGCTTTTTTATACAAAATTGATTTTAATCTGGCTGCAGGTCACAGGTGCTAATTTGGTAGATGTGAGTCTGTTGTGAATATTATGGGTATTTGCCCATAATATTCAAACTGTCTTCTACAGTCTGCAGTCCCTGATTTAAAAGAGTGTCATGGTTGGGCTATTGCCCTTATTAAACAACGTTCTTTGACGAAACCTGAGCCTTATTGGTGTTTTTAGTTTTGTATTGTATTTATTACATGCAGTTTTAAAATCACTCTCATATAGCACATGTATTGTCAGCAACTGTATTTTTGGAACTGCAATCGGCTGTGGATCTTTCCATTGCTCAGTGACCCCCAACACACACGCCTCCCACCTGCAGGGTGCAGAATTACTGCATGGGGCTATAAGAAACTCGTTACATTTTCACGACACAACATCAATATTAAATACTTGAAGATTCTTAAGGTGTTTATGATTTCGAATGACCAAGGAAAAGAAACAGAAGGGATAAAGATGCGTTTATGTCTGCATCATTATTGTCCTATTTTACTCAGCTTAATACATTTGAAACATAGAGAAAACGTTAACAAGCTACTGAGAAAGTTATCGGTGAGCATTGAAAGTAGGCAGTCATCGGAAAACATCATAATTAGTCTTCCAGAGTGTATTTTCAAATCTTTTCTTGGAATACAGTCCCTTCATACAGAACAGACTTCTCTGCACTCTTTCCCTCTGTGTGTGTGTGTGTACATACAAGTGTACAGACACAGATGCTCATGAACGTACATGTGTGCATAATTCTAGTTCAACTATTTCCAAAACTTTCTGCACGGGGGAATAGTATATACGCAGCTTAAGTCTTTCTGATCAGTGAATAATTGTAATAAGCAGCCATTTTGCAAAGGATAGAAGTTAACCCTTATCTCCATGGTACGATGAATGTGGTTCTACGAACTGCTTTCGTGGCCTGGGTACAATTAGGAGCGTGGCTATAGATTGAGATTACAGAAGGGAAGGAAGAGCTGCTCACAGCAGAACACCTCTGCTGAAAAAAAAAAAAAAATTGACTGGTAGCGACAGTTCAGCTTCTACACATTTCTTAACACTTTCCTGCTGTTGAGTCCCGCTGCATTATAAAATCACCTTGCAAATCAGAAAGCTGTGATGGTTTAAACATTTTTATTTTAAAACAACCTCTGTTGCTCATAAAAGACAGGCCAAATGCCAAGGTATTTATTCTTAGAGTCGGATCCTACTGAGCATTAGCTGGCATACCACCTCAGACTACGACCCACAAAAGCTGAAGGCATGCGGTGGCTGTTTGAGATGTTCAGCACCTTGCAAAGCCGTGTGGGTGTTCAAGTTAGCATAATTAGTCCAAAGAGAGGAAAAGAGAGGAAAAAACAAAAAAAAAAAAAAGAAAGCTGATTTGGCCCACAATCAGAGAGCTGCTCCAGCACACAGCTGTATACAATACAGGTTGGTTTTAACAAGGACAGATTTAATCCCAGAACCTGAAACATCTCCACAAACCAGTTAAATTTCAGTATAAAATGTCTAAATGTCTGTTTTATCAAGCCACTTTTATGTTTTGCTGGCCCCCTTTATCTTGTGTCAACCAAAAATTCATAATAGCAATTTTGACTGAAGGCTGGCTTTAATTACAATTTCTTTTACAGGTCTCAACTGCTTTTTGTATCCTGGGAAATGAGAGCAATTCTTTCTATCTTATTCAGAAAGAAAATGAAAAGGTTGGTAAATGTATAAGTAATTTTAACTGATTCATTGATCTGAATACTTTTAAAGTAATACAGTAAGTATTTCTGTCACACTTTGAAGTTAAGCTTGGAGCTCAGTTACATCCCTTAGGGTTATTTTATAGCCATTAAGAATGTGTACCTTTTATCTGGTGCCTTCAATTAATTGAATTTCAAAAATATTCTCAAATGTTTTTAGAAAATCATTTAGTTCCTGGAGGACATTCCTGTGTGATTTATTGTTACAGTAATTAAAAGCAGTGAGTATTACACTGGTCACTGTTGGAACTCCTGTCTGCCTTTGGCTATATTTTGGTTTAAGTTAAAACATATAGTGCACTTGAGAGACTTGTGAAGGGAGGCAAGAAAAAAATTAATTCTTTTCAGATTGCTTCAGAATTTTGGCACACTTAGAAATAACCTCTTAAAGTGATCACAGTGATATTTACATGATAATTATATGCAAGCACAATTAAACTTCTATATTAAACAATTAAATAATGCTTTTCCTGCTATGGTAAATTATTTCTGACTACCCATATTAGTATTCTGTAGTTCTAATCAGTGCCATAAATAATTTTCAGTTTTACACATTCTGCTCTGAAGCAATTATTAAGAGCTCTCAGGAAAAGTAAAAACAGCTAATGAAAATAATTAGCAGGAAAAAATGATGGTTCATCCTGCATTGAAAGATAACCCTAACTGAAAACTACAAACGCTGCTTTAATTGCATCTTTGTTTTCTGAGCACACACGGTTCTGTTGCGTAGCCCCTTCTGTGCAAGAAGTGATCACTCGCGAGTAGCGTTTTGCGGAACTACTCGCTGGCGGGAAGATTGGTGGGCTGAGACCTGAGGTCCACTTCTCTTTGGTTGTGTAACACGGAGAAAGGAGCTTATTCCCACGTGGCTTCCCTGGAGCTCCACCTCAGCAGCGTTGCTCACCTGGGCAAGGTCTGCAGGCTCAGGCTGCTCTCCCCGCTCCGGCAGAGCTGCAGTGCAGGGAGGAGAACTTGGTGCCACTGACTCACTCGGTATCTTCTGCCTTGCCAGGGTCTTCAAGGAGGGCTGAGATAGCTAAGCTTTTAAGCATTTAAAATGATGCTCTTTTCCTACCGAAAAATAATTCTCCCCACTCATCCGTATACTAAGCACACTGAGACAGCCTTAGCTATTTCTCTAACCACAGCAATGGTTTTTTTTCTACCACAGAATAAACGTCTTCTCAAAATCGTGGGCTCACAAATGGAATTATGGTAACATTTGCTTAGAAAATTATTGAAAAAATAATTATGAGCCCATATCGTTGCGGACTACAAAAGACCCACAAATGATCACACAGAATGTGAAAATAGGTGTGTTTTATCAGCTTAGGCGCGCATTTATGAAAAAAGTATGGTTGTACAGATCAGTACAACGCAGGTCAGTACCAGATAAACATTTCACATTTAAATGTACACACTGAAGTCATTGTTCAAAGTAATAACCTATCCTTTTAATAAACCAACCCTTTTACACTGAAATGCCTAAAGGTTTTCTAATGTGTATCGGTCTTTTGAACATCACATAATGAATTTAATGTGAGAAAAGGAAAAGAAATGTACCTGTACGGATCCCTGCACATTAAGATAAACCTTGTTGCTCTGAGGCTAGCATAAAACTTGGCACCCAAACCAGATGAGGACGAGAAGAGTTTCAGTGAAAATCTGATTCCTATCCATGTATTTACTACATTCTGAATTATATTGGCTTTCCTGTGAAATTATTCCAGCTACGTAAATTATCTCAGAGGTTTCACAATTAAGCTAATGTGTTTCTAGGTCCTTCATAGTGTGCATGAGTTATGAGACAAGCATTAGTGTATTATTCCTTGACTAGGTGTGATTTAATAACCCCTACAGGAAAATAAAGGCCAAAAGAATAAGAGATCAAGCTGATGTTTTCTCCCATCTGATCTCTTGGAAAGTAGGTCTTCAAAGAACAGCCACAGTGCTGCAGGAATTGACACTGGCAATTAAATGATATTCCCTTTCTCAATGGAAGTATGTGGTGCTATCACCAGTGCTGTTTGTCTAATGACATGGAAAATTAAGGTTTTTAACCACTTGGTATCATTTAACAACGGCCTTTTCACAGCAGAGGGGGCATTGATCTAGCTACAGAAGTGGGAAAGAATGCCAAAGAATGCCAGGATAGACAGGACCAACACCGTGAAAAGGGCACCTTTTAATAGTTTAAACATTAAAAATGGTTGAAACCTTAGTATTACTGGTCATCGGAAAAAAAGAGAGGGAGAAAGAGAATCTGTAACGATGTTGTGAACAACATCAAGCAAAATCTAAAAATGTCCTTCCAGCCATGGGCTGTGGCCCATGGTTTTTTGGGAGCCTTTCCCAAAAGCTTTTGCTCTGGTTGCAATCACCTTCCCAGATTTATTGGTGACCTGTGTTCCCTTGGTGGTTGTGTCCTTCAGGTCACTATGGTTGACTCACATGCATGTCTCCTGGGATTTCAGCTCTGCTCAGTTTGATCACCCTCCTGCCTGGCTAGGCCGGTCTTTGTCAGAAAGCCACCGTGCTTTCTGGTCTGTAGGTCAAAGTGGCAATGGGTGGCAATTTCCAAGGTGTGCAGGTCGGCATGCGCAAATTGGGAAAGACAGACTCAAAAGTATGCTCGATTCCTTTAACCCTCACTGAAATAATAATAAAAAAAAAAATGGTGATCTCGTGGAACTGAGGTTGTTATATTATGAAAGATATCTATTAATGTACTGTTACTGGTGGTAGGTGTTAATATAGTACATGATTTTTTGAAGGATGCCTCCTGCCCTTGAACATCGCAGCAAATTTCAAGGGGGGGGCTGCATCCAACATGTCACCACAGCGGTTCCCCCCTCTGCTGCTCTGTCACTGGGAAGGGGGTTGGGTTGGAGCAGCATCTCCCTGGAGTGGGGGCTGCCGGGTCCGGGTGCCGGGTCGAAGCACATTTGGGCGGGAGGGGAGATGTCACCCCACGCTGTAAAACAGGGGCTCAGCCGGGCGGGCGGGCGGGCGGCTGGAGGGGGCAGGCGGAGGGGTCCCCCCCAGGGATGACGGCTCCCCCCGCGGGCACGGTGCTCCCCCGGGGAGCCTCAGCCCCGCTCCGCTGGCGGGGGGCGGAGGAGGGGGCTCTGCCTCCAGCCGAGCAGCCGGGCTAGGAGGCAGCCCGGGGCAGTAGCCCGGGGGCAACGCCAGCGGGACGGGCATCCCCGGGGGGAAGGAAGGGAAAGCCCAGACCCGCGGGGCCGGGTCGGGGGCAGCGCACGCGCCTCCCGGCTGATTTGGGGAGGGCGTAAGTGTCCCCCGGGGGTGGCTGGGAAGCGGAGCGATGTCCCTGTCCCGAGCCACGCAAGCCCTCGTCTTCCCGGCGAGCAGGCCAGCCCTGGGCGGGCAACCCGGGCATCCACGTCGCTGTGGGTTTGTTACTCTGCTTTAAAATGCAAAGGCTCGCTGCATGATTGGCTTTCTGTTTACAAGTGCAGATGGGGAGAAGGCTCACGTTTTCTTTCTCCGTGTGGTTTCCCCCGCCTTGGAAGCTGCAAGGGCAACCCGCGGAGGGAGAAAGGGGAAAGAGAAGAGGGTTTCCCAGTTTCAACATTCATCAGATTTACCCTGTCATTGCACTACAAGGTGCAGCGTGTGTCGAACATTACGAGCACGGGGCCATGCAAATGACACAGGCATGAAAGAGCCCTGGCACGAATAAATCTGTCGATGTACAGATGTTCCCTATTAACGTTATTGTTCAGCCTTGGTGGTTACAGTGGGAAGACACCGGATTAAAAATTCCCATTCCCACCCCACCTCTCCTGAACCTTTCTCCCCACACCTCTTTGTCTTCGCTTAATTAGGTAGGATATAATATTCTCTTTTTCTCCTCCTCTGTCGTACTGAGACGTCTGCCCAGGCTTACGCCTTTAAACAGGAATGATATTGATCCCTCCTCCCCCTTCTGTCAATCCCGATTTGTCCCTTTTCGTGCTGAACAATTAATTCAAGAAAGTACCGACTGCGCTGTAAAACTTAGCATACGGCTGTCCCTCTTTCCCTTTCCCTTCCCTTTCCCCTTCCCCCTTCCCTCTTCCTCTTCCCCTTCCCCTTCTCCCCCTTCACCCCCCCGCCCCCCCAGCAGGGCTGCCTGGGCGCTGCGCGGCCCCCGGGTAGGAGCCCGCAACGGGTTTGGCACCCGGGGCTGAGCGGGTGAAGGGGGGCTGCGCACCACGAAAAGACATTTAAGACCGGGGGGGTCGCTGCCAGCTCGCCCAGCCCCGGGCCCGAGTAACTTCTCCGCAGGGCAGAGCGGCGGCGGCGGCGGCGGCGGCGGTGGCAGCAGCAGCAGCCGCCTGCGGCTGAGACTGAGCGGGAAGGACGGACGGACGGACGGAGAGGATAAGCGGGAGCAAGCGCTCCTGCCCCGACCTGCCTGCGGCTGCCACCCCCGGTGGGAGGAAGCCCCCGGTGCCCGGGCAGCCCCGGCGGGCTGCGCCCGGGGCGGGCGGCAGCGGCGGGGGCGGCCCCGCCGGGAGCGGGTCCCGGGAGTCGGTCGACCGACAGCGTCGCCCCCTCCCCGCGGCCGGGGGGGGCGCTGGGCCCCGCAGCCCCCCGGTAGCTGCCGGCGCCCGGCTCCGCCGCGCTGCCCCAGGGCTATGAATAAAGGCCGGGGCGATGGGTGGACAGGTACAGGTGGCCACCTCCGGCGCGCAGGGCTAGCGCTGGCGTCCCAGCCCACCTCCTGCAACGGGAGGGAAACAAAGACGGCGAGAGAGGCAGAGGGAGAGTTGCCTGTAAGTTTAGCGCCTTTCGGTCCGTGACTCGCAGAGATAAATGATAGTTCGGAGGTGCGCGCAGTTAATCAACGCTACGGCTGCCTTACAGCGGGTGCAACCCGCAGATCATTAGGTTAAATGGAGGACACCCATGTCCTTCCAGAATCAATGCAATTATTGTTGGCGACAAGGACAACAATTGGAGTGGCAGCACTAATTTTACTAACCTGCTATTAATTATGGTGTCCCCCACGCCCCAGACAGCGTTTATAACCCGCGGGAGCAAGCGGCGCTGGCTGCTTCTGTTTTAAAACGGGAAAAGTTGGAAGCGGAGTGCCTGGCCGTGTGGGAAAGTGTTAATCAGTAGGAAAGAGTGTGATCAGTGGAGCTATTCACTTGAACGTCACTCTGGTACAGGGGGTTAGTGAAGTGGTTGTGGCGCCTGGGGACCGAAGGCACTGCACCGCTCCGCTCAGGTGCTGCACACTGAGAAATGTCTGCGTTAGTTCTCCGTAGCTCCCCGCGAAGTCTGCCAGCGCAGAGGAGAGGAGAGAAGCCCTGCCATGGCACAGCCAACGCTACGAGGTTTTAGCCGAAGCCTGGACTGATCGCAGGTAAATATTTTCTTCTTGTTTTGGTGGTGGTGCTTGTGTGTGTGTGTGTGTGTGTCTCTCTACGGAAGCGGGGGGGGGAGGGGGGGCGAGGGGGTTTATCCCCCCCCTCCCCCTTTCGGAGCCTGCTTTAGCAGCAAGGCAGCTGAAAACGAACTGCTGGAGGGAAGAGAAACTATCTGTGATGAATCATTTGGCTTTGTGCAGTCTTTACCTAGGAGAGAGGGCAAATGTATTTTAACATGTGTGTTATTTCTTGGGAAGGGGTGTGGATATGATATTCAGCGAGCACTAAGGTAAGGCATCGAGTCAAACTTTCCGGATTTTAAGGCAAACTTTAAAAGGCATAGAATTTGACCTTGCAAGTAGGAAAGTTTTATCTTCGCAGGCAAGTGTGTTCAGGCTCTCCGCTGCCAGAGAGCTCAAAGACGGTGGCGTTTGAGTGCCTGTGAGTCTGCGGCACTGGGGGTACAGGAGCTGGCGAGAGAAACCTTCCTTTTAGTCTTTGCTCTGCTAGCTAAAGCGTACTTGCGATGCTCTGCACCGGGCAGGTAAATGTGGATGTGTTGTAGGGTCCATCTAACCATACAGCAGCTGCCCAGGTCGCTGCGTTTGCTTCTCATGCTGAAAAGTTTTGTCTCTGTGTGTGAGTGTGTGTATGAGAGAGAGAAAGAGCGCGTGTGTTGGCTCTAGCTCTTAAGTGTGAAAAGTTAATAAATACAAAGAACAGAATGAGCATGTGAGGCCTTTCTGCTTTAATCTACATTGTTTGCCAAGAGGATTGAAGTCTTGCAAAAATGCAAGACTTCAAATGGATAGCTTTGAACGACTGATTTTACGCGTAGTTGTAATCTGAGTAAATTAATTAGCGGCGCCTTCTTATGCAACTGTTATGTTTGTCACCGTAGCTCTGCCGATCACAAGCCATTGCACAGGTTTGTGCAGATCGGCAGCATCAGCTCGCTGTCCCTCGATTCAGAGTGCAGGAGATGCAATTACACCTCAGGTGGGCTGCGAAAAAAAAAAAAAAATCGTATTTACTGGCGATAGCCACTTTATGGGAGCTAATCTACTTGAAAATGTTGTAGGCTGCCCTCGGTTCCATGTCAGATCCCAAATGGGCAACGTGTAGAGCTTCACAGCGTTTGTCAGGCGGTGTCAAGGTTGCTTTAAATCTGTAACGTGAAAACAAAGCAAAGTCGACTGAAAGAGCTCGCTAAAGTCTGTTTAGCCCATAAGCAAATTCCGTCGCTGAAATATTTCCAGGAGTGGCAATCACCCCTCCAAAAGAGGAGGCGATGAAAATGCAGATAGTAAAAGTGTAGCTGCATTAACTGCCTCTAGATCATGTCCCTGAAGACGTCCATCAAAGCGTTAGTCCTGAAGAGGTTCTCTGTTTTACCTGCTGTGGCCTGTTCCAGCATCACAGCGTTTCCTTCCCGTTTCGTGCTTTTATGATAAAACTTGTACGAACGATGGCTCCAGATTCTCGGAGGAGAAACACGTAACCCTCGGAAAGAGACTTAGTTGGGCTTTGGCTCCCAAAAAACACTTGCCCGCCTGGGTGTGCAGGCTGACTCTTAGAGGAGGGGAACTTGCCAGCGTTTCCTATTGATCGCGATGGGTTTACTCGCTCAAACTTTGGAGAAAGCAGTCCGTGTCTCTCTTTCTCGAAAGCTGTTAACTGCTTTGTACAGGAAAGGGGCTTTGACAAGGATCAATTTTTATTGCACAGCAAAGACTTGCATTTTCCAAATGCTTAAGGATATAGCCCACAGCATTAAGCGTCTTTGCTTGGATTTGAACAGTGTTATGTTGTTTATGTGCAAGAACCACAAAGGTTATTTTAAATCATTGCGGAGCTTATTGCATGGTTGTGCGCTGGCACCAAAAATTCAGGATGAAATATAATTGAGTTTCTTATCAACAAAGGGCCATTATTTGTAGATCGTAGGTGAAACAAGACATGAACGCTGGAGGAAGATGTAATGTCAGCTTTTAGCGTTTAAGGTTATTAAGTTTTTTTGTTGGTGGTGGTTTTGGTGGTGTTGTGTTTTTTTAATGACTGCTTTCTGGGGAATACAGATTGGAACTGGCACAAAGCTGACCAGGGGTAAACTAATAGAGCAGGCAGGCTGCAAAGAAAAATGACAAATAATTATCATGATTAATATAGGAAAGTTCAGCGCAAAAATGGGCACCAGAGTATTTGCACGGTGCAGTGAAAGACAACTGTGATATATAAATAGACAAGGACTATAAATATTGAATTTCACCTTGTATTTTAAAGTTTAATAGACTCATCTAAATATCAAAACCTGTAGTCTTCTGTGGGCCACTGCGGAGCTGACATCCGCAATAGTATCAAAAGCGGGGGGGGGACGGGACGGGACGACACCCACCAAAAAAAAAAAAAAAAACCACAACACCAGGACATCTCCCAAACTATAGCCTGGGAAACTGAGAGGACTTCTCCAGGCAGTCCTCTTGCTCTGCCAGCTAATTATAGTGCTTTACCCCGAGCCGCTCTTGAGATAAGTGCAACTGTTTTCTCCCCCAGCACCGGTGAGTTATATTCCAGGGCTTAAATAAACATCCCCCAGCGCAATCAGCGCAGGAGGCAGAGCGAGCAGCTCCGAGGGCTGCCTGCAGACCATTGTGTAAACACCGGGTGTCTTTTCTCCCCAAACAATGCGCTACCCCGTCAGCACGTCGCATAGAAGGAAGCTGCTTGTAAATAGTAGGGAGAAGTATCATTATATCCTGGCAGCACCGGGGTAGCAGGAGGAATAAAGGAGCGGTTCTGTACAAGAAACCCAATGGCTAAGTTATTAATATTCCCAGAAAGAAGAAGGTATTAGCATTTCAGGTGAGGAAAGAATAGGTACTTTCTCCCCCCCCCCCCCCCCCCCAAAAAAAAAATCAATACAGAATTCAAAAGCGATTATTGGTGTCATTTGATTCACGTTCTTTATACCTTTCTCCCGGCTACAGATACTGTAGCTGTCAGGATAATTTGCATGTACTGTATCTGATAGCTTTTATTTGCAAACACTCTAAAGCGCCATAAAACGCCGCTCGTTGTAGTCTAACTCAATCCGAGAACTAGTATTTTCATCTGTAAATTAAAGCAATTACGCAGCAGATATTATATTATGTGTACTGTGGTCTCCAGATAGTCATCAATCACCCTCAATCGAGCTGTCAGTGTGGGCAGATTCGTTTCTGGGAGGCAGTCTTCCAGCTGGGGAGAAGAAGAGAACATCATCATTAATTAGAGTGTGACCCTGGGGCTATTCACATGTCTGAACCCAGGAATCTCTCTGAGCAAGTCTGCACACCACGGAGCAGCGTTCAACTGCACCAGCAGCCGAGCTTCAGCCTCGGAGCTGACTCCTCCGCTTCCTCCACTCGCCCGGCGGCTGCCTGCTCGCCCTGCGCCGGCGGTAGCTAGCCGTCGGGGGGAGATGCTGGGGCTGCCGGCAGCCCCAGCGTCTCCCCCCGACGGCCGCTACCTCCGGGCGGCAGCACAGAGGATGCTGCCTGCTGGGGGGTGATGGATACCAGCCCCCAGAGGGCAGGGAGGCTGATGGTAGCGGTGGGGCGGGTGGGGGAGAAGGGGGTGATGGAGTCAAGACTCCTTCCCAGGCCCTCCTTCGCTCGGGGGTCCCGGCGAACCACCTAACCAAGGGGAAAGAGATGTTTGCTTTTGGCTGAGAAATAGTACTGGGCCCATTTCAGTCTCACCCCCCTCCCTAATTCCGCCCGTCCCCCCTCCAGCTGTGCGCCCCTCGGAGCGCAGGCGGGCTGGATACGGCCCTCCGCCCCGCGAAAGGCTGGCCCTTCCAGCGGAGGTTTGCGATGGGATCAAAGTCGTTTTAACGTGAAAAGTCACGTCCTTTCAATCATTCCCCGGAATACGCTCGTAGGGTTTTCTACCTGTAATCACACGTCTGGAATAAAAGCCGAAAAGAAAAGCAGGATTGCATGTCATGTGCTTTATTGTCAGCGTTAGCGCTAATTTTAACTGTTGATTAAATCTTAAATGAAGACTCAGTCGTGTGTCCCTTCATATGTCTTGTTTGTAATTGAGACTAATTATTACTGTGGGGTGGGAAGAAGCAGCTGCTCATTAATTAATTTCTAATTAAAAGTGCTTACCAGCCCTTCAGTGACGAAGGAGGGTGGGGGGAAATCTTAGCTGATATAACATTGATCCTTCAGATTAAAACGATTCATTTCCTTCCCTTCCCCGCAGAAATACACAGAAATGTTGCAAGCAGGCGTAGCCGCTGCCGGACAGCTTTCCAAACTTTTGCTCCTGTTAGGCAGACTGAGAGGGATGCTGGAAAGCCTATTTTCCACGCCAGGGGGAAAGGGTCCCGAAAATGAGTGTTAAACTTACAGACAAGTTAATTCGAATAGATTTTGCGTGACGTCAGAGGCTCGGCTCTTTTAAAGCAACCTGCTTCTGAACTGATGTATTTGTATCACTTTTATTTCTCCCCACCCCCTTTTTATTTTTCCGTGGGTGCAAAGTATGTATTTCTGCCGTCACGTTTGCCAGCCTCGGAGCCCACACGTAACAATTATTTCTGTTTCGTAGCTGCAGAGGGGAAGGTGCTAAAATCACTATATTTTTTTTGTCTTTTTTATTTTCCTTCATTTTTTTTTTTCTCAAAAAAAAAAAAGTTTAAGATTTCATGTAAATAAATTAAATGTGGTTTTCTGCTTCGTCCTATAAGCATCTAGGGACCTGTGGTTACCAATCAATTGGTACAATAGAGCAGAGCCAGGCTGCAATAGCGTGCAGATCAGACGTCTCGCCTTGTTTCTAGATAACTGGGAGCCTCTGTACCATGTCATATCCTCAGTTTGGCTACCCTTACTCCTCTGCACCCCAGGTAAGACTTTTTGCCTACCAACCTTAATTGATTGAATTGCAGTCCTTATTGATTACTTCCGTGCAGGGCTGAGCGCGGCGGCAGCGGTCCTTTCTAGCGCGCGGGAGCGGCGAAGCCGCTGCTCGCTCCGCATCTTTCCGCGATGCTGAAGTTACATCTCCCGCACATATTTTTAAAATGGGAAGGAACACGCGGGATTTGGGGTGTTTGGGGGTACTGACGATGCGTGGGGGGAGGATTACAGAGATGAAGGAGGTGAGAAGAGGAGCTGGAGATCCCCCCCACCCCCACCAGCTCCCCCCCCCCCCCCCCCCCCCCAAGAGCTTTTTTTCTCTTTCCCGATTAAATTCACAGTTTACCAACTAAACACGAAAGTACTGAGGGCCAGACCGGAGAAACATAATGGGATATTCTAAACCAGCAGGTTAATAACAGATGCGTGCGTGGCTGCTACAAATCTGCACTCAAAATAAATATGCATGAGTGATTTAGCAAAAAAGGTTTATAAACGCAGATGGGAAGCATTGTGCTGCAAGAGAAGAAAACCGGTGTAAACCCAGTCTTGTGACAACACACCAGAAAAGTTTAGTTTTTTAATGCAAAGGGTTGAAGCAACGTATTACAGAGGATTAAACGCCCACAGTCAAGGGGCGTTTGTTTGTTGTTGTCGTGAGGTTGATTTAAACTGATAAAATATTTACAACTCTGGCTTTCTCCAGAGCGTTTTTACCCCCATTGAAGTAAGATACGGAAGGGGAGGGAGGGGGGGCGACACCCCAAAGCTGCGACCTGATCACAAAAAGCCCTAAACTTGCTTATAGTTTGGGAAGTTCCCCCCTCCTCCCCACCATCCCCTTCCTCAGCGCCGCTCTCTTTCCCCTCCAGTTCCTGATGAGCACCAACTCCCTGACGACCTGCTGCGAGTCCAGCGGCCGGACACTGGCCGAGACGGGGGCGGCCGCCTCCGCCCAGACCCCCGTCTATTGCCCGGTGTACGAGAGCCGCCTCCTCGCCACCGCCAGACACGAACTCAACTCCGCCGCCGCCCTGGGGGTCTACGGCGGCCCCTACGCCGGGCCCCAGGGCTATGGAAACTACGTGACCTACGGCACTGAGGCCCCCGCCTTCTACTCCTTGGTAAGCCGTCCGCCGCCCCGGGGGATGGATGCTCCCGCCCGGGATGGATGCTCCCGCCAGCCGGACTGGCGTTCTCCCCGCGGACGGTGGCCGGTCGGCGGGACCCCTCCGCGGCGGGGGCAGCACCGGGAGCTGCTGCTGCTGCTTCTCCTCCCCTCCCCTTTCCCCCCTCCACTCGCCGCTCGCCCGCCCCAGCCCGCTTTTGGCGACAGGGGCGGAAGCGCGGCGCGTCCAACCCCGCCGTCATTAAATATTCAAGCCCGGCACGGTTCTCACGGTAACGCAATTAAAAGTCGCGGCTGACGAGGTGGAGGCCGAGCGCGGACGGCCCGGCCGGGCGGGTGGTTTGGGGCGGCCCGGAACCCGGCTGGCAAAAAATGATGCGCTCTTCCTAGCCAGCCTTTTTTTTCTTTTCTTTTCTTTTTTTTTCTTTTTCTCCCCCCCCCCCCCCCCCCCCTCCGGCACCGTAACAGCGCGAGTTAATGTCTCTATTGATCTCGCTGGCCGAGGGGCCTCCGGAAAGGTCCAGCGCGCCCTGTCCCTTGTCGTGTGTGTCGTTTCCCCCACCGCCCAGAGACCCGGGGGCGGCGGTGCCGGTGCGGGGGCCGGAGCTCTCGGGGCGGTGGGGGCTGAGGGCGGCGGCGCGGTGTCTCTTGCAGAACAGTTTGGAGGCGAAGGACGGGAGCGGGTCTGCGCATGCGGGCATCGCCCCGGCGGCTGCCTACTACCCCTACGATCACACCCTCAGCCAGTACCAGTACGACAGGTAAGCCCACCCCCCGGCCGCGCTCGTCGTCCATCCCCCCCCTCCCCCCCTCTCCGCCATCCCCTCCCCGCCCGGTCCGACGCGGGGCCGAGGCACGGACCTGCCCCCTCGCCGCCCAGCATCACCCTCCCGGCCCCTGCCATGCCGCCTCCCCTTCCCCACCGAAACGCTCCCCTCCCACCGGCAGAGCGGCACAGGGTCCTCTGCCCGCCCCCCCGCCGCCTCCGGGAGTGTGGGGGGGGCAGCCGGTCCCTCTCCACGGGGCGGTAATTACCTTTTTCTTGCGCGGAGTCAGGCATAGGCGCCCGGGCATCTCCGCTATGTTTATTAGTTTTAAACCAGCGCAAAACCACTTACGCACCGTTTCGAGCTCTGAGGCCCATTGGGCGCCGATGACCTTTCCTGGAGGATGTGCATTAAATATTCAGTCGCAGCCCAGTGTCATCTGCGTTAGGTTTCGACAATTTCAGGAACAAAAGGGTAGGAGAGATTACTAATGAAAGGAGTGAGGGGAAATATATTTCTATTAACAGTTGCACCCTGGGGTCAACCAGATGTATTCTGTTTGGGGAGGACCGATCAAACAACAGGGAAGCGGGATTTCGGTGCGTTTGCAAGCTGCTAGGGTTTCCCCGCTGCCCGAAACGTTGACATTGCCTTTACCGCGAATAAAGGCGGGCCGTTTCTTCCCCCTTCCCGCCACCACCACTACGGCCCAGCGGGGATCTGCATTGCCCGGTGCTGCTGCTAGCTGAACCCTTCCTCCTTGCTTTCTTCCTCGGCCTGAATTCTCGAGGCAGGTCGCCCTCTGAAAGCTCAGCTCTCCTCGCCCATCTCGCCCCCATCCCTGGTCCAGCCACCTCCGGGGGTGGGATGCCCCGGGATCCCGCGTCGGGCAGGTCCGCGGGATGGAGGTTTGGGGGGGCGAGGGCGCCGTGTCACGCTGCGGGTGCTCCCCTGTGCTCGCAGGTACGGCACGATGGACGGCGGGACGCGGAGGAAAAACGCCACCCGGGAGACGACCAGCACGCTGAAGGCCTGGCTGCAGGAGCACCGCAAGAACCCCTACCCCACCAAGGGCGAGAAGATCATGCTGGCCATCATCACCAAGATGACCCTCACCCAGGTCTCCACCTGGTTCGCCAACGCCCGCCGGCGGCTCAAGAAGGAGAACAAGATGACCTGGCCCCCGCGGAACAAGTGCTCGGACGAGAAGCGGCCCTACGAGGAAGAGGAGGAGGAGGAGGGTTCGCAGGAAGAGGCGATGAAGAGCGGGAAAGCCGAGGGTACCCTGCTAAAAACAGGCACTTAGCGGCCCGGCGGCGGGGGCTCGGCCGCCAGCTCGCCGCCGGGGGCGGGCGCCGCTCGTGGGGGCGGCCGCGGGCCTCACCCGTGGGGGCGGCCGCGGGGCAGCGCGGCGGCGCCGCCAGTGACCTGTGTGTCTTCTTTTTTGCTGTCCCTTCCCCCGCCCCCACCCCGCAGAGCCCACGGGCAAGGAGGAGAAGGAGCTGGAGCTCAGCGACCTGGAGGACTTGGACGCCGCCGAGTCGGAGAGCTCGGAGTGCGAGCTGAGGCGGCCCTTCCCGCACCCGCTCCCGCACCCGCTCCCGCTGCCCGGCGGCAACCACCCGCCGCGGGCCACCGAGCCGCCCGCCGCCAAGATGCAGCCGCCGCCGCTGGCCACCGCCGCCGCCGGTGGGGAGGAGGAGGATGATGAAGAGGAGGCGGCGGCGGAGCGGGCGCGGAGCTGCCTGAAGCCGGCGGCGGAGGAGTGCGGCCCCGACCTGCTCGGCGCCCGGCAGCGCGGCTGCGAGTCCAAAATGTGTTTCCAGCAGGGGCAGCAGCTGCTGGAGGCGAAGCCCAGAATTTGGTCCCTGGCGCACACCGCCACCTCCCTCAACCAGGCCGAGTACCCCTCCTGCATGCTGAAGCGGCAGGGGGGCTCGGCCGCCGCCGCCGTCCCCGCCCCGGTCAGTGTCATCGACAGGCACCAGGATTCGCCGGTCACCAACCTCAGGAACTGGGTGGACGGGGTGTTCCACGACCCCCTGTTCAGGCACAGTACTTTGAACCAAGCCCTGAGCAACACGACAGTTTCCTGGGCTACCACCAAAGGAGCCATTCTGGAAACGGGCGCCTTGGGACGCGCGGTGGGGAACGGCGCCAACGTGCTCAAGGGGCAGCTCTCAAACTTGGCCCACCATGACTCAAACAAAGAGTTTCTGGCGTTTCCCAAATCAGGAAGCAAAATGTTTTGTTCCTAACAGGCCCGCCGAGGGGCGAAGGACTTTCTAACGCTTGAAGAGTCAGCTACACTGAAAAGAGACTTGCGAGAGTTTAAATTTAAATATAAAACTTTTTCTTTTTTTTTTTTTTTAAAAAAAAACAACCCACAGAAACGAGGATTTAAAGTTCAGTTTGCTCAGTTCAACGGACAGACTTTGCTCATTGCTGTTCTGAAGAATTTCTCCTGGCTGCGACTTTAAGGGATCAATGTCGTGAAAGTTATTTAATTCCATGTCCAAAAAGCACGTGCTATAGCGTAGACCTACTTAAAAAGTTTACATCCAAAAGTTTACAAACGGGAAATTTTAATTCAGATTTAATTTAAGGCATGCCGACATTAGTTATAAAGACTTTTCGAGAGTTTTTCCTCCTGATTTCCTTGTTAGCATATAATTCACAAACAGCACTTCTACTAAGTTTACACCTACTGCACAAATTTATCTTGACAAAAAAAAAGAGAATATGTTAAAAGGTATGTTCACTCCAATAAATTGTCTGTTTCAGAGGTAACACAAGTAGTGGCGTTTTGCATTGGGCAACAAACACACCTTTTAGGTTTCAAAATTCCCCCTCGGAGCCGCTCCCGCAAATTCCAAGGACTTGTCAACAGGCTGCCGGGAGAGGGGGAAAAGATGCTCCGCGGAGCGCTGCCGCGGGAGGACGGATCGGCGGGAGGGATGCTTGGCTTGGCTTGGCTGCCCTCCGCGCTTTACCCTGCCCAGGGGCCGCAGGGGCGGCAGCGGGGGTGCCAGCTGCCCGCTGAGGCGAGGAGGGACCATCCCACCCACCCGCCCTCCCGGAGCTGCCATGGGGCGGGGGTCGGCCCCAAAGGACCGGGCTCGGCCGCCGCGTCGCCTCCGCCATGCGCGGAGCAATTGATTCACATGGAAAATTTGATCTTTTAAAGAACCGTTTTAGCTTTCCAGCTCCTCCGCCGCTATGGAGAATCGCTGATCCTCCATGAATATTTCAGCACTTCAGGACAGATGCTTTACCGTTTTGACATTAAATAGAGTGCAGCCAACAAAAAGGGAGAGGGAGAAGAGAGCGAGCGCTCTCGACGTGTGATTCAGGAGCACTCGCAGCCAATTTAGCACTTAGATAACAGGCGTTTAAAAGATTTCCTTTCCTTCCCCGCAACGGGAACAAACTTTACTGATCGCCGGACCGGGAGAGAAGGAAGAACTGCTGGAAAAGAAATCGCTGTAACAGACTTCGGCTTACCCAGACCTGCCTAAACCCCCCTGAGCTGCGGCGCCCGGCGCTGCGGGGGAACAGCGAAAGAGCCCGAAGGACCGAGCTGCTGGCTCTGGACGAGCAGAAGAACCTTTCTTGCCTCCCAGCCTCCTCGCCCATCCCACCCCTGCGGCTCTCCGCAACCCCCCTCCACCCTCCCCAAATAAATAAATAAGAATACAATGCGGGGAAAAAAAAATACATATATATAAAGGCGACGATAAAGGCGACCGAGAGAGCACCCAGCCAAAATGTAACATACTTCAGCCCGCAAAGTTTCTAGCGAGACCTGTTAGTGCAAGGACTGAATAAAGGAATCCGGGTGCGGAGATCAGATCAAGCCCTTCCCCTCTCCGCGAGCAGCCGTAATTGGATTGTATCCAGTCATATTCCCTGTCATTGTATTGACTTTCGCTCTCTTGGATGATATTATCGAGATCACTGAACCCCTCTGCTGATCTGGCTGTCAAAAGGCTCAGACAGGAGCCCCCGGCCTGGAAAACGTGCATCAGCCAAGATAATTTGAAGTGAAATTTTCATTTTGACAGTAAACCCCTCAATTTCTAAAGGCTCTGCACCCGGAGAGCTCGGTGGCAGGGGGAGGCTTTACAGAAAGCCCACGTCTTAAACTGAAAAGGGCAAAAGAACTCGAATTAGTTGTAATAGATAAAAGGGCAAAAATAAAGAGTCAAGGGTACTTGACAGTAATAGCGAAAGTGGAGTCTCCGGGGAGCCGCGATCTCAGCTCAAGGCTGGGCCGGCAGGAATTTTAATGTAGCCGGGGCGGCCGGCGAGCTTTGCCTCTGAAACCCTTTAGACAAAGCAAATTATTTTCAGCCAAACTAAGGAGGTGGGGATGAAGGAGGCGAGAAAGAGGGAAGGGAGGAAAGGCGAGTGTTGAGGCCGCCCTCAAACCATCGGCGGAGGCAAGCGGGATGGGGGTGGGCTGGGGAGAGAGGGGGGAAACCCGCCACTTTGAAGCCGGGAGGTTTGTGTTGTGCGAGCCTTGCTGTGTCCGCAGGGACCGGGCGGGGTGACACCGGGTCTCCCGGTGGGCTCCTGCTTCCGTGCGGCAGAAGCTCGGTGGGGTGGGAGGGGGACTTCGTTCCTGCTGCCAAGACATCGACAACCGAGAGTGTGTGTGTGTGGAAGGAGAGGGCTTCTCCGCTGGGCAGCCAAAAATCTCCCTCAGCCTGGGAAGTGCCCTGACTTTTGGGGAGCCCCGAGCACCCCCACGCCGTGCCGGGCAGGCGTTTGACAGGTCGGACCGCAGGCGGTTATACGTCATTACTGACCGGCGTGGGCTCGGTCAGGAATGCGATGTGGTCAGCTCGTCATTCGGGAGGCAACTGCCCCCCTTCCCCCCCCGCGCTCCCCAGGACTTAAAACGAAGGCGATAACACTGTGGGCAAAACATAGGGGCACTGAAATATAAGAAGGCAAAAGAAAAGCGGATCAAACCTTTATCCCTTCACTTTCGTGTCTTTGTCGTTACAAACCAAGTTGTGAGTAAGTTTATGTCTGTGACACAAGAAGAGCAGACCCCTCCGGAGCAGGGCGCTGGCTGTGATCAGACCTGGTAGGTACGCCTGTGTCTGTGTGCCCTCACACCCAGCAAAACACTGCCCATCCCGAGGTGAGACTGTGCCAATTATGGGGGAGGGAAAATAGTTTCTTGCTTTGGTACACGAACCTTATCTCTAGATCAGCCACAAAATGCAGTGGTCTTTCATAAAGGTCGTTCTTTTGGTTTTGTTTTCTGTTGTTTTTTTTTTTTTTTTTTTTTTTTTAACTATGAACAAAAGAGTGTGAGAAATTAATTTTGCCATTTGATTCAATAGAACAAGTCAAAGATCAGGTCCAGCTGCTTTAGAGGAGGCTACCGGGCTGAAAGGGAAAGCCGTGCAGCTCGTGTGGCTGCACAAAGCAGAAATATATAGGTAGACTGAGAAAGAGAGAGAGGAGGGGGGAAAAAATCATAGAGAAACGGCTTGAAACTGAGAGACTCTAAATCATTCAGCCATGGCAAATTCAAACACACAAAGGAGGGGATGCTAAATTAACAGTGCTTTTTACATAGAGCCCAAATAAAACTGTAATCAGCGACGCGTTACTTTTCATTAAGCGAGTTTGACAGCAGCATATTCAGCCTCGACAAGGGAACAGGAGCGAAGAAATATACGGCTCTCCCAGCCCGAGTCATAAGATAATTCCTTAAGCTCCATTAACAACTCTTAGCCGCAGGAAATGGGCTCCCTGAAAACATCTCCAAATCTAAAAGCTTTATCGACCTCTCAAACCTCTGCTGATGGTTCTATTTTTTTAAAAAAACTTAGAGGCGAGACGTCCAGCAAGGTAATAGACTTTGACACAACACCTTCTTAACTAGAGAGAGAGAGGCAGGGAAAACGAGACCTTAAATGATATTTAAAAGGCAGCCAATTAAGATTTAAAATGATTGTCTCCTGAGATTATGCATGCGATTTATGTCATCTACTTTTTTTCCCAGGCATGCATGCAAAATTGCAATGGGGCATACTGCCTGTTCCTTTAATAATAATAATAATAATAGTAGTAGTAATAATAATAATAATAGAAGAAACAGTAGCAATTAACAATCTGCAACTATCTCACATAATTGTGAATGCTAATTTAGGAAAGGGCCACCGTTAAGGTAACTTGATTATAGAGCACCTTGCAACAGCCACCTTATTTATAGGTGTCTAATTAAAAGACAGATAGATGAAATTGCACACACATTTTCTATTAATGTTTAGGAGCACATTTCTTTTTATCCTGAGTGCATATTTGACTATTAAAGTCATGTAATCCGTTCATAGTTACAGAATCCAGTGTAGCAGCTCCTTCCCATCAGCCACATGGAGAGGTGTCCAAGAAGACTTTCTCTTGGCAAGACTTTCAACATTACGTATTTTAAAGATATAATGGTTCAGAAGGAGACTCTGACTTACTACAGTCTTTTTGATATACATTTACCTTTTCCATTTAAATCTGACCTTCAAATAATATGAAGGTTTGAGTGTGCGAAAGTGTATCCAGTTAAATGCCACGAAAAGAGTTAATGCTCACGCTGTACCATTTCGTGCAGAAATTCTGGAAAATGCAAGAAAATATTGTAACTCGCTGATTTTGTGAGGGATCAGAAACTGTTTCAATGAGTGTGATTGTAGGTGAATGGGGAGGAAAAGGATCATTCAAACACTACCGTGTTTTGGCCAAAGTGTTTAGGTCACCCCATAGATGAAGTTAGTACTGGCTACGGAGCGATGGGCTTGGGTTTGAGTCCCACATCTCTTGAGGTTTGTGCATGTAACTCTGCACATAAAAAAAGCAAAGAATGGAGAGATGTTAATGGTCAAATTATACATTTTTATTTACCCGATTAAAAAAAAAATGTAATAATTGTGCTTCCTCTTAAAGAGTAAGCTATTTTTAATGGAATAGCTAATGGCCAAAACACAGATCCTGAAAGTGTGACATCTGCCATGTTTTAACTCACATTACTGTCAAAGAAGCTGCGAGGTGCTTAGGACTTGTGGGAAGGGTTCTCTTCATACTCCTCGTGCAATGGCATCACTGCCGAAAATAAATCCAGATTCACAGGCCGGCCCCCCAAAAGACAGTCAGTTTCAATATATGCACCAACTACACAGGTCTGGGGACAATTTAATACACAAGCCATAAGTCTCCTGTACCATAGGACTATATAGCAAAATCTTAATTTGGCTGAGAACTTGAAAATACATTTAACATAACCCGAAGAACAGAGGGAAGAGGAAACGCTTGGGAGAAATTCGAAAGCAAAAGACTATAATCACTTCCCAGTGTCCCCCCACCCCTTTGAGAAAAGGGACTGGGTTCAGGGAGGAAAGAAAGAAACCTCCACGCGACCCAGAGAGAGTGCATATACACAAACCCCACTGGTACCCTGCTTTCCGCAGTGGGGAATGTGGTCCGGGCATGACAACTGCAATTGACCTACTTACAAGGCTCAAGAGCTATTTCTTGTCCATCCCAGTTTAAGGAGAGCATGAAAATGAAGGAAATATCTTGAAGGAAAGTGTTCTCTTAATGTTCTCTTTTTCCTGACACAAATACACGAAAAAATTCTTTTTCGTGTTGATTTGGCTAGACAAAAATGAGGACATAAAAATCTTTTTCTTCTCAGTTTTACCTCTATTTCCTTTCTCCAAATCAGCATGTCATTATTTAAATTTTGAAATGGAAGGATTTCAGTTGCAGTTGGTGAGTATTTTGTCAGTGGTTTCCATGGGATCATAATCAGGCCATTTTTCAAAGAATACCTCAGAAATCCTTTCTGAAATACTGCCAAGGATGACAGTGGCAATGAAATGGAACCGAGGAAACACCTCCCTCCAACATTATTTCTTTGATTTATATGACTCCTATGGAATGTCAAAAATCAAACCATTAAAACAAAAATTGTACTTGAGATCTCATCAAATACTTCCCTTCTGTTGTGAAACAGGATTAAAACATTTGCTAGAAAATAAACCAAAGCTGAATAATGAACACTTTAGTTATGTCCTTATGATGGGAGATGTGCTACGTCAAAGGCTGATGAGTCTTCTAAAGATTTGTCCTCTATCATGGTATCTATCAATATTGGGCTTGTAATACTCTGACAAGTTATTCAGAGTAAGTTCTGTTGTCCTCAGTCTGAAGGTGCTCAGCTAACTAGCAGGTTCGCTATATCAGTATTGTTGCCAGGGAGTAAATTATTGGAGAGGTGGGATAGTGCCCAGGGAATGAGCTGAAGGGGAATGCTTCAAGTGTAGGAGAAGTGACCATGAAAAAAGTAAAGGGCGGAGTGCGTGGGAACCCTTTGTGAGTGGGGTTCTTCTTCCTTCCTTCCTGCGAATGAGAAAAATGACCAGCCAGGCCCTTACAGAAGGTATATAAAACATGGCATAATGTTTTTCCTTCTGGCTTGGTTAGGTTACAGCACACAGAGTGCTGTATGTGACAGTGATGTCATATAGGTCAGCCCTGATGACATCAGTTGTTAGTAGCCACGCGGATAGAATGCTTTGGTTTTGAGGCTTCATGCCATCAGGTTGCTCTCTTTGTGAGCATGCCGTCATCTCACCGACCTTGGGACACAAATGGCTGATGGCATATTAAGCAGAGGAGGTAGCTGCTGCTGTCACTGCAAGTAAAGGTGACAGATAACTTTCAGTCCAATGTCACATCTGTGATCAAGTACAGGCAACATTATTTTTTTGAGTCTTGTATACACAATTTAATTCTTTGGTTACTGTCGTGGTTTGGGCTGGACTGTCCACTGACTGAACGACAGATGCTCTCTTTAAGGAAATCGGTTCTGTTTTATCTCAAACCAGGACAGTTGCAGCCTTCACAGAGAAACAAGTGACAACCTGCTCACGTAAAAGAGCAATCTCGTAATCTTACAGGTAAAAGTAAACCAGGTCTGAACCAGCCTGGACACTTCTGTAGTTAGTTTACCACAGGTTTGGCTCACGCTAGCTGAAATAAACAATAACTAAAAAGGTAAGGTGTCCATGTTGATGCTACTGGGGAAGTAAGGTGGGAAAGTCCAACCATGACAAAAGACTCACTAGGTAAAAAAGAGCAAGGGATGGGAGGTTTTTGTGATAGGAATTGAAGTTTTTTATTAAGTCCATGAATTGACGCAGTACTGATTTCTGCCTTCATTTGCACCAGATTTAGTTAACTATAACTCAGATTAACTTTGTTAGAGCTTCTCCATATTTACGATACCATATCAGACAGCAGGAAGGATCCTTGTGCATGAAGATGATTTGGGTAAACCCTCTGCTGACACAGTTCCTGCATGTAAACCTGGGGGATAGCAACACTCACAAAGTACACGAAGCAATCTCACGCTATGTAACTGGTTTAGATTAAAGATTTTAGTCACATAAATGGAATGCTTTACTGGAGCAGGCCAGTTCAAGTTACGTTACTTCTGTATTAAACTGAAGTAAATGGAGTCAATGAATGTGGAGGCCAAAAGTCAGATTCCCAAACTTATGGCCAGGGTTACCTTCAAACATTTCCCCTAAGCCTCTCTTCTCTGACAGTAACACAGGAGAGAGAAACATCAACAGTTGTCTCTTCATCTTCCCCTCTGGAGGAATGCAAAACTTCTGTTGGTTGAGAGATCTGTGAAGGAAAGAAGGACATTTGCTCTTCTCCTATCTTCTGCTGTGCAACCTAGTCAGTAAAAACTCTTTAGATACCACTATTCTCTCGCTACGCACGAATCTTTGCTGCTGCTCTTCCTTTGCCTGGATTTTTGTTTTCTAGGAGAAGTGATTAAAGAGAAAGAAAAAGCAGATAGGAAGAAATGTCCTTCACTTGAACCAGGAGTCAGAGATGCAAGCTCACGCCTACCACCGTGGATGGGAGGCACTGTCAGTACTGGGCTGAGTTCTGCAATTGTGAGCAACTGTGTAATATGAAAGGTGTTCCTGGAAACAGCCACAACACCTCCGTTCTACACATTTCATGAAATGAAACTTTGCCAAGATCCAAAAGTAAGACTTTTTAATGAAAATGAAGGACCTAAACTCCCCAAATTATAATGCACTACAAAAAAAGCAAAAGCAAGAGATACAGCCAATTTTGCAAATTGACTGAAGAGCGTAAGAAAATGCTCAGGTGATTCTGAGAAATGAGCCTTATTCCAAAATAAAAGCAAAACAAAACGACATGAACACCAAATCCTGATCCCAAATTATGCATGCACAAACCAAGCCTGAATTTTTCCCTAATGCACAATGTCCCGTCTTTTCCTGTTGTGAATCTCAGTTACAACAAAGAAAAGGTGAAAAGCGAGCAAGCAAACAAACAAGACAGATTCTGAGTTATACATCAAGAAAACAGAATTTCCTAGTTCCTGGATGTGACTGATAAAAGTCTGGGAGAATGAGATTGCACACATATAGTATGAGTAGGATGAAAGCAAACATCATAAACAAATAACGCTGCAGTCTCTTGAAACATGGCCATCAGTGCTTCCTGCAAACACCAAATTCCTGCTTTTGCAAAGGCTTTAATTAGCTACGCATAGACAATTCCCATGCCATCTTTCTCCAATTAATAACAACCAAATAGGCTCGACATGATATGTGCACAGCAGTACCATAGAACTAATTTATAGCAGCCACTAATTCCAAACTGGAGTTCCTTAATCCCGAAGAGAATCAGTGGGCCAACTAGATCACAGAAAGTGCCCAGTTTTTAATCCAGGAGAACTGTATTATAATATCACTCTGGAAACCTGAGTCACAATGCATGGGGAAATCAGCTAGCTTATTTACTTAGTGTCCTCTCTGACCAGCCTCCCATCAGGATTGTTTGGGCTGAATTTGAGCTCGGTGCTCTGCCTTTCAAAGCTGATCTCCCAGCTGACTGTAGCTAGATCAATATCCCGTCCTATCACAAACAAATACCCCAAGCTCTTCACAACTCAACTTCAGGCTTGGAGCTTGAAGACTGAAGAGGCTTGGGACTCCTGAGTGGGAGGGACCTACAGGGAGGGGACAACATGGTGTGTCTTGGAGTCTTCTCAGTGCCGCTCCCCGGACGGCTGGAGAAAGGATGCGGTCCGTCCTTGATCAGCTGTGAGCAACTGCTGACATCTTTCTCCCTCTAATCCCAACGGTAGGACAGATAGTGACAGAGCGGATCGGGGACATTTTATTTTGTGATGCATCATTTACAGGAGAGCGGTGAAACGCCATGTTCCGTTCCCTACGAGCACGTTCCCAAATTTGATACAAAGTCAGCTGAGCACAGGAAGAGATTCTGCAGACCAAGAAATAACAGCAGCTGGTTCTTTCCCCGTGAGCGGCTGCTGTGTGAGGCTACATGTACAGGAGAGCCACCGAGGGAGAGTTGAAGAAGGATTCTTACAAAGATAGCTGCAGAGATCCCCCTTTTGGGCATACCTCCTTTCAGCTAGTGTGCCCCTGGGGTTGTTATTTTTAAGCAGTTGGGACTCTAGGTGGCCAGAAGAATGTGACGGGAAGTATCGTTACAAGACCTTGATTGCTGCTGTCACGGAGGTAGACTGGTAGACAGATAGCTCTACAAATAGGAGAATGTTAAGAGAAGGATGTAAGGAAGTGTTTTATTTTCATTCCATTGCTTTTAACTATTATAAATTCTTCAGACACTGAGACATAAGGAGACAAGGTTCTCAGCCTTCATCTTGACTTACCCTGATTAATGCTATGCCAGAAGGAAGCAATATATTAATTGTTTGTGATCTGGAAAAGGAAAAGTCCCTGACTTTGCATATGTTACCAAAACTCAGTCAGATAACGCAGTCTTAAAGGCAGGCTTTGGCACAGCTCTCACCAGTGAGATTTCCTGAACTAAAGAACGATGCGTGGCCATGATTATTGCATCCAGCTTCAAAGAAAGGATACCTCCTTCTTCAAAGCTGGAGCAAAGTCACCAAATCCACTCCACGTGCAGATTCAAGTGTGGGATAAAAATGGAAGTTACTTTAGTGTATCATACCCCACATTACCAAATCTTTCTGTGGAAACAGTAAGCCCATTAGAGCCGTAATTTAAGAAATAGAGACTGTGACTGCACTCTGCCCAGAGACAATATATGCTTTTAATCAGTAACACATTTTCTAACAGCTTCGGCAATGACAGGCTGCCACATGTTTTGGGGGGTTGGATTAAAGGCTTCACTTCTCTGAGAAATGGAGTTAATCGCTTTTGACCATTTTTGCTACCTTCACTTCAGAGCTGTACCTGTAGCAGATTTCACTGCGTGCTGCTGGTGCTCTGTGAAGTGGTTAAGCAGGTCCTTTATCCTTCCAGATCTGGACCTTAGCACTTGCATAAATAATATTGTGGGAAAACCTTTGTTCAGGCTAGACTTGGGCATCCCTTCCCTCTCCTGTTCCTATGCAAGGTCCTGAAGCTTCTGATTCAAGAAATTGGCAATTATGCCAACTGTGTCTGTATGCAATTTGCTTAAAAAGCCCAAAAGTTCAATATTTTGTTCCTCTGGCATGCTGATTTCTCCTGTCTGTTGTTCCTGCCCACCAGATCCTGGTCCTGCCCTTTTGAAGAGCTTAAGAAGAAGTAAGGATCACAGAAGCAGCTCTCTCTCAAACTGTGACCCGCCATACATGTAATTTGGTTTAAGTAGCATGGGAACCGAACTTGCTTAACGTGTGCATACACGAATGCCAATCACGATCTATATTTTTTAGCTCAGTTTGCTAATATTAAGACTACAGCCCGGGAAAGAGGCGAGGTAGTCATTCAGGGTGGGACTGTTGTGCACTGGGAAAGCTGCATCATAAATCATGCACAGTAGTTTATATCACCTTATCTAGTATAAGCAATATACATTTCTTGGTTACCCCAATTATTTTTATTGGTTATATGAGGAAAAAGACATTTGCATAATCTCAGATATTTGCATGTAAGTAGAAATAGAAGTGTTTCTGCTGGACATACTAAAGCTTCAGAATTTTTTTCTCATTCTTTTACTGTAAATATTTGAGCTTCGTCCCTAACGCGTACGTGTCAGCAAAAACTAAATGGATATCAACTAGTGCACATTTTAGCTGCGATAAAACTCAGTACATTTCATTTATTTTTAATAAATTTAAGTATGGCATAAGATAAAAACTACCTGTATACTTTAATACATATGGACAGACACATACATTTACAAAGCTTGCTTAAGTAGTCTTCTCATTTTCCTTCAAAGTCCCCAATGGATTCAAATGACATATGGCAAGAATTCTTTTAAGGTAATCATATAAGAAAAACTGAGTAGATGGAAATACACGGTTGTTGACTGTAAGAGCAAAGGTCCCCAGTGAGTCTGTTGTGAATACTCAGTCCATACTGAAATGGGTTTTTATTCTTTCTAATCTGTTTTCTCCATTTTGTACAAGATGTGTGCTTTCCATATTAAAGTAAATGTGAAGTGTGTGCACGTTGAGTGATAAGACTATTGGGTTTGGAAACAGAGTTAGAATAAAAATTCCTACTTCTAAGCCTAGGATCAGGTATTTTAAAATAATACTTATTTTTCTATCAGCAACTCCCAGAGTTATAACTGGAATACAATTTTATTTAGTCTCAATAATCCCACCTAAGGCAAAGACACCAGCTACTTCAGCTGAAAGTTGAGGCTCTCACTTTTCACAACTGACACCCTCTCTTCCTTTTTTAGATTTCTTTGAGGATATAAAGCCATAAAAAAAGTGGATGGGCTTTTATGCTGCCATTTCTAGACATTTTTCATTCTTTACTGCTCCTGTTTTAATAATTAGCACAATTCAGACATAACGATGTTTTTAGTGCTTCTAGGAAAGAGAATATTTACACAAAAAAGTTTTAGATAGTTTAATTATAATGCAAATAATGAAGAAACCATTAAAAATCATATTATTTTCACAGAAAAGCAATTTTACAGTGGATCAGTAATACCAGCAGTTCCACTCTTATAATTTAAGGGACTGATAATGCGACGCTGTCACCAAAAACTTGAAGATTATTTACTCTTTAGACATTTTCATGTGTATAAGTGATTCACAGTTAGCCTATTTGTCACAACAAGTTTGATGTTCAAAACTGGGCGCTCAGTAATCACCTGCACTGTTACTAGGAGTTTTGCTGAACCCTACAACACACGATGGTGCAGCCATTGGTAGTCAGACTACTGTTTGAATTCTATAGAACAATAATCCTCATTAAAAGATTTCTTTGAATCCTAGCTCATCATTTTACAAGTACAACTTGATAAGCAGGAGTACAGCAGTTTGTGAATCTGAGGAATGCGAACTTCCCGAGAAATTCAGGCTTTATAGAAATTAGCTGGATCTCTATATATTGACTTGCCATTACATATGTTGTTGGTATTTGACAGTTACACACTGTACATAATTAATTTAGTTCTTTTCCCCGTAATGTACATGACCTGACTGTAATTGTCCCAAATTAGATCATTTTTCATAATTACTCATCATATCATTTATGTGAACAAATGTTAGACGATGGTTTGTCTACAAATACAGAGCTGCATCTTCTGCTATGTATGACTGACCATGTAAATCAACTCCCCTCACTCCTTCTCTGGATACCCTTAGCTCTATAAATACGAGCAACGCCCAAAAAAAATATTTCTAAGGCTCTGAAATTTTAAGGGAAAGCAGAGAGCAGTTTAAGCAGAAAAAGGCAGCAGGCACAGGAAATTTAGGATAGCTTATGCTTTTCCTGTCGTTATTTGCAAAACTTTCCTTTTTCAAAGGATTCTGTTTGATTACACTCATAGACAGCAGAATAATGAATAGTTTGGTTCCTTTTAGACACATTGAAGTCAACGGAAGCACCTGATTTTAAGCATTCCGAAAATCTCAGGCTGCTTTGGAGTAACTAAAATGGCAACAGCAAGCTCTCATCCTAAACCAAACAAAGTATGTGGCTCACTGCCTGATCTCAGATTCTTATTTTCAAAACTTCAGCTTTTTCATTGTGGCCCACAGAGAATTCGTTCCTGCATAACGAGGAGAGTGGCGAACCCAACTGCAGATGTTACAAGGTGTTCCACCTAATCAACTTGAACTCCTTCTATAGCCAGTGCAAAGAGATGCTTCCTGTGGCAGGTCCTCTCACCTCCAATATCCATGATGGGTTAGAGGAATCCCACTCAGGGTCTTGCTGTGAATTTAGGCAAGTGCTAAGAGGGCTTTCCTCTTCATGAGCTATTCACTGGCTGTTACTTCATTCTAAAGTGTTGGTCACGGGTTCAGACCCAACAGAATGCAAGTCTGTTTATTGGACTCTTTTTAATAACATCCTGGAGAAAGTCCCAGGAGCTGATCTGTACAGGAACAGGAGACCTCACCAGCATTTGTTGACACAGAAGCTTTGACTGAGCTGAGGAACAAGCTTGTGCCTTCACTCTCACAATCACGGTCCCCTGACTACCCACAGCAGGGGATTGCTCCAACAGATCTTGACTCCCTCCTTGCTTGTTCAGGTTTCCTTCAAGTGCAGCACAGAAGAAATGGTGATTATTCGGGATTTGATGATGGCAAAAGTGTCTAGTGTGATACCTTAACCTCTGGGCCAGGACACAGCACCCATGGGTAACTCAGCCTGGCTGGAGCTTCCTCTCAGCAGTTCCAGCAGCACTGTCAAACTTCCCTTAACTCCAACACAGAGCTCTCAACATTCATTCAGACAAAATGCCTCAGTATGAAATAATCTGGACACATGATGGCCTCTTCTCTATTGTGCTGGTTTGTCTTTTGACCTGGACTTTCCACAAAACAATAGTTAAGAGGGAACAGCATTGATCTTCATCAATAAAGCCTGGAGCTAAACGTCTCACACACCTGTTGAAATAAGGGAGACATCTTTAGCATACCTCTCCATCCTGCAAGGATTGCTGTCAGCACCATGCAAACCTAACTGGCTTGCTGCTACTTATTCCCTTTCCTATTAGCTTGCAACGCGGTGGTTGCCCAGGCTGTGTGATACAGTCTTTGCTTTGATACAACACAATAGGCTTCAAAGTGGAACATGCCACAGAATTAGGAAGGGTGGATCGGTTTGCTTCCATGCATCATAATCTTCCCTTTCTTCTTCTCCCCCCTTCCCCATGCCCCTTATCACTCATCCGAGTTCTGCACTGGCACTGTTCCCACTAGCCGTGATGTTATTCTTTCTTCCTCTCTCAGTCTCTCACCATTACTGTTCTGCATCCTCTTGTACCTAAAGAAACTTCCCTGCCTCAACCTCATTTCGAACGTCTCTTTTTTTTTTTCCATTCAATTCCATTCAGTCATAATAGCAGTAGCTGTAAATAGCCCCCAAAAGCTCCAAGTGGCTTCTCAGACACATCCATTTCCTTAAATGGCCCTGTAATAAGGAAGAAAAAAATATATTTTATGGATATCTACCCTGCTCACTACCTGAGGAAAAGGGATACTTTGAACCTGACATAAGGACAGTTGAAGGCAAGCAGTGATAAGCAGGAAAACCTGCTACCAGCTCCTGACTGGCCATGTTCTCTTGTGATAACTTCATGCTTCCTACTCCTCCAGAGTGCATGAACTTCTGTCCACTGCTGCTTATTGTCCACAGTCTGCATTCGCTCTGCACAGATCTGCACATCGAGGCTTTGGGGGATTGGCCAGAGCTTGGTGTGGGATCTCTGAACATGAGGAGATCAATTCATCGATCTCTGGGAACTAGACTGGGTTCTTCAAGTCAAGGAGTCCTGGTTTGTTGACTGCCCTGTGCCTCCTTCTGAAACGTAAGGTTTCTTTGTGACATCAGCTCAGAAGGAACTGAAGTTAGCTGAATTCTGGAGAGTAATGAACAAAAGCAGAGAGTTCGGCCTGATAAAAGCAAAAGAAGGTATACTGGTTTGTAATTTAAATAGAGACAGACACCTCCATAGTGATGATACAAGGTGGGAATCATACAAACATCATCAAATTCCTTCAAACATCTATTTGTTTGTCTTTAAATCTGTGTCTCTTTTTTGCAATTCGGATATCTGACGACATTTCACTGCTTTGCAAAAGTCTTTGTGGTGTAAGTCTGAAAAGCGAAGAAGCATCAGAAACACATGCCCTGCTCCTACAAGATGCAGTCCATGGCTGTGTGCTTGTTCCTGGTACTGGGCCAGACTACTTGATGCCGCCAAGTTCCCAGGGCAGTCAGGGAGCTGGTTATAGTCTCCTGGTTATCTGAGTCAGCTGCTGCAATGTATATATACCAGATGACAATCATCCCACAAGGGACCGTTCCCCTAGCTAAGAATAGCTGGAGCAGTGAAAAGAGGGGACTATAAGGGAGGAAAGCTGTCTCAGTGTCTGTGCTGAACGGACCAGGTTGCAGCTTGTACAGCTTTATCATAATTAATAACAAAAGTGATAGAGCCGACAGGCCTGTAATCTTGGCAGCCCTTCAGCATCTGATCAGCCTCGTTCGGTATCTTTAAGTAATTCAGATCTAAAGCACTAGAGCAATCAGGCTCCTGTCAGAGGTGAAAGAGGGTGTTTCTGAGTCTGATCAGATTAAAAAGCTTGGCTCCTTGGAATAACGTCAGTAAACCCACCAACTTCCGAGTGCGAAGAGCCCACCACACCCTCAGCGGTGAGCTCAAAACAAAGGAGGCACTGCACCACCAAGACCCGTGGAAGAAACACTCCCTTCCCGAGACACTAGGGATGGAGCAGCCGTTAAAAAGTTTTAGCTCTGTTTCATTTAAATACCTGAAGCAAATATACAATTACGTTCCAGGAGCTTTTTGATAAAGATCTACTATTTCTTCTCCATCTCTTTTTCTGTGTAATTTAGCTCAGTAGAACAGCATGCACCATATCCAACACTTTGAGTCATTCAAGTAAATACTTCTACGCCCTCTATACTTTAGACAGTGTAGATGGTAATGCTTAGTCTCCAGTGACAATTGCCATTTGGGGATCTGGGCAAGACAAAACAACCAAATTGTCATAAGGCTACTAGTTAGAAATGGCAAACTTCCGATTTTGCATTCACTAAGAGAGGTTTGCATGGCCAAAGTCTACTTTGAGCTCTGATATCATTATGCGATTTTTGTGTGACACATCATAACTCATTTTCTTCTTTGCCATTCTCAAGTTGCCAGTTGATGTCCAAACACTTAACAAGCGGATGACAAGGCAATCTCTCCCACTCTTCTTTCCCAGGTAACAAAGCCATTAACTTTCATACTAAGATGCAGCTGTACGAGTGCCGTACAGCGCTAAGTACAACTATTGCAGGGTTTCTAATCCACAGCCACATTTAATATATTGTGTTACATGAGTACTGTTAACTATAGACTAATTTTTCCTATGGCTATACACGTTCTAAACTGTCCAAAGTTACAATGCCTATTCTGAAGAAAATTGTGCCTTTACAGTGTATTCTAACAGAATTAGTTGTGAAAAGTGTAATGTGGCTCTTCAGTACTTGGGGAACAAAATAAGCATTTCATAACATATTTTCACTACAGAGGGGTTATTCTTTACAAAAAGCACAGGAGAGGAGTCTGAATAAAGACTGTATGGAAAAACAGGTAAGAACTCCTTTGAAAGATGGAAATCTTTAGCTCTGAATGTAGATTCAGGCCTGTGGCCATTTGTAAGCCATTAGAGGTTTGAGGCAGGAGTTATGGCTTGGGTTACAAAGCCAGTCATCCCAGAAACCTGGACTGGCCTTCTGGCATTACACTCTAAAAATGTAAGTCAAAGTATGCCCTTGTATATGTATTTGAAGTTGGAAATCTGTTTTTCTTCACATATTCTGAAATGACTCATTTCTGTCCAAAAGTAGTAGTTACAGACAATCCAGGTTTAAGTTTTATGGCAGCATAATGACTCATTTTTTGTAAATGTATGCTATATGTATATTATATTAAATATCTTCAATAATTTAGACATGAAACAACATACTTTCTGTTCCTTTGAAACAGCTGTGATTCTCAGTATTTTTTCCAATCCTCTTCTGATTTGAAGGGAAAAGGGTCTTGTTTTCCTCTTGTTAGCAACCAGCTAGACTGCTCAATTTATATCCACTTGTGAAAGTTAATATTTGTGCCCAACTTGATCATTGGGCTATCACATAAATAGACTGTCACAGCCGTTCCTCAGAAAAGCACAAAGACTGTAGGGAACATCTGCCAACCTACTGCTCCTTCTGGAAGTGGTATTCTTGATTAGTCGATGGAGTTTTCACAAGGAGTCACCAATATATATGAATTAAAATCCTTGGTAAGTGTGTCTAACATAATTTTTACTTGGCTTCACTCATAATTCAGACTCCCCTATTCTTTTCAACAGTTCATTATATTTTCTTTTCCTTTTTCTTTTCATGTTTGGGTCTACCTTTCACAGATTTCCAGTTTTGTCACGTTCCAAGTGGAAAGTAAATATAAGGACTTCTTTGCCCTGCCTTGGAATTGCGCAGATGACTTGTTAAGATGAGAGCACATTCTTTTTCCAAGAGGAAAGAAGACTGCATTTTAGTTTTGATGTTTCCAGTGCAAAAATCTCCAAGTGTCATTAATGGGTTCTTCCAAGCTCACAAGCAAGAACTATTAACAAAATTTTGACATTTTTGCGTTCTCTTTTGACAATTTCCCAGTTAATTGATCATTAAGGCAGAGATCACACTCATGCTCTGTCCTTGTCCCTCACAGACACAGATCTCTCTATGGCACCAGCCCCTTCAAGACACACACACGCACACGCACAGCATCTCTTCAAGGCTCCTTGATCCCCACAAAGGCCCATTCTGGCTGAACCACCAGCCCTGGGGCAGGAGGAGTTGCCTTCACCTCTGCGTGGGAGCTGTTGCATTTGGTAGGGGAGAGATGGACCTGACAAGGTCCACTCAGGTGCTCCAGCTGCCCCAGTGGGCCAAGCTGGATGCCAGGCTTCAGGGGGCCGAACGTAAAAGCACTTAAGCAAGCACTGGAGCAAGGGCTTGAGCCCCGGCCTGTCCCGGTGTCAGACAAAGAGCCCATGCCATGGCTTGCAGAGCGCTGCTGCCAACAGTGACCATGCGAACCCTCGCAGGCCAAGTAGGGGAGGAGATCTATTTCTTACGCCTGGGTGTGGGTTTGCAGCACCAGCCCATCACAGGACCAAAACATTAGCGATTTTTTTTTCCTGCAGGTTACAATCCTTTCTTGCAAGAGAAGGTCATAGTCCCGGTCCCTTTGTGTATCCAGGCTGTAGTTTTCAGAATACCCTCCTGGAACACAGACGAAATTGCTGCTGTGTCTTCACCCTTCTGAAGGAAAAGCTCAAGGATTAACGGCATAAAATGAGCTTTCTAGCATTTTTCGTTTGCATTGCAGTATATCCACGATTTAAAGTTCACAGCCATATAGAGAGCTGTGACAACTGTCATGTCTGAGCGTGGCTGCGGGGCCATTGTCAGCCAAGCTAGTTTGCAGCCGTTAGGATATGGCCCTGTGTTTTGCATGCACTTGTGTTATTTTTCACATGAATGCTCCCTTTTATAATTATTTGGAGGTTCACACAAAATGCACATGAACATACTTACATAAACGCAAGCCAACATGCACGCATGCATATATGTAAAACCCCCAAATACCTAAAAAAATGTTGCTTTTAAACAAACTATCATTACTACACAGGAACAGTATTTTCTGCACCGTCGATGAATATAAAATATCAGGTTAATGTGCTGTGTGCTTTATCCATTACCGTGGATTTGACAGATAGGTTATTTCTACTGTTTTCGTTAAAACAACACAAACCTAATTTCTTTGAAGTCTGCATTTCTTACGTTTGGAAGTAAGTATCCCTTAAAAACAATTACTTTTTGCAATAATCTTATTTCATATCTTCTTACTACCCGGTGGGATGAATTGCTCATGCAGCAGGCAGCATTTAGCTTTATGTTTGCATACGCAGCGCTGTGGCCAGGTTTCATAACGCTGTGAATACCAAACCATAAAACCGCTTTTCAAAAGCAAATTCATAAATGCACTCATGCATACCTTTTTGAGTTATGAGGTGGCTGCAGATTTGGCAGCGCTGACTTGATGCAGCTCTGACAGGTTAGGTTAAAGGATTAAGTCTAGTCTGTCTTCACTTTGCCCTGGCTCTGACACACTCTAAAAAAAGTTGTAGGCTGGCTCTGTGCCTAGTATGACCTCTACATCTCCTCAGAGTGACAACACTTCCCTTTAAGGCTCTCCAAAGGTCAAGGCAGATAACTTGTTGAGTCTTCCAGATAGTTTCTTATCGGCGGCTCTTCCTCCTAACCTCACATAGTGGAAGAAATATGCAAAACCTTGGAGAAGAATAAATCAGGCTTCATAAGGAATAACTTGCATTAGAGCAAATATATCGATCAACCTTTTCTTTACTATACAACCGTTGTTTACAACAAACATCCGAGATCACAGGTCACTAAAATCATATACGTGTTCCAAACGAAGAGATTTCACCGCCCCTCTTCTTTTCGCCCTGGCTAATTTGCAATTGAAAGCAACTTTCAAGCACTTAAAATGAGAGCGCTGGGGAAATAATGGTATGATGACAGAGGAGTTCAATGGTACAAAAAAGCCTGTAATATTTGTTTAACAACTGTTCACCTTTGAGAAAAAAATAATGTGAACAAATAATAATGATAAGCACAGCCTTTTATTCTGGCATTACGCCATAGACTTGCAGAGAAGCATTGGTGTATGCAAGATTCATAGAGGTTAATAGATTTTTAAGACCAGAATATCATCTGGGTTTCTTTATGATTTAGCCATTTAATTTCATCTGGTATTGAGTTTAAGAACTTTTGACTGACTGCAAAATATCCTTCAGGAAAGAGGAAAAGAAACCACCTCCAGTTTTGATGTAAAAGTTCAAATTAAAAAAAAAATTAAAATCTTTCTACACATATTGTTATTGCTTTATATTCTGATTGCTGCAGCGGGTGCTTTTGGCTTCTGAATTCAAGTGCCCTATTAAAAGGAAACCCTTTCAATAGTTAGAGAACTATATATGGGGCACATACACCTCCTGGAGTACGATTCTTTTAAGATACGCTAAAAACTTTAAGCTTCCTGTAGATTCGGTCATAAGGTGGAATTTCCTGTCTGTAAAACCATTCCTGTAGCTTTTCTCTGAACACTCTCCAAGCTTTTACTATCTTTTTTGAAGAACAGATATCAGACTGCATTTTGGCAGTGGTGTCAGTAACTTTGTGGACAGAGATAATACAGCTCTCTCCCCCTATTTGATGATTTCTTGTTTATAAACCCACAGACTTACACTAATTCTTTCGGCTGAAGCACCAGATGAGAAAATATTTCCATTGAAAAAGTATTACCGCCTTTTCAGGCTCAGTGCTTCTTGAAGTGTTGTCTCCCTAATGTTAAATCTTGTACTTTTATCCCTAGGTGTTTGGCCTTGCATTTGGTTATATTAAACCGGGTTATTTCTTCCCAGTTTACTAAACGATGCAGAGGATCCTGTACAAACAACCTGTCATCATGATTTTTTTTACCATTCCATCTGGTTTTATGGCACCTGCAAACCTTATCAACAATTACTTTATATTTTCTCATGCGCTTTTGTCAATGATTTATGGCTGCACTGGAGCAAGAACTGGTCCGTGTGAGACCTCAGTGGAAAAATACTTGATTATGATTCTCTAGTAATTACTCTGTTGGATATTTATCATGCATATATCACATATCATATCGTCTTATGATAGTGAGAAATTTGCATTGTAATATGTGGAAAATTGTACCGACATTCAGCCTGATTAGGCTAATAAAGGTACTTTTAATCAGCCCGTCATCTTTTAAGAGAGGAAATGAGGCCAACAAGAACTATTTTATGTAAAAAAATATAAAAAATGTCAACTGAAATTAGTTATATTCTCATACTTTATTTTTCATATAAGTTATCCCATTATTCTGGTGGACTTAGTGTCATCTTTACAGGTTTATTCTAATGATTGTTTTAAAATACAAATTTACTTGCCATCCTTTAGAGCTTCTCTGCCATTCTGAAATTTTAAAATGTTACCAGGAACAAAACTCACAATTATTTTAAAACTCTTGGATTCAAGCAATAAGGACTCTACTTTTTTTTTTGTAAAAAAAGGCTTTATTATAGTTGTCTAACTTCTTTCTGAAGCCTGTTTAGTTCTAGGAGTGTAAATGACTGTGACCACTTTTTCTTTTAAAGAGCACCTCAAGTAAGAAGCTATAAACCCAGTTACTAATTAGAATGTAGCTATAAGCTCAATTATTGACATGATGAATTCCCCATGTATTTCTTTGAGGCTACAAATGAGTGACCTCAGTCTCAGCCCAATTTGGGGCTGGTTTTCCATCCCTTTTTAGAAGAGGAAATGCAAGCAGGAGAGGGGGAAGAAAAAAAATCCCATGAGGTTCACCATCCATGGTTGCCTCTCCTCTCCTCTCCTCTCCTCTCCTCTCCTCTCCTCTCCTCTCCTCTCCTCTCCTCTCCTCTCCTCTCCTCTCCTCTCCTCTCCTCTCCTCTCCTCTCCTCTCCTCTCCTCTCCTCTCCTCTCCTCTCCTCTCCTCTCCTCTCCTCTCCTCTCCTCTCCTCTCCTCTCCTCTCCTCTCCTCCATTGCCAAAGACTTCTCTTCTTCATTGCCAAAGATGATGGGTGCTTTGTGGGCTGCAGGAGTGTGGGGACAAGAATGTGCTGGCCAGGGCAGGGGGCTGGCCCGAAAAGCCCAAAATCTGCAAATTCAACCTCTTGTCCTTTCTGTATGCATTTATCCTTGAGTATTTCATCTAATTGTTTTCTTCTACCTGCATGTATAAAACCAGGCCCTTATTGCTTTTTTTTAGTGCCAAAACATACAGTTTGTCACCTTTGGCAGCGCCTGAGAAGATTTTGTGCCAAAAGGCAAACCGAGGCGCTCCAGTGGCTTTGCCGTGGCACCCTGCCCGGTGTGAGCACATGTACCAGCTACAGCACTGATGCGGACTGCCCGCGTGGTGTACAGTGCTTCCCTGAGCACATTTTATAGTCACTACCTAGCAGATACATAGACGGTTGGTATAAAGTACTGAGGTTCGGTACCATATTTTCTGCTCTTCAGCCTACACCCAGAAAGATTAAGAGCGTGAGATTTACGTTTTCTTTTTAAAGAGCTTATACATCCTTAAAGCTAATTTTCCTATGGACCTGAAAACCAGTTTGATGAACTTAAGTACCCACCGACTGGGAGTCTAAAGTAGTTTTAAGCAGGCCAATTCCTACACAGAGTTATTATCCAGCGTGCATTGCTGAGTGTAAAGAGGACAATGGTTCAACAAGGAATAAAAACGAATTTCATGTTTTAACATTAGAGAGAGTAAAGAAGATCATGTATTAATTAAATAAAAGACTAAACAGGACAAACCTTTGGAACAACAGACATAACATTTAAGAATAAAATCAACATGGCAGGGTAAAGGTCGGAGAAGATCAAGTAAGACGCTAATAGTTGTGCTTTTTCCATTTTCTTATCGATCAATATTATGTTTTTCCCAGTGAAAATGCAACAGCAGAGTTATTGCTGACCTTTTCCTCACCCTTCCATTGTGTATAAAATCACAGCAAAATAACAAACAACTTCATAAGCTGCAGAGTTTTTTGAGCCAAAAAGCATATGTCCAGAAAATAATTGTTTAAAACACTGAGAGAAAAAAACGTTCTTTCTATGGTAAAAAAAGTAATCTACTTCTCTCCTAATCACATGTGTGAAAAACTTTGTGCCAGCTTAAAAGTCAATAATTACACATCTTTTTTTTGAAAATTCAGCAACAAACTTTGTTAGCATTTTAAATACATGGCAGGCCAAATACAGTGTCAGAAACAAGGAAAGAAATCAAGTATATATTTCAATAAGAAACAAACCTGGACATATACATTTCAGTTATTACAGTATTTTTTCTGATTTTTAGTTTCTTCCTTTTCACTTTCGTGCACCATGGATCAAAATTTTACTTATTAATAATTATTACCCATATTGCAATTTTAAAACCTAAGAAAAAGCTTTTGTAAGAACTTTACAACGTTAATTACTAATAAGGACATGGAAGGCCACAGTGAGCAATTCAATAAGAAAATTGTGTTTTCTCTTCCAGCAAAATGACATTTTCCATTTTCTGCCACTGCCACCAGGAAGAATGACACAGAACTCAGGGAAAGAGTAACAGAAATAAAAAAAATAATTAAGACACAAGTAATTTACAGTGATTTCACTGATTTTGGAACAAATAAAATGAGTATTTTAGCCCTTTTTATATTTTTATTTTGATCCACTTAAAATAAAATCAGGAACAGAATAAAAGTTTACATGTGGAAAGCTGAACTGATTCATCATTGCGAGCGTCAGCATAAAACACAGAGGTGTTATGACATACCATAAAGAAACACCACTTTCAAGCGAAGGAAGAAATGTTTATATTTTTCTACTGTAAATAGCATTTGCAGATCCATGTAGTAGAGGTAATAAAAAATAGCTACCTCATTTATTGAAAAATATTCACAGTTGTCCTTTCAAAAATATATACTGAAAGCACCGTGAGAAAGTTAATAGCTGCCTAGTAAAAACTTTATTGCCATTTCAAATGTGCATGTAGTGAAGATATAACTGCTTCACATACAAATTGGATAATCACAGGATTACCTACATAGAAGTTTAGCTTGATAAACTGTGTGGTCTGGTGCTCAATGTTACAGTAAGTATATGTTATCTTGCAGAATGTTATACGCTCACCAGATGTCCCTTTATGTGACATACAGGGTGTGGTGACTTCTGTAGACAAAGGAATACTCTTTGTCTCCATAAAAGTTATAGCCGTTTCCCTTATCACAAGCCACCAAAGAACAGAAGCATATAAGGTAGCTCAAGCATCCAAGAAAATCTTAATATTACATCTCAAATTGCAAAGCCTGGACATTGGCTACAAAATATTCAAGGTACATACACATATCAAATGCTTTGCAGGAGATTAGAAACCTCGCCAGCTCTCACAGCTGTCTCTGGAGCAGTGACATAGTATTTACTTGGAAGCCATGACCTATGAAGACCCATAATTGTTGGGGAATCTTTGCCTTTATTTAGAAAAGCAGGTTGCAGCCAACCTGGCTGCACGAAGACGCTTGAAAACAGGACCTCACCGTATTCCAGGAGTACTCTCCAAACGCAGATGGCACACGCGGCGTCCCCAGATGCATTATTTATTATCAAGTCTCATAATTCATTTAATGATTTAATTGTTTTACAGGTCTGAGTCGTCATTTGTGAATATCTGAGTGTAGTGACACAGAAACTAACCTAATAAAATGTCAGTGCTGTGCTTTACTGCGCCGCAGCAATTACTGTAGGCAGCACGCAGCTCTCGCTTGCTCGCCTCCTGTTTGCCATCCTTACCTTCTGCACTCAGTTGAAACTAATGCCGCTTGAAGTTACAGAAAACAACCATCACCAAGAGAGAGGATGTTTCCTTTTCTATTAGCCCAGCGGTTACAACATTCCCTTGAAAGACTGCAAACGCCCTGGAAACTCACCGAAACTCTGGAACTCCAGACTGGTTCCAGTAAGATCTGTGCAAAAAAGAAGATATCTGAACACAATAAAACACTATGATGGAGACATGGGAAAACGCAGAATCTTCTGTACTCCTTTTCCGTTATTTCTTGCTGTAGAGTTACTGCTTCAATCCCATTTTTCCATAATTTTAACAATCACTAGTACCTCACAACCATTCAAAGCTGAAAGGAAAAGCACATCACAACCCTCTATCTGGCGGGACGCTGGCTTGGTGGAGGACATTGCAGTTTGGATTATCAAAGTTCCAAGGTAAATATTTTCCATTGGTAGGCTTCGTATTGGTTCCAAAATGTTTTTTCCCCTCAAAAAGGGTGCTGTTTAGTGACATTTCTCCTGGGGCGCTACGGCTTTGGAATACACACACTGCTCTTTCTACTGACCAAAATGGCCAAGGTATTTCCATAGCAAAGAACTGCAGTATTTCTATGGCAGTAGAGGACCTTTGGGTGCCATAAGACTGCATGGGTTGCAGCTCACTCTGCTTCTTCTCCCCTGCATCTTCTCATATCTTTTGGAGGGTTTTTAATTTCCATTCCCTTTCCTCTTCCTTCCCAATTTCCTCACACGGGTCCCCTCTCTGTTCCTACGTTCTTCTCTTTCTGCTTGATTGCCTCTCGAGCTGTTGTTTTTTCCATCCATCCTCCACTTTTTTCACTCAGCTTCCCATAATTTTATCACCAATGTGGTGACAGACAGCTAATTTTGAAAGTATCTCAGACTTGTGGGTCACCCATTTTCCCATATTCAAATCACTTGTTATGTCCCATAAGTTTCTGTGGGACTCAGACTCAAGAAGTTCTCTGTGGCAATGGCTGCATTCTCCCTACACTTTTTGGTGACACCACAGATCTCAGCTGCCTGACTACAGATGGCTCGGAGCTCCTTTTATTTTATCCTGGGAGGAGTCTTGGAAAGGCAATTGCATTTGAGGCCTGTGTGTAAGAAGCTGAACAGATAGTACAAAGGAGAAAAGGTTTGGGTTTTTTTAAGTGGAGGAAGAACATGGGAGAAAGAAAACTGTGTCACAAGATATTTGAGAAATAGAGCCTCGGTAACAATGGCAAAGATAGGAAAAGTGTGCACAGGGTGTCGTTTGTTCTTTGTGTTTTTCAAAGATATGACAGCTGGGCTGTATATCCAGAAGTCTTCACAGGGCATGGACGGTAATCACGGAATTGGTCTTTGGTGGCAGGACAGGACAGGACATGTCAGAGCATCACTTGAACCTGTGAAGTTAGTCCAAGTAACCACAGATCAGACTGGACCCAGTCGGGAGAGGCAGATTAATTACATTTGTGAATAGAGTAGAAGGGGATATGAGGACTGTGCTGTTAAAAAGAGTCTTGGCCCTAACCAAACTGAATTTGCTAAGTGGCCCTGCAATAGCTTTCCATATTTGTGGTTTTGCAATTTTCTCTCTTATTTTTGTGTAACTTTATATTACATGTTTGGTTTTTTTCCCCAAGAGATGTGTGTGATTTTATATTTTCATGGGATTCCCACTACTTGGCAGAGAAATGCCTGCCTAGGCGGATCACTAGGAGATTTAAATTCCCTAAGTTCTGAAGTGAATAGGGCTTTACTGGGACCCTGAACCAAGCATTTTATTTTGAAAAGGATCCCTTGAAATAATTGACAACTCTAGCTGTTATTACTGCTGGTGGTTTCTGCCAGAAGGGCTAATGTTTGGAAGAGAAAAGTTACAAAATGTATCTTGTATTTAAACCTCAAGAATAAAGAATAAAAACTCATATCTTGGAAGAAAAAAAAAAAAGAAAAATAATTTTCTAAGAACAGAAAACGCAACGTAGCTGTTTGTGAATGAGAAATCTAGCACAGTTGCTGTGTGCCCATCAATCAGTGGCGGAGATGAACCCATTTGTAAAAGTTAATAGAGCAAAGTATAATGAAAGACAAATTGGTGTTATTAGTCTAAAGTTTATGGTTCAATTAAACTAATAATATGCAGTAAAGCAAAAAGAATAATTAGAAATTATGATAAATATACATGGGTTTGCAAAAATATGACAAAACTTTACATATTTTGTTCTTCTTTTTGAATATACTATCTTTTTGATAGCTTTATACACGGTTGCCTTGGGGCATACAAGAAAACTGCAACACTAAGACTTAAAACAGATAATTACTTGAAACCAAATAGTATTAAGTATGCAACATAAAATTTACAGTGGGAATTATCCTGAGAGCTGAACCAATTTGACATTTTAAAAAATAAAAGGACACTTTAAATTGGTTTTATGAAATTACTTGTTTATCAGCTTTATAAATAGATCAATCATAAATATTTTATAGCTAGGGATTATTATTCTGTTCTCTGAACCCTCTAATATTTACAAAATACATACAATAAACTGATCTATATACCATGAACCAAACCGTTTATGTCTTCAATACTTCTCTTTCTGGATGCACATAAAGGAAAAAGAGTCCTTGTCACTTGGCTAACGCTCTGCACTGTCCCTCCCCTCTTTGCAGTGTGACATCAGGAAGACCAAGGAAACTTGTACCCTCTTTTCCCCAGAGACCCAGGCAGGGAGGTTGGAAGCCAGGCCAGGAGACTTGCTTACTGTTTAAACTGACTTCTTCTCCAACCCCTCTCCGAAGTGTCCAGAGAACTGCCGGGATCTTGCCAAGCCTTTCGGCTCTATCAGGCTTTCCAACCAGGTACGGCTCTATCGGCAAGTACTCAGTTAGGCTGGCGGTGCGGCGCTCGATTCTGCAAAACAATGGTCTCCTCAGCTCAGGAAACCACTTATTACTTACACATTCATACCTTTGACACAAGGGCGGGCTGGGTGCTATAGCCGTGAGCACTGACTGCGCAGACATGGCTGGAATCAGCACGAGCAGCTGAAGCCGTGACTTAGACTGGAAGGGTGAAACTGTATAAACATCAGCCTGACGGATGTTACACTTAGCTTCTCAGCCTCCAAGTTTACAATACGTTTTTTAAAAATTTTATAATTTTTTTTTTTTTAAAAAAAAAGCTTGTTGGGATGCCAGCAATGTATTTTCGCCATTGAAAGATGGATGGGGAATTTGCGTGAGGAGAATCAAACACAAATCCTACAGAAAGAACCCCAATTTTAAAATTTACATTTGATCTATATCTGACTCAATCTGCAGTTGGTGGAACATCAAGCTTTCTTCCATCTAAATGGGGAAGCAGAAGGTTGGAAAGCTGCAGCAGAAAGGAAAGTGGAAAATATGACAGTAAAAATCTCAGGTTCATAAGAGGACAGAAGTCAGTTTTGAAGTATGATGTGAATGCTACTGTGGGATTTTGTTAAATAGGCAAAGAAACTAAAGAGAACTTAACAATAGAAACATAACTAAACCAAGTAAAACAACCCAAGAACAAACTATTAATTCATAATTTCCTGAAAAAAAAAAAAAAAAAAGGAAGCCCAAGCCTGTTCAACAAGATATTTTGATATCTTTTATAGGCTTTGAGCATAGAAAGGACCATCATACCATCTTCTTAGGGAAGCTAAATTTCACACATCCTTAATCAATCGTCCTCTCTCAAGCCCTGGGGTTATAACATTTCAGTCAGTCAAAGGCAGAGGACAGCAGAGACCAAGACATTTCCAGGATGGGAACCTGATTAGATGTACACCCAACAAATACTCTGTTACCCTCACAGCAAAAAAATGGTGTTGTATTTCAAGAAATGATGTCTAGCTTCAGTAGGATCTCTGGAAGCTTTTGTCAACGAGTTTGTAATCCCCTACTGTCAGAGTTTTTTTCCACTATGAAATTCCTGTTGCCAGTGATCAAGTTAAATCTTGATCTTCTCTTCAAATAAGCTGAGCAAGACGAGCTCGGAAAGCCTCATACCATAGGGCTCGAATATTGTGATCTCACATGAGCAAATATTTTGAAAGATAACGTCCTGAAAAAAGGTTTCACACTTTTTCCAAAAAAAATCCCTAAATATAAAAACTAAAGCTTCCAAGAAAATCGCTTTAGACTAGATACTTTTAACCATAATTTAGCCTAGAAAGAGGCAAAATGTTGAGAGGCTCTTACTACTTTTATTAAGCATTTCCTTTTTCTTGCCTTTTAGTTGGGCAAATTAATTGCAAAAACTTGATACCTACTTATAAATTCAGAATCTATGTCTTTTTTTTTTGTCTTTTTTTTTTTTTAGTATGTTTGTAATTTGGAATTTTATAACAGATTGCTTAGGCAAAGTTATTTCAACCTAGAAAGTAACACTGCTATCATTGATTCAAATATTGTCTCACTCGAACTTCTAATTCCCATCCCTGATTGATTACTTAAATATGAGAAGATGTTTGGGTATTTTCCCCCTTCCTATTAGTTGAAAGACTCTCGAATATACAGAGTTTCCTGCAACAATTTCCATTAGAATTGAGCAAATAGTCTGCACCTAACAATTCAGGAAATGCATTATTTTCTTCCTTCTTGCTGACTCTCTGGGGAAAGAGCCTCGAATAAAACTGATGTGTTGCCAGAAGGAGTTGTCCTTCCCTTTCTTCCCACATACATACAGATTACAGATTAAATGCAGTTCCCTGGAATATTCATTATTCAAAGTTCAAAATCTTTTGAATGTTCTCACTAACCTTCACAACTGTATTATTGTGCTGAATTGGTTGCACACAATAGCTGGTAAGGCCTGAACAACCAAAACCCCTGCAGCAGGCAAACCTTGGCCAGCTTTCCCCTCGTTCTATTTGCTACAGTTGCACAGCAGCAGAGCTTGAGGAGCACATATTTGAGATGACACTTGTCATTCTTTCCAATACAAGGCAAACCACTTTTCATGCCAGCCTTGGTCTAAGGGATGACGGTCACTTTGGACACCAGAGCGAGAAAGAAAAGGAAGGGAGAAGTGAAAGCCATTTCTTTGTCTGCTTAGGCTTGGACAACACAGAAAATTCTGCCTTGCCCATTCCCAGCTAAAAAATGACCCCTCTCTCCATACTGTCACTCCATTCCTGCCCTCACCCATATTCCTTTCCCATGACCTCAGTGCTTCCACTTACACAAGCTAGAGAGTATCACCTTTGCGGGAGAAACACTAAACAGCGTAGAGGTCAGGACATAGGAGTCGGGGAAAACTAAGCCTGGAGAGAGGGAGCATCCATGAAACAGAGTTTTTCCTGCAGGAAGTACCGGCTATGTTCTCCCTCTAAATGAATTCATTTTAATGAGATCTTGATTCTGCCTTGGAAGTTCTCTTCCCCTTCCCAAATTTCCTCTTGGAGAATCTAAGTACCATCTCAAGATCAGGCCTGGGGCACCTTTGTCAGGACAACTTAGCTAGTAGAAAATTTAAATGAGTGGGAGAAGAGCTTAAGTTTTCCTGTTGTCAACTGTTATACATTCTTCAAAACATTTGCAGAGAGCATTTCTGGAGGGAGGGAAAAGCTTTCTGCTTCGGAAGCTTTCATTTTCAGTTAAGGGAGACAAAACTCCAATCCTCAACCCCTTGCTCATCTGAGACAATGCAGACACACCTGCCTCAGCCTGGGAGCGCCTGAAAGTCTGCGGGCGTCTCATTCACATCTCTAACTCTATTCCCACTGCCAGTCATATCTGAGAAAGCTTCCAGGACTTGGAAGATCTCTGAGAGGCCTTGTGCTATATGGAGAAGATCCTCCACCAAATTTGCGCAGGGCCAGTTCCACCTTCTGCTTGCCCAACAGGGAGAGCACTTGTGGTGGCAGGAGAGACCAGGGCTCAGTGAAGTCTTTCCTTTGGCTGCAAGGAAGCTTCCTAAATGTCAGCCTCGGGGCTATTCCGGAGCAAAACCAGTTTGACCTCCTGCCTGTGAAAGGGGTCAAAATTTGAATGGTGGTACCATTAAAGCTGCATTAAGACACACAGAAGTTGGTGTGAGTGTGACAGCCTAGCCTAGTAGTCAGAGCGCTTGGTGTGCAGAAAGAAACTCCTGGAGTATATTTAATGGCTGTTTGATTATTTAAAATATTTATTCAAGCAGAAGCTTTAAACCACGCCTTCCCGCTCCTTGTTGAATGCCCCAGCTTACAGGCCCAGAAATATGCCTGGGCCTTCACACACCTTTTCCGTCTGATCCAGCAGACTTCTTTTTTGTACAATTCAAAGCACCAGAGCATAAGGGGGAAGGTACGGGCTATGCTACCCTCTGCTCGAGGGAGCCCACAGCCTCCTGATGAGAGCTCTCCGGTGCCAACTTTGATTTTCTACAGGCAGAAGAAAGGCTTCACGCCAGGCACCTGAAAGGCTTGTTCCCCCATTATGGCAGAAATTGTCAGAAACTCCTAGCTTGGACTAGATGAAAAGGAGTGTTTGATGGGCAAAGAAAACCACAGTACATTTCCACAGCCTTTCCTGGTGGCTGCCCCTGGCAGGTGCCCCCTCCCTGCTCGGGGTGCTCCATGTCCCCTTCTGGGGCACGTACCCTTCCCCTGGGTCAGGCAGGAGGCTCAGGGAGTTGCCCAACCTCAGAGACAGTTACAAACTATAGCCGTGGCATGTAACTGCTCAGGACGGCATGGTACCTCTCCAAGAAACAGAATTTCAGCCAATGCTGGAATGCTTTCCAGCCTCGGAAAGCCAGTCGCTGCTTTCCGAACAGGCAAGTATCCTGAAGTCTGTGGGAAGCCTCTGTAAACACCACGACCTGGTATTCCTGAAGGAGACACGAATCTAAATCAGCTGAGGGAAACAGTGGGCATGCCTTGAAGCTCGGCATAAAAACATATTTTGTAAGGGCTAATCTTCACGTTGTCCGGCACTTAATTCCCCGTTCCTTTTCTACGTTTCAGCCAGAACCCAAGTCCATATGTCTTTTCAAACAAACCACAAATAATTTTCCCTCTCAAATTTGTTTGCCACTGTAGTGACACTATTGTACAGCGCACCAAGAATTTCCTGAGTTTTTTTAATACTGTAACAATACCTCAGTTTTAATTACTTGAACAAAAGGGTTTCAAGTCCGTCAGAGTGCCTTTCAAGGCCTGCGAAGATATTAACTGATTCCATAACCAATTACCTACATTTTCCTTTACTTATTGCAAATGTGACCTTTTGTTAGAATTTGATTGCAAGTTTCCTGCTGTGAGTATATAACTATCTGTGTGTCTGAGAACGGCTACCCTCCACTCATGTGATGACTGCTGTTAATTTTAATACACTTTGATGGCTGGAGAACAAATAAGTGTCTGTGACACAGAGCAGAGACATTTGAAGGTGGATAAACTACCACTTTAATGAGTAGAAATCAGCAAGTAAAGGGGCCTTCCAGTGACAAACCAGAAGACCTTCAACCTAAGCAAAGCAAAGTATCTTTCAGTCTGGAGGGAATTAAAAAAATAATCCTACTTTCCATATAGAGGTAGAATAACAAAATACCCCATAAAAATGACATAAATTAGAGAAAAGAGGAATACTTAAATAAATGCTCTCAAGACATAATCTTATAAATGAAAGTATGTGGGAGAAAATATTTCAGAGAAACTATTGCAGTTGTATGTTTTTATTACCGGTTGATAGTAATTCTTTGAGATACAAAAAAATTGGTTTGTAGACCTGTTGCCTCCGTACTGGCACTGTGTTTTTATTGTTTGTTTTGTTTGGTTTGGTTTTATTTTCCTTGACTCCAAAGACAACCCTCAGGCTAGAATCCTACCTCTGAATAAAAATATACTCACAGATTTGTTGGAGTCCAGAGGAAAGCAAGAGTGAAAATTAGGAAACTGAAAGGATTCGCTTGCAAGACAAGATTAAAAAAAGTTACTTAACATGACTAAGTAATGATCAAGGTGAGACATATTAATTCTTTATAAATATTTAAATAGCATGAATCCTTAAGAGTGAGAGGAATTAATTAACAATAGTTAAAGGAGTACTGGGATATTCGAAAGGTTGTAAATAGTCTAAAATATGTAGACTGGATTATTTATTGTACAGAAAAAAATGTACAAATTATTTAAAAAAATGAAGAAAAAATATTGCCTGCTTATATAAAATTATATTGGACTAAGGTTTGGCTCTTGAAGCTGTATACTTTTCTTTACTGTTATTTGCACTAAAAATGCACTATTGCATAGAGAGGTTCTGTTATGCAAAGAGAAAAACCTTGCACCCAGGCTTTTTTTTTCTGCCTTTTCTAGTTTTCCTCCACAGTTAGGGTGTGTATTCTGAAACCTAAATACTAACTTGTTATCGCTAATGGAAGAATTTGCAGACCACAGCAACATTTCTGATTACATGTAAAAAATGGAGGAGCAAGCTCAGTCACTATTGAATGGTTCCAAAAACTGATGAAATTATCAACTATTAGCCTACAGAATTATCTTTCCTTATGTTCCCAATCACTGATTAGAGAGTCTCATTTATTTGCAGAACAAAATCAGTCTTTATCTTGTTGCTCCCAGAAAGAAATCCTATCTTCACACTGGCTCCAGAATCTACCACCTGCCTGGACCCTCACACCCTTACTAAACACTCTATATGATAATAAGAAAAATTTCAGATTTGTATGGGGACTTAGGGCCCTCTACAGCATTTTAGTTTCACAGCCTATAGCTGACTTTTGTTTTCTGTTAACAATATTAATTAAACGAGCAGAGGAGGGGCATTGCCTTTGTTTAAGACACAAAATACTTTCCATTATAAAAGTCTTTTTCAGTAATAATTTTTGCCAATCTCTTAACATTTTGGTCTGAAAGTGCCCATGCAGAGTCAGATCATTTTATCCTGGTTGCTGGAAGAAAGAATCTCAGCAAAGAGAACACAGCTGATTCCAAGAGTCAGATAAGCAAAATTACCATGCTGCTTATTCCAGCTCCTCCATTCAGTGGCGTTGTCAGAGGACACCCTGCTGTAGTTGACATTCTTCTCAGAAGGCAGGTAAAAGCTCTTGGTCTGGCCCCCATCGTCATTCATTCATCCTTGTTAAGGTGAATCTTAATGGCCACTTGATGGTAACTACCATTAAGGAGTCCCACAGTTTACTGGGACTTGCACCATTGGCACATGGCATCCACACAGTCATCCAAAACTCAGGGCACTGGTCTCCTTTTTTTGTTTCTATATAAGTCACTGAGAGAAGGTTGTCTTTGTCCCATTACCTGAGCAGCTCCATGGCTGGTAGGCGGCTGGCCCCCACCAAAATTGCCTTTCTACTCTTCTAATGTCAAAAACCTGCCATGATGCGGCTACCAGCTCCCACTGACCTCTTTTAAACTACTGACCCCAGGACTGGCCAGCAGTCATCCATAATCCTCCACTATTGCCTTGCCAGCTAGTTGATGAGTTTCTAAGCCTTCTGCCTCGTGCATAGGTTCCCTGCTAGCAGTAAAGTTCTGTATCAGAAAATGTCTTTTTCAAGACATTAATAAATATTCTCTTTCCTTTAGTGTACCGGACTGGAGCCCTCTAGGTACCAGGTGCACACATGGCTGTTTGGAAAATAAAGCCAGTTTCCAAAGCAGTACTGTAATGGCAAGAGCTTGAGGGCAGGCAAGGCTTGAGCTGTCAGAGCTATACTGATTGTAGGACAACGCTTGAGCGTAAGCCCACTGCCAGTTTGTACCCAGACTTGGCCTTCTTCTACAGCACAACTAGCCAATGTTACCTCAAACCAGGTTACCTCAAACCAGGACAACTACATAGCATTTTGGAATACAAATTAACACACAGGCGTTGAAAATGATCCAGAAGAGGAGGAGCAAGGTTTGTGCTCGGCAGCAACCTCAAACTGCAACTAGCTCATCAGTCACAGACACAGTGAAAAGAGATCTGGTACACAAGTCCAAAGGCTCGGGTGGCATTTCCAAGAGGAATGACGGGTAACAAGTAGTTCCACACAACTTCTTAAAAAATCAATGTTGAATCCATGTTCCCACTGAATAGAAACTATCCGTAAAAAAGAGCACTTTGTAGAACGTTGTTCACAAAAAGGTTGCGTCAGTCTTGCCTTTTTTGTATCGGAGTGACCTGTGAATATTTTTTTCTGGTTCTCTGTAAGTATTACTAAAGCAAGCAAGAGGGAGGAAGTGTTTATATTACAATGGATATTTTTTTAATAAAATATAATTCGTAGCCAGATGTATGTCACTCAAGGTCATGAATTCTAGGCAGCAAAAACCGGTGAAATAGCATATCTTACCAAATCTACCTATAACAAGGGCAAAGAGCATTTCAAATATAAGACAATCAAGATGAATTAGAAACCAGAATGATACAAGTTGCAAAGCCGCATGTCTTTGAGAACTGAAACTGCTTGCTATTGGCACACGTTGTATTTACCCTGACATCTTGCAGAATGTCCCCAGTCTGCATCTTTCCTCATTATCATCTTCATTGTCTTGTTCTTGTCTTATTATTTTCCAATGGGAAGTTATTTATACATTTCAGCCTTTTTGATCTTTTAGAACAGTATTTGCCCTATTTTTTTTCTCTTTTTTACTACATTATAAGCTTCTAAAATTAATTACAAAATATCAACGAAACCAGTAGGGAAAACACCAATAGCAAAGGAAATTATGTATTTCCAATACACACCTATTAAAATGCCGTCAGTCTTTACAAACCACATCTTAAAAGTTGTACTATAGACTGTGAAGTTTCTTTATGAGCAATAGGAAGGAAAGCTTGACGCTTTGTATCAGTGAGAAATTGTTACTGGACCAGCTATGAAATGACAAGAGTTTTCAAATTGATTTATTTTTTGCCCCTTCCTCTGCAACAACAGAACAATTTTAACCACTGTGTAGATTGAGATAGATTGTCACATTAGTAGCCACTGGTCTTGCTGGTGAAGCAGAATGACGGGAGGAATTGCACTGCTTTCAGAGGCTAGAGGTATCTGTCATGTGCAAGATGGACAGGATGGGTGTGATTCAGTTGCCTAAACACTGTTGCCTCATTCTATCTGAGATGCCCCAGAGCAGCCGCAACAGCTGTGTGGGGCTGGCAGGTCTGAGGTAGGACTCCAGCAAGATCCACTCCTTTGCAAAAGAGCAAGTGGAGGCCAGGCAGGCTTAAAATGTCAGAGCCAACACCAAAAGTGATACTTGACACTCCTCTTTAGGCAACTGCATCTTCCCCTCCTCCTTGAGTATTCATTAGCCTGACCTCCTCGCAGTCCCTGGGGGCTGTAGCTCTCCTTTCACTCCATTCCTACTAGAAAATGGAATTTCTCTGGCAATTTCATTGAAACTAAACCTTGCACCCCAGGATTTTGATCCCCCAGTTATTCAGCTGGGAAAGAACTAAAAAACAAATTTCTCTCTGTTTTCTTTCTTCCTTTTTAGGAGTTCACAGAAATTATGGGATGCACTAGCTGTGTCCTCACACCTCACTTCTAGCCACCATGGCAGAGCACAAGGGAACCCCTTCTGGAGTTATTAGGGTTTGCTGACAATTTCCAATCTCTTTTCGAATTAAATGCCTAAGACACATGTCCTCTCACAAAATAAACAAAAACTACTGAAATTTTGCAGTCTTATGACACTGTTCAGTGATGAGTGCTCTCAGTTAGGAGGTGAGAAATCTGCTCTGAGATACCTATTAATCTGGAAGCAAGGAGTTCAACCCAGTTCTCCTACCGGCCAGGAGACTGCCTGCAGCCGAAAACCATTGAAGAACTGCAGGTGCAGCCTTCCCAGGCTTGACAGAGCTGTTCCATCTCATGTTAATAATTAAATATTCATTGGAGCATGGACCAGAACCTGACTCTCCCACTTCCCAGGTGATAGCCCTAATTACATGCCCGTGTCATCAATCTCTGTCTCTGCTGTAATGAATTGTCATTATTTGTATATACTGGAAGAGTTTTAACAGGAGACAGCTACCCTCCCTCTTCCCGTCCCCTCTGAATATCTGACAGCCAAGAGGTTGCAGCACTCTTTCTGGCACAGATGAAGAGCTGGGTTCAAGTCTTTCCTCTGAATTACACGGAATACTGAATCTGAGAAGAGGCACACGGAGAATAGCCATAGTCACTGCAAGGTAGCCTTCAGCCTTTTGGCTAAGCTGAGGGACACTGAATCTAGGAGGAATCCGACTGAGGACATTATGAAGAAGGATCCTGACCATGCTGCCTGTGGGTATGCATTTGTGCGTGTCCATTGGCCACTGAAATAGGGCTTCAACAGTCTTGCTAGTTCCTTAAGACTAGAGTTATGCACTAAAAGGAACGCACGGATGCTTATGTCCCTTTGCACATCTAGCCCTTTCTATCTACAGGATTACCTGCAGAAGTATACATTGCTTCAAATAGTTTTCTAATGAAAGACAGTATCAATAACCAATATACTGGCTCTGCGCTCCTCTCCCTTCAGGTGTCATTACACAGTCCTTGGCACTGACTCGAACAACATAAAGATTTCACATTAAGACTCACACAAAAGATCCTTCAGACTCTATAATCACATATTGCCTCTCCAGGGCATTTTCTACAATGCAATACCATATTTTCATATCCATTACTCACATTCTCTGTAATACTTTCAGCACTAACACTGTTGAAATTACTTGTGCAGGCTTTAAATAGGCTGTTTTTACTACACTAAGTAGGTGTTTCCCCAGAGTTTTCCATAGATAGACGCTTCCTGAAATGCAGTGCAAGAGAATGGGTTTATCACAAGTTAAAGAGTCTGTTAATGCTTACCTTTCCTTTAGGAAAACAAATAAGACTGAAACTGATACACTTAGCGCTGTTTATAACAGACTCACTAGTTCTGTGCACCCTCTGTGCGTGCAGAATTACTAACTCTGCAGTGTAGAAAAGCTTTTTCTGTTACACTCCGGTCAAAAGAGAGCATAGATTGGGGTTTTTTTACATGACATCTTTACACATTAACCTCTTTAATATTGTAGCCTCTCTTTGTAGCGCTTGAGTACTTTGCCAAGCCAAGCTGCAGCAGGGGCCAAAGCAGTCCCCGCATGACTGGGAGAGGCAAGGGACAAATGAGCTTTACCCCTTGCGCACCTGATAACATACAGGGACATGATTCTTCTTGCCCCAGCATGCACTAGCCAGGACAAGGCTTTCACTCGCCAGCTGCTGCATGGTGTCACAGATCCCCTTTGGCGATCTGCATCCTGTGACCAAGGTGCCAAGGAGAAGCTGCAATGCTGTGCTGCGGATATCCAGGCTCCCAGTGCTGCCTCAGGGAGCTGGAGATGGGGACTACTGTGCCCTTATCCCTGTCTGTAAATCTGCACCAGCAAATATTGACTCAACTCTATTACAGATATCATGCTCATAGCCAGTTTTACCATCTATCTTTGGTCTTTCCCTGTTGAATCTATCACCTTTTTTTTTTTTTTAAAGTAATTACTATATGAGCCAGCAGTAATTAAAACATTGCTTTACAAAATCCATTCAAAACGGTAATTTCTGAAAATGGTTCCATGTAAACCTTTGCACTCCAATTGTGCCTTTTCTAATTGCAGTAACAACAGTGTGACCCCAGTGAGTTATTTGGAACTACTCTTAATTTCACCCTAACAGAAGTGACAGGAGAATCAGGCTTTCTGAATCAGGCTTTACCACGTTCAGAGGAAGAAAAACACTGAAGACAAAACTGAGTTTTTGTTTTGTTAGTGTCAGCATTTATACATCATGCCCTCATCCCAGCATGGCCTTTGTGAAGCCAGAGAGAGATGTGCAGAAGGGCAGCATATATTGATTCACAAGGTCTTGCAGGACCAAGGAGAAAGTTTCAGCTGCAGTTGGGTATGAGGGAGGGAATGGTACACTGCTAGAGCTTGGATCATAGCATTTCTACAGCAGGAAAGATGGGAAAAGCACTGAGAACATCTATTAGGACTCAAGTGTGCTTTCTAAAATACAGCTACAAGCACTGTTGATTTCATCTCCTTTCATCTGTGCAGGAGAAAGACAAACTTTACCTCTGCTTATCGTTTCTTTAATAATCAAGAAACTAAAAGCCTAGAAACTATATAATTAAGAAACTAAAAACCCATATATAAGTAAGAAAACATGATGGAAAATATGGAGAAAAAGGGAGAGGAATAATGTTGGCTGAGCAGGTGACCGCTACTGTGCAGAACATACTAGTATATCTGTCTTATCACATTATTGTTATTGCGGTGGCTTGCCATGCCATCTAGCAGGGACTCAGGGAACTACTAGTTCTGGGGAAGAAGCGAACAGACAACACAAAAGCAAGACAAGAAAAAAAGTTCTGGAATTTATATTTACCAAGAGCAAATATAAGCATTTGCATTTTTCAAATCAAACAATTTCTGAATGAAGGGTAGCTTATACAAAAAATATCTTTTACCCTTAACTCTGTAATAGACACTGAGCACTTTCACAAGTTCACTATACATTGTATATGAAAATATTTTTCTTCTACCTTTAAATGTCTCGTGTTTGCTATTTTTTTCTAATATTAACAAAGAAAATCTGCAGCTGCATTTCCATATATCATGCAGCATTACTATTTTACCTGTGTTGCATTCATGTTCTTAATCCCTTCTCTGATTTTTTTTCTGATGCTTCTTTGAGTTGAACCCTTCATGCTTCTAGTCCACTGCATTCATAGTAGTTTGTGAAAGTGATGACCAGATAAACCACAGACCAATATCTGTCTAACGTAGTTGCACTTTACTCCTTACTGGCATGCAAAAATGTCCTGTTAGACTTTCCTTTTTTTTAAGGGGTAATATGCCATTTTATAAGTTAATTTCCCATCCAAGAAATTACTAATCCCCACCAAATATACCAAATCAAAATAGTACATTAAAGCAAACTTCATCACTTCAGCTTCCTACTTGAAGACTGTATTTTATTTTGCATGGACAAAATCACATTGCTGTTCTTTTTTTCCATCATTTTCTGAAGCAGGAAAGTTGAATGACAATCACTTTATTTGTTCTTAATATAAAGCTACAACCACTCTATCACTTGGCCACACAGGCAAAGCCTTTCCTAGCCTGTACATGTACCAGTACTATGTTTGCCCCAAGCAACTCTTAAAAGGACACGAGAATACCCCTGCCATTGCCCCTCCACCTCTCACTGGGAGCCCAAGCCTCTGGCATTCTATAGACATTGATAACTTTGACATTTCTCCTTCGCTTTCCCCCCCTCTTCCTCAATTTCTACTGTACCTACCTTCCTTCTCTAGCATGTACACCCCTTTATCCCATATGCCTTTTCTCCTCACTTTAGCAGTTTTGCTTTCTCTCTTGCAATACATAGCAGATCCTACCAAAATGTGGTTATGACCTCTCCTGCAAACAGAAACACTTTGGCTGTATTCTCACTGTTGCAGCTATCAGGATCACCATCACCACTACAGGCAGTTCAGAGAAAAACTTCGGACAAGCCAAGATCTCTGACTCCGCTGTTGACTCCACCACTGTGCTTCCTCCAGTCCTCTCATCCAGCAGAACAGGTTGATGGGGAAAACAAGGACACAAGTTTCAGCTAAAAGACCCAGCACATCATAACTCCAGCCTCACCCAGCCATGATGTTGTCCATGGACCTATTTCTTCTTGATCCCCCTGTGAACACAGTGGTATCAGTCCCCAGAGTGTGCATCAAGCGTGTCATGTTGCTGCCTGGCAGAGCCCATATCTGCAGCCACATCTTTGGGCATACCATCTAGAAATGCCATGGTATCTATCCATCCTGACCCTGCATCTGTGATCTCCTGGTTACCAGTTCATCCTATTTGAAAATATACATATGGGAATTAGAGATAGGACCTTCGGCTGTGGCAGCACTCTCCAAGAGACAGAGAAATATGGTTTTCTCCCTGGCACTGGAGGAACCCTGCTAGACATGAGGGAGGAGGGGAATCCAGTTATTGGGTCATCTTTGTCCCTTTCAGCATACGGGAAATCTTTAAATCCTACTACCCATCTGCCCCAGGATACTCATCTCCCAGCTCAACCCTCCTATTGGGCTGTACCAACCTCACTCTCTGCTACCTCCTCTCCTGCCATTACAAGTTACAGACAATATACTGGTTGGAGCATGGTGTCAGAGTGTTTGAGTTTTCACTGACAATACCAGAACTTCTTCTACCAGCTGCATTATTCCACTGAAAAATTCAGTGACTTTCTTCTAAATCCTAGGGCACATTTGGAGGAACTGGTTTTGATCTAGGGGGAAGGACTCGCACCCCTTTCTTTCATAATGCAATCTAACAAGTCAGTGTAGGTACCAGCTCATGTTTCCCAGCAAAGCACCACGGAACAGCATCTGTTGTCTACTTGGATGATTACAGAGTGCCAGGCACTGCTGAAAGGACTTAACTGGTATCCGTCTCTTGTTTATTTCCTTTGGAATTTTTAGCTTTGTTCCCATCCCTCCTTTTTCAGTTATCTTCCATAACAACCAGTTTATTGTCTTCTTCTGTAGCCCTGTATCGCGTTCTCTCTCACTCATCTTTCTTCCAAGGCCAAGAGTCACAGCCTGTTTAGTTTTGCTTCAGGCAGAGCTTCTGTGCTTCTGACCAGTGTGTTGTGAGATACAGGGTTCTGCAGATAATGTAAGTTTACACAGCTTCAAAAATGGACTGAACAAAGTGATAATCAAAATCTGTCTAGTGCTACTAATTACAAAGATTCGACACCAGGAAATCCCTGTGCCGTGTGAGTGAAGCATCACTACACATAGGCTAGAATCTTGCTTGGGCATCCACCATTCCCAGCTGTCAGATACAGGTTACCAGGTCTTTGGTCTGTCCCATCAAGACAGTTCTTACATTTTTATGTCTTACTCTCTACTTTCTCTAGTTTTATCACACTAGAGGGGAATGGGCAGTAACAATAATTTCTGGCTGTACTCCAGAGACAAGTGCATTATATTTTATATGGGGTCATAACGATTTTTCAGTTTTCTTTCCTATTCCTTCATTAATCATTTTTAGATTTACCTACTTAGCATCCCTAAGCACATAAGCAAATTTTTAACAGTTACCCACAAGTTCAATGTTCTTCCTTGCACAGATTCCCCTTTTGTCTGCATTATTTTACATTTACCAATATTGAATTCTGAAACCATTTTACAATTCAGTTAATCTGTATCTCAAAATTCTTCTGCAACTCTTCCCTTGTCTCCTGGACGGTTATTAGAATACAAGAGGACCACACAAAACATTCATTACTCCAGAGGCCTGTAGTGATGGAAGCACGTGAATGTCCCTGGAGCTCCTTTAAAAGATGCGTACTGCATTACTCATCTTCCATCTCTCTACCACCAAAGCTATCTTAGATGATGTAGTAAATACTAGAATTATTAGTTCACAAATTTCTTACCCGGGTTCTTTTAAAACCTTGGGGTGAACTCTTGTTGAAGGGCTATTACATCTAATTTAACAATTTGCTCTATGGTCTCTGAAACTTGTGTTCAAAAGTCTATTTGCCAGACTCAGCCCTTAAATAAGCCCACAACCAAACAAAAGCAAGCAAAAAAACCCAAGCCCAGAAAAAGAGGCTCTGGCATCGAAATCATGATATTCAAAGACTCTGATTGTATGAATGAACTCTCTTAGATCAAAAATGATCATGATATTCTATTATACCTTCTAGAACTTTTCTGTATGAACTACTGATTTGATTTTCCTCAGCTTTCACACAGAATACAGTTAGCTAAGCTACTTGCAGCAAATGAAAAGAAGCTCTATGGCATATACAAAGATTACGTATACGTACAGACATATTTTTGTCTGTCTGTAAGAGCTCTTGCTTTATTTTTATATATTTTGCTCACTTACCTTAGATTCATAACTTTTGCTTGCTTAACATGAAAGTCATCTTAAATGAAAATGTGGCATGGGGACACTGACAGTTAATCCACCAGGCAACGGCATGGAGCCCATGGAGGTAGATAGACCTTGAGAAGCATCATCGATGGCAGAGGGCCCACCTGCCACAGAGATCACCTGGCTGTACCCCAGCCATCCAAGCTTCTTTGCGTGAGATGGTGCCTACAGCATCACAGGCACACCCAGCCGGATCCCTACCAGTGGCCCAGCCTCTGCGTAAACATGACTGGATAATAAACAACACAAGAATAAAAATGCATCTCTTATTTGGCACTTTGGCAACTGCATCTGCACTCCCGTGTCCCCTCCTGGTCTCTGTCTTTGAGTAGGAGGCTCTTTCTGGAACCTTTCCCTTTCCAAGCCCACCTACATGCTTCGGGACTGCCTTACATTCTGGGCTTTTTGAGGCTGTAACATCAATAATTTGATAATAGTTTCTTAAATGGAGTGCAATTATCATCAGAAAAGCCATTGAACCCTAGGAATTTCTTGTTTCCAAAGATACTAATCTGTTAAGAGATCTGAATAGTAACATTTAAAAAGAAAGTTGGTTGCATAGGAAATGCCATGTAAAAAATACAGTATTTTCCTATATATTGCCTGGACCTGTAAGTAACAAATTTTAGACAAAAATTTAAATCATCCTGTAAATGATCTGAAGAGATCGCTTGATATTTTCAGTACATAGCTGATACGATGCTTTTGTACCTTTTATCTGTGGTTTTCAAAACTTCGTACCATTCCCAAAGGGAGGACTTACAGATACATTCCAATGAACTTAACAGGAGGTTTTCATCATTTTGATATACCCCAAGACTCTATCTTGACAAGTAATATTGACTAAGTCTAGGTCAGGCTTAGTGACCCGGGCTCAGTTAGGCCAACCTAAATGTAACATTTTTGCGCAAAAGACGTGTGGATCTTCGTGTGTCTATACTAATGAATAGGCAGCATGAGGAATAAAGAGAAGGAGCTAGAAGCTTTGATCCAGTTCCAGAGCTACTTTGGCACAGGTGAAACCTGGTGGGATGAGTCCTGTGACTGGTGTGCTGTGATGGATGGTTACAGGCTCTGCGGGAGGGATAGGCAGGGCAGGTGAGGCAGGAGGGGCGGCACTGGATGTCAGGGATGGGTTGGACTGTACGGCACTTGCAGCTGGTGGTGGCATGGTTGAGAGCCTCTGGGTAAGGATGAAGGGGAAAGCACATAAAGCGAATGTTGCTGTGGGAGTCTACTTTCAACCACCCAGCCAGGACAACATCACCAATGTATTCTTCTGTAAGGAACTAAGGGATATCTCTAGATCAGCTGCTCTTGTCCATCCTGATGGGTGGTTTGAACTTCCCAGGTGTTAACTGGGAATATCATACAGCAGGCAAACAGGTCCAGGCAAATGCTGAAGGACATTGAAGGTAACTTCTTGGTGCAGGTACTAAGGGAGATGACCAGGGAGGGTGCCCTCCCAGATTTCTTGTTTGTAAACAGAGAGGGTCTCATGGGCGAAGTGGTGATTGGTGGCTCTCTTGGTCACAGTGACCACCAAGTACTTGAGTTTCAAATTGTTGGTGATAGGAAAAACTGCCAGCAAAACTTCAACCCTGGACTTGGGAAGAGCAGACTTTGGGCTGCTGGAGGAACCAGTTGGAAAGGTCGAATCTGCTTTTGAATGCTGGGCGCTTTTAAGAGCCATCTCTTAAGAGTGCAGGAGCAGGAAATTCCAAAGTGTGGGAAGTCAAGCAAGTACGGCAGAAGGCCAGCTTGGACTGAGCAGGGATCTTCTTCTAGAACTTAGGTGCAAAATGAAAGCGTATGGACATTGGAAGCAGGGACACGCGACACAGGGGGACTACAGAGATGTTGTTCACCACAGTAGGGAGAAAATTCCTTCAGTCTAGACTCGAATAGAGTTCAAACTGTGTGCTGCCTAGTTGCCACCTGGATTCAAACCAGGAAAATTACATGGTGCAGCTTATATGCTTGAAGGAAAGCACGCAACCCAGAGGGATATTGACAGGCTTGAGAAGCAGGCCAGTGTGAACCTCATGAGGTTCAACAAGGCCATGTGCAAGGTCTTGCAACTAGGTTGGGGCAATCACTATTATCAGTACAGGCTGGGTGATGAATGGATTGAGAACAGCCCTTCAGAGAAGGACTTGGGGATACTGGTGAATGAAAAATTAGATATGTGTGCTTGCAGCCCAGAAAGCCAACTGTATCCTAGGCTGCATAAAAAGAAATGTGGCCAGCATTTTGAAGGAGGTGATTCTGCCCTTCCATTCTACACTTGCAAGACCCCACCTGGAGTACTGCATCCAGTTCTGGGGTCCCCAGTACAGGACATGGGCCTGTTGGAGCCGGTCCAGAGGAGGGCCACAAAAATGATCAGAGGGTTGGAGCACCTCTCCTATGAAGACAAGCTGAGGGAGGTGCTGTTGTTCAGCCTGGAGAAGTGTCTGGGTACAGTCTTCAGTACTTAGAGTACTTAGAGGGGGCTTATAAGAAGGACGGAGAGAGACTTTTTATCAGGGCATGTAGTGAAGGACAAGGTCTAACTGTTTCAAATCAAAAGAGGGCAGGTTTAGATTATATACAAGAAAGATTTTTTTTTTATGATTAGGTTGGTGAGACACTGGAACAGGTTGCCCAGAGAAGCTGTAGATTCCTCATACCTGGAAGCATTCAAAGTCAGGTTGGATGGGGCTTGGAGCAACTTAATCTAGTTGAAGATGTCCCTCCCTGCCTTTGGCAGGAGGATTGGAACTAGATGATCTTTAAAGGCCCCTTTCAACCCAAATCATTCTATGATTCCATGAGTGGAATCACTAACCTTAGCAAACAGATGAATAAAAAGGGACACATAATAAACCACATGAAGTTACATGCAAGGGACTACATCAGGAGGTTGTTACTGAAAAGTGAAATACTTAAAAAGAGATTGCACTGTTGCTCAACAATCAGTTTTCAGCTCCTTGATATTTCTACTCTGGAGTCTAAATGAGGCGTGATTAACGAAGAGAAAATATTGATTATGACCATGCCATTCAGAATCAGAATGCTGATGCAGAAGAGACAAAGGAAGCACGCGCAGATGATTGTAAGCTCAGTTCTAGATTTTGAGTGCTGAAAATTACAACAGAAATATTCTTCTAATATAATTCTAAAAAAAAAAAAAAAGAAATAAATTCTTAAGATTGATTAGTTGTTTGCTTGAAGCTTAAAGAAAACAACCACCAAAACTTGACAGTACTCTCTACAACTGTAGCAGCAGAAGCCACTACCTCCAAGATCTGCTACAGTGACACATCAGAATTTTCAGCCCAGAAGTAGCCACTGAGGTTGCAGTTTTGGCTGCTGCAGCAGCATCTGTTATTGCTTTGGCAGTAGCACAACCTGGATTCTTCAGATGTCCATCAGTTTTTGACAGACTAGATATCCCTAAGAAGGGCAAATGAAAGGGGAATCCAATTTTTAGCGTTGTATAGGAATGAAATTTTCCACGACAATAAAAAAGGCACTTCTACAACCCAAGGCCTTTCCACTTGAAAAATATCAAAAGCTATATTTCACACACACAATAACAGCGTGTAATTTTTTTCCGAGAAACACTTAAAAGCATCCTTCCTTTAAAATATTAAGAAAGTGGATATCCTAAAATATAGGATATTTATCAATTCTTCTTTGCATTGTAAAGGATATACAGAACGTCTTTCAGGACCTTCTATCCTACCTTTCAGAACGAGGCAGTCAAGAAATGTAAAAATGGAAAATGCAATCCCCCAAAAAAGATCTTTTCCCCATAAAATGTGTGTGGACTGGGGAACTCACTGCTGCAATTCTTTGAAGACTCTTAAGGTCTTAGCAAGTTTCCAGGAAGCATATAGAAATAACAAGAGGATCTAGAACTATAAATGTTAGTTAACAAAAAAATACATTGAATATAAGATAACAATCATATTCTTTGGTTTTTAACATGGATTTAAGACACAATTAAGAAAATCTTGTGGGATGAGGGGCAGTGATTATCCCTACACAACACCTAAGTAATTTTGCATCTTCAGCCTCAACTACTGGTTGGGATTACTTCTATGAAAAGGACACAAGAAGGGAAATCACTGTGGGTTTGGGGTGGGGTTTTTTTTTTTAGGCTGTGCAAAATGCTCAGTGAGATCAGGTTCATCTGTCAATAGAATACCTGAGCCTTCATCTGGCAACAATAAAAAAACTTTTGGAAACAAAAGATAGTTCCAGGCAAACTGCCTGTTTCAGTAGTTTCCTATTGCAAAAGGAGCTGGGTTGACATCCAGAAGCGGCAACAATGCTGAAGAGGAATGAAGGGTCTTTGAACAGCTATGAATTTTCACACCCAACACCTAAATTATTTAGTAAGTTTGATACATCATCTAACCAAGACCAAGAAGCAGAGATCAGCCTTTCTGTGTGTCATTATCTGTTATCAAGGGGAGTGAAAGTGGTACTAGAACAAGGTATGTAGCAAAAAATAAGAAACAAAAGCAAATCTTAAAACTTCTCCAAAAAGTCCTTCTCACGGGCTGCAATTCTTCATAAACTGCTTCAGCGTGGGTCCCTTCCACAGGGTGCAGTCCTTCAGGAACAGACTGCTCCAGCGTGGGTCCCCAAGGGATCACAAGTCCTGCCCACAAACCTGTTCCAGTGTGCACTCCTCTCTTCATGGGTCTACAGGTCCTGCCAGGAGCCTGCTCCAGTGTGGGTCTCCTTCAGGCACCCACCTGCTCCACAGGCTGTAGATGGATATCTGCTCCACCATGGACCTCCACGGGGAGCAGGGGGACAGCCTGCCTCACCATGGTCTTCACCACGGGCTGCAGGGGAATCTCTGCTCCAGCACCTACAGCACGTCCTCCCCCTCCTTCTTCACTGATCTTGGTGTCTGCAGAGTTGTTGCTCTCGCATATTCTCAATCCTTCCTCAGCTGCTGTTGCCTAGCAGTTTTTTCCCCCTTCTTAAATATGTTATCACAGAGGTGCTACTGCTGTCACTGATGGGCTTGGAGCCAGCTGGCATTGGCTCTGTTGGACATATGGGAAGCTTCTGGCATCTTCTCACAGAAGCCACGCCTGTAACGCCCCAGCTACCAAAACTTTGTCACGCAAACCCAATACGCTGTTCCAGAGACTAATCCAAGCACATGCATTTTTACTCAAGCTGTCTTATATTTTATCCTTTGTTACCCTAAGGACCATACTAACACAACAGCATTATAACAAAATCAAAAGAAGCACAGCCAGCAGGTTGAGGAAGGTGATTCTGCCCCTCTACTCCGCTCTGGTGAGACCCTACCTGGAATACTGCGTCCAGCTCTGGAGTCCTCAGCATAGGAAAGACATGCACCTGTTGGAGTGGGTCCAGAGGAGAGCCACAAGATGATCAGAGGACTGGAACACCTCTCCTATGAGGACAGGCTGGAAGAGTTGGGGCTGTTCAGCCTGGAGACGAGAAGTCTTGGGAAGACCTTATTGCAGCCTTTCAGTATTTAAAGGGGGCCTAGAGTAAAGACAGGGACAAACTTTTTATCAGGGCCTGTTGCGATAGGACAAGAGGTAACAGCTTTAAACTAAATAAGAGTAGATTAAGACTAGACATAAGGAAGAAATTTTTTACTCTGAGGGTGGTGAGACACTGGAACAAGTTGCCCAGAGAGATGGCAGATGTGCCATTCCTGGAAACATTCAAGGTCTGGTTGGACGGGGCTCTGAGCAACCTCATCTAGTTCAAGATGTCCCTGATTATTGCGGGGGCGGGGGTTGGACTAGATGACCTTTAAAGGTCCCTTCCAACCCAAACTATTCTATTATTCTATGATAAAGGAAATAAGACACAGCTTTGTAGACAGATGACAGCCTGTTGATTACATGTGTGAAAAAGCAAACTAAAGTGCACTAGTGGAAACTGCTATGACATTAAAGAAAACAGTGGTTAATGGCATCCAAAATAAGGAACTGGATGTCGTACTAAAAATAATAGATATAATAATTTTGATCCCATTTCTTCTCCTTGAACATCTAGACTGCTTTGTGGGTACTTGCCTATGGTACATAGAGTTGGAACATAAAAGATGAATCTGTACAGTAAAGATCCTTGAGTTTCTCATGGACTACCTGAAACCTGAGTTTAAGTGACCAGATTGGCTGCAAAGAGCACTGGCAAGGAGGAGCCTGAAACCCAAGAGGTACAGAACCTTCCTGTGGCCTAGAATGGATCTCTTCTCAGACAGCATCTAACCGCAAACCTAGCTCACGGCTCATTCTTAAAGAAAAGGCCAACCCCCTCTTACACCCACTCTCTGCCCTAACTTTATGTACTTTAGAATATTCTTGGCATTTATCTGCTTTGCCTATAATGCATGAGAATGTGGCCGCTCTGCCCCACTTTCTTTTTTTCCCCGTCGTGGCTGAAGAACTGATATTCAAGATTATTGTGTGACTGTCTCCACAGTAACTAAGGAACTGCCTGCCGAGAAAATGAAAGCACCTGTCATATCCATTTTCCTAGAAATAATAAAACAATCCTCCCCCACTTAACCATTCTGCATCACTACAGTGCAACAAACTGGTACTTCTGTCTACTCATCAGCGTTTTATTTTTGCCATGGTCTGTTCGGAGCTCATAACAATACATTTTGTTTTATCTCACCTAAACCAGGTAAACTTACATGGGGGCAGTTATAACACAAGGTTAGAACAAATACTGGGTTTGAAATGCTTTGAGGAGAAGAAAACATTGAAAGAAGTCTTCAAGAAATATTTTACACCTGAGCAAACGTGGCTACATTGCATGAAGATCTCAGTAAGAGATTTTGGTAAAGATACAGCAATTACAGAAGTCTTCAGTGAAGAGTCTGGCCCATGAAATGATTTACACAGGAAGTGGTATTAGGGGCACGTAATGAAAACAGAATATAAAGCAACAACATAAGCATGCCAAGATAGTATCAGAAAGTTAAGGCACAAAGCAAGATTTGGTTAACAATGAACATTAAAGGCAACAGCAAGCTGTTCTATAGCTATACTGAAAAAAAAATCAGAAAGTAAAAGGATGCTTTGGCTCATTGACAGATATGAAAAAGCGGCAGCTAGCTGAGAACACAGTTAAGTCTGAAGAAACCACTCGTTTCCTTTTTTGTGAAGAATTAAGCAAAAATAAATTGTGACCACACATTTAATGAGACCAGCCTTAATAAGGAGACAGAGGTGCAAGCTCGAATATAGAAAGAACATATTATAAATTCTTTGAAAGGAAATAGATATGGTCAAGCCAGCATGGTCTAAGGAAATTCATCCTAGGAACTGACCAAAGGAATCTCCTAAGCATTAGCAATTATCCTGGGAACTCAAAGGACAAGACAGGTCCTAGATTACTCTCATGACAAACAGAGTCCCTCTCTGCATTTACTTGTTAAAAATAATGAATAAATAAATAAGACTATTTGAACCTTCTTTACAGTAATCCCTGGAAATATTAAGCAGTATGCTTCCATCACATAGAATGAAGTAATTTAAAAAAACCCCACCACACACAAAACAATCCATATAGTTTTGCCAACAGCTCATCATATTAACTTCCTCTCTTAGCAGGCTAATTACCCTACTTCTCCCCCATTTTCTAGTAGGCTACATACCACTCTTAATAAGACTGCAGTCATCATTCCACATAATATGCCTAAAGCAAGCTAAAGAAGGCAGCCATGAGAGCGTAACAGATCTCCACACAACCACCATCTTTTTCTTTCCACTTAGTGTACTAACAACCCAGTGACAGATCTGACATTTCTCACCGATTCAACCCACAGTGCTGTCTCTGACCTCATGGGGAGAATTTTAGGATTCTGTCCCAGCTGGGACAAACGTAAGGCCTGCAATATTAATTCGTGCTGTGATGTCCACCAGTGATCAGAAAAAGCAAATGCAAAATTTCTCTCCAAGACCGCTGCGTGTCCCTCTAGGCCAAAGGTGCATTTTAATGAGATTCACATCACACTTCAGCTAAAACTGTGTTTCGACCATGGACCAATACTGCCTGCTCCAGGAGGATGCCTGGGCAGCTTTGCATCTGACTGTCAAGAAATCAAGCGGATCGCAAGAATCAGTCTGATTGCACAGTGCTACAGGGCAAGGTAGCTCATAGCTTTTTCCAACCCGTTCACATTTTGTTGTGAGCCTAACTTTGTTTTCAAAATCCTTTCACCTGAATTCTGTACTTTCTTAACATTTTCATGTCATGGCCTCTTCGTTAAGCCCGTGTCCTGTCAGTAACTGTAACTGCAGAGGTGTTTGTGTATGACAGAGTAGGTTCAGAGAGCTCGAAGCTCAAGGCAGCTATGGCTGGAACCCTCCGAAAATTAGAAGCCAGCCATTAACAGGTCTCCCAGCCCACTGCAAAAGCAATATTCCCTGGATTTACAAATTTGCCAAAATCTGAAGGCATGCTTTTGCAAGAAAGAAAAAGATCCCCCTCTCTCTGACAATGTAATTATTTTCTTGCCAAACACCAAGAGTTTTTAAAGTGCAAGCTATTTGTTAACAGTGGTAGAATTATTTTTTGGCAAGTTCACAGCTAGACTTGCTGTTCAAGCTTTCATATTAAAAGAAATTAGTTAATATAGTTAAAACAGACAGTAGAAGGTTATAGAAGTGCATACACTCCAAGAATACCACCTTCAAATCAAATTCACTGTGTTTTTGTTTTGGTGTTTCTTTCAAATGTAAATAGGATGCTTCCTTTGGTATCATGTGAGGACGGTTGGTGCCTTAAGGGAGAAGAATATAAAAGGAGAACAGCAGTCACAGTCAGGCTCTGGGTCAGATTTCAGAAATGCCACAGTGTCTCCTGCTCTGCCTCCAGCAGTTGCCTGGTACCTTTCCCATTCACTGCTCTTAACAGGTAGACCACAAAACGTTTATCAATCAGTTTGGCTAATTAAAAGCCAAAAGCTAGAAAAGAGTTACTTAACAGATATTTGGTACTCCTCACCTTATGTTTGTTTTGCATAGATTCACTTTCTTTTGTCACACTTATATTTAATCTCTTCTAGTCTACATATAGTTATACCAGCATCTTACAGAGAGGGACTATTAACTCTGTTTTCCTTGACCACAACCCAGGACGCCACTAGCCTTGAACTTGCCACGTTTTCTGTATCTGCTCATAACTGCAATTTACCTAGGAAAGGATTTTCTTTTCTGGGCAAATTCTATTTACATAAAATGCTCATTTTGGCTGTTCATTTATCTTTTCTGATAATGTAATTTAAAAGATGTATGGAGACTGAATACAATTATCCTTCTAGGCAGTTCTGAGGCCTTTTATTTTTAAATAGAGTTTCCAAGTTCTTCTATTTGTACCTGGTATCGAGTGTTTTATAAAAATTCCTCCATGTAACATGTATAGATATTCTCTGTATTACGGAAAAAAAAAATCAGACAAAAATGTAGACCAAAGTTTGGTGGCTCTGAATTCACCTCTTTTCCCCAAATACTCACTAGCTCTCATCTTTTTTTCACTACTTCTTTCCCTATCCCAGTAAGTCCCACTGGCTCTAATTCTCCTTTGTTTCTGCTTTTATGTCACTTATCAATGGCTTATGTCAAGACTTAAGTGCTTTTAAGATGGAGCAGATTATAATGAGTTACAGATTGTATGCTTTACAATACTTTTTCTTTGCTGCCATTGTAAAAAGCCACAGAAGTATATAGAAGATATATAGAAGCCACAGACATACATAGAAGATGTATATATCTATAAGGCTTTCATATACCCAGCCATGCACACACATTTTTCTTGGCATTTTGTATTCAAAAATAATAAAGTTGGACAGAAAATATTTCACAGGTGACCTGCTGCCAGGAAGAATTTGAATTATTTTGGTCATTTTGAGTTATGAGGTCTCCAGATAAAAGAAAAGAACATTAAGAATAAGCCATTAAGTCACTTAACCAAACAGTCCTAAAGGAGTTTACTGCTGAAGTGAACCACATTTCACTGTTCCTCTACCTGCTGTAATGAATGATACATGAAGCACTTCAGATATAGGTAGTAAGTAATATGGGGTTCAGAGTGATGAGCTGACAATGTGACTTTCCTTGGCTTCACTGGCAAGCCACCAAAAAAAAGTATTAAATCATTGTGGATTTTCTCCCTGTCCCTCCCCCCCCAACTTTTTCCAACTGCCCAATACACACATACATATTTTTACTTGAATGACACAAGGCTCTTTTCCCCCACCATTCATAATGAAGAAGGTACTGCATCATTTGCTTTGTAACTAAGTTAAGATTTACCAACACGAAATACTATCCATATATTTGGAAAAATATTTCACAAATATCCACATAGTGAAATTCTCATGCAATGAATATGACTCAGGGAAGACAGTACAGAAAGTAAAAAGTAGGGGCAACAAAAAATAATCTAAACTTACACACTCATACTAACCAGTTTGGTTTTGTTGCATACACTCCAGTTCCACCTGTTAAATGGTATGAAGTAGTCATAAAGGAAAGGAAGAAAGGAAGACTATTCTACACTTTTTTTAACATAAGACTTTATTTGGAAAACTAGGCCAGGATACAGGGGAACATAGCAATTACAGAATTGCAGCACATAAAAATCACATGCCCGGTTGTAAAACCAGAAGTCAAGGTGCTAATATTACCTATATAGCAAAAGAAGAACGTATCAACTTGTAGACTTGGCCTGACATCAACCAGTGAGCTAAATCCTTAGAGCTGAAGACAGTCAAAAAGAGAAGGGCGCAGCGGAGGAAAAAGAAAAGACGCAAAACAACCCGGGGTGTGTCTGTCTGGATTCAGAGTCCAAAAAGCACCACTTGTGTTTCTACCTCTGTCATCATTACACTAACTGGAATAATAGACAAGTTGTTAGAATATTTGCCAAAGAACCAAAGCTCTGACGCCTGTGCTCATTACTTAAAGGTTTGCGCTGTCAGCCCTTGTGTTACTAAGCACAGCCCCTACGACAAAGTACTCTTACTGTAAGAAAGCGGACATATCCATCCTTCTGCTAACATTTTGCTGTCATCCAACCAACTCAGCAGAAATTCACACACTCCGAGAGAAACCATGCAAGAGGAAAGCGGTCACTAGCTTAAGAGACTAAGACGCTCAGCTAGATGCGAAAAGGTTTAGGATCCCAGTTCACACTTCCTTATATTGTTTGTATTACACGAGATGATCCCTGGATCATCTGGAAAAATCCCCTCCACCAAACCAGATATAGTCTGGAGAGCAGAATAATCTATGGATGATAGAGAGTAAAATGAAATAAAACAGGCATATTAAGTTTCCTGAAACTCATGTTATTATTTTTTTTCCTATCTCCACAAATATGATTCATAGAAAAGGTTATTTCTTCAGAGGTTGATGTACAGAACCTTAACTGGTCTATCAACACCAAAACCCATGAAAGCTTTAGACTGAAATATTTCTACGTAACGTGTTTTCCCACACTGTTTTCACTTGACTGTGGACATAGGTTCCCACTTCATTTAGCATTTGTTTGCTTATGGAGCTCTGCCTCAGGTGAATTATTAAAAGAAGTCATCATTATGGGGTCAGCTCAAAGGGTTTTATTACTGATCAAGTGATGATCAACACTGATGGTATACAAAATTAATAAATAGGAGAACAAAATGGAAATTCCCTAAAATACCGATAAGCTACCTGCCAAGAAACATTGGTTAGTAAGATGATTTGTTTTAGCAACACAAGAATTTGAGCATTGAGTATGAAGGTTTGTTTCCTTTTTGGAAGGAGAAGAAAGCATTTCATAGATTCTGACCCCATAGGTCATCAGAAAGTCAGGTTATTCATAATTCTGACCCTGAATGAAGCACAGGCAATTTCAAGACAGCAAGTTTGACATGCTTCTTCCTCTTTGACTCGAATAGGTACAGTAGGCCACAAATTTTATTTCCAAGTATTTTTTTCTGTTCCAACAGCAATACAGTAAGTTACAGAGTTCATAACAAAAACTTCAAATGTGGAAGGGATTAACTTCACCAAATAAAGTGAATAACTGTCACAACCTCAAGAAACCTATGATTTTTTGTTCATTAAATAATAAACAAAAGTGTTACTAGAACTGTTGGAAAAGCCCTCTTAAAATATGCAGGAGAGGTTGAAAAAAATTCTTAATGGAGTGGGACTTTTTTTTTCCCCAAATACTTCTTCTTTGCAACATATTTTTCAAGTGTTCAGATAGAACTTGAAAACAGAAAAACTCAGTCACAAGCTGGAAAATTAGGGGTTTCAATTGTCATGAATTAAAAAACAAATAAATAAACCCTGGTTTGGGTATTCTCCACCCCTCGCCCCCAATATTTGCAAAGAAAACAGTCACAGAAATAAGAAGTATTTTACTGAAATTTTCATCATTTTTCAGTCAGTTAAGAACTGAGAAAAAGCCTACTTTAAGGGGGAATAGCAGATCATAGTCACAACTACATAAACTATTGATGCATATGATCATAACAAAACAACTGAAATAAAAGATAAGAAAACAGTAAAAAGGGGGGAATACAGAAAATGGTCTACATAAACTAATCAAAACTTAAAGAACAGAGGATACAAGGAAAAAACACTATTGTAAAAGATGTAAGGCCAGTAAATGTTTTGAGTACATTAGGGAAAGTTTTACACTGTTGTTATATTTCTGTCATTAGATGAAATTAGAAATAGTGAGGTGGCAGATTTTAAAAAGTTGTTCCAAATGAGGAAAACCTTGTCAAACAGGGATGTTTCTCATTAGGCAAGGCCTGACACCAAGCAAAACTGCTATCCAGAATTAGAAAGAAATACAAAGCCATGTCTGATTATGCAAATATTTGCAGAAGAGTGAAAAAGAGAGGTAGAACTGCTTACAAAGTGATTTGAACCACTCAGCTGAGCACATCTAAGCTCAACGAAATTTCATACAATCTAGTGCAGGGTCACACAGTCAGGGACAGAACTAGTCTACAGAACAAATCTACAGCATAGGAACTGCAATGAGTGAGGACCTAGAGGGCACAGCGGACAACCTAGTCTGCATAAGCTTCCAGCATTATGCTATCCAAGAAGGTGAATGTGTTCCCTTGTACACAAAGGGGATTCCCTCCCTGCTATTTTATTTCTGCATGCAACAGCAATGTGCTTAATGCTAAGTTATTCCATTCACTGTAGCTGATTATACTTTTTAGAAGTTGAAAAATTGTTGAGTGTTGAGTCACAAAAAATATTAAAACTACTTCTGTGCATCTTAGCAAAAGAAAACAAAGGTTATAGGATACAGTATATAAAAGCCTTCATGGAGGCGAAATGCCAGATGCTAATGACTCTTTCTTCTAATGGAGTAGAAAACAGCAGGAATGAGCAGCAAGATGCTGCCATCAAAAACTATGCCACCTTTAAACAACCATCTTTAAATATTACCATATTAGCCTTCTTGCAGTTTTCTGAAGATTTACCTGTGTTCCAAGAGGTTAGATCTGTCAATATCAGTGGAAGTGAAAGCTCTTCAAACAATTGTGTTCAATGTTATCCAGTCCCTCAAGTCTAAAGGTCTTTACCAGGAGTATATACCTAACATCCTTTCCATTTACTGTTGCAATAGGATACACTTCAGCAATATTTAATATAAATGCATCAGATGTTTTCTAGTCACAGGACATTTATTTATTAATATTTTCTCTCTTTTGAATATTTCTGGTATTTTTATCTCTTTAATGTAGACCACTGTCAAGGATTATTGTTGGGTTTCTGTTTGGTTTTTGGTTTTTTTTTAACATACTTTAAAAATTCTTCCAATCGCTCTTAACATTAATAAAGCTAGATATTTCACTAATATGTACAGGTTCCCCTAATGCTATATCGGGCCACCCCAAAATGTCTCAATGTGACGACTTCTAATTTATGCTAATTGACATAAATATCAAGCATTTCATGATTAAATAGTAAACACTTTGTTCCATGACTGCTCTCGAGGAAGATGCTATTATCCAATACATAGGAGATGCTGAATGCTAGCTACTTCATCAAAGCCATGGAAAACCTGAGTAGCCGTTGTAATCCAGGGTGGCATTGAAGAGGGTAAGCAAAGCTTAGAAAAGCACAAGCCTCTTCATTCCAGAATACCACATAGTATCAAGAGTGCCACAAAAGCAATACTGACAAAACCAAAAATTACAATAACCTTTGGAAGCTGGGACCTAATTTTGAATGGAAATGATCCTCTTTCATTTTCACCCTAAAAAGTAATGCGGATTTCACATATGTTCTGTTAACTGAGAAAGTGAAAACAGATCTGAAGTCCTCTAATTGTCCGTGTCCTAAAGCTCTAAATTTTTTATTTTAGTTTGTCTGGCTTTGTTAGGCACTGACCAGATGATGACAATTCCCCGTAATGATAAACATCGCGATTTGAGGTTTGGTCTTTTTCCATGTTCCTACATAGCCAGAAACTCTTTTGCAACAGAGACTTCAAGTCCCCATCCCTCAGACTACTAGAGTATTTCTGTGGGAAAACAAAGTTCTGTGGGAAAACAAAGTTGAAATCCTTTTTATGCCTTATTTTAACAGCACCGTTGTTCAGTGGAACCAGTGTCTCTGGCCTGATGCGTATTTAATTTCTACAGATTGAGAATGGACCACTGCAATGATCTAATTACCTTTATACCAAAGTCCATAATGGTTTCCAGATTCCAGTCTTGTTTCAATTAACACACATTTTAGAAAATACCAACCTTAAAAATAGGGTCAGCAAGGCTGAAGAGTCTACTGCAATCCTTGGTAGATCACACTTACTGTGAAGCCTCCTTTTCCCTGTTCTGAATCTGCTTGCCTATAGCTTCCAGCCACTAGATCTTATCCTTTTTAGCCAGACTAAAGAGGCCATTATCAAGGTTTTGTTCCTTGCATTTGTACTGGTAAACCCTAATCAAGTCATCCCTTAACCTCATTTATAAGGAAGTGCAAAGATGAAGCTTGTTAGCTTTTTCACTACACAACACATTTTCTACTCTTGTAATTAGTGTTGTGGCTTTCTCTGAACTTTCTCTAATTTATCCATATTAATTAATGAACCAGAGACCTCAAACTGGACAGAGTATTCAAGTAATAAATGCACTCATGCCCAATTCAGAAAGATATGCCTTTACAATACATCTCTATTTACTCCTCCAAAGTTCATACAAGTTACTAAAGACACAGAAACTGGAAACTCATTGTAACCTGACGATCAACGGATTTCTCCAGTCAAAAGTAATAGTGAATGTTTCCTGTTACCTGAAGTCATTAAGGCTGCTATTCACACAGGATAAATCACAACTCAGGTTGTTACGTTTATCACTTCACACAAATGCATGTTTTCAATAAATATGGACAGCTTTTTATTTTTCCGATGCAGTTCATTCCACGGAAACGCATTCAGCTTTGTGCCAGCTCCGGCTGGGCGCGTGGCAGCAAATGGTGGTATCACTGCTGAATCCTCTGCTGAATCCTCTTCCTTACTTAACAATGCTTCAACTTTTCATTCCTCGGCAAACCATCAGTAGCTATTACATGTTTTTTTAGGACACTGATAAGAAGCTAAGTGCCATAGGGTTGAGAAAGGATGCCATCAAGAGTCCAAGAGGAATGCATCCTTTCAGCGATGAGTCTCATTTTACACTGACATTTTCACACCTAAGAATTAGCTACCCTTTAATGCATGTAAAACATCTGAAGTGTTGCTGGTTGATTACACAAGACTTTCATTTCTGAATCAAAATATGGACCACTGCTAAGTCTAATCTTCACAGAAATCAGGTTATTATGTTAACACTTTTAGCTTTATCAACCACTACTTCTAATTTCATCAAAAATACATCAAGCTAGCTTGACATGGTCTGGTTTTCCTATAACTCATGTTGATTGGCACTAATTATACAACACTTCTTTAATTCATTATTAATTAGGCCCCTTATTATTTTGCCCAGAAGTGATGTCAAGCTGACAGACATGTAATTATCCAGGTCATGCCTTTTACCCTCTTTGAATGTGGCACATTAGCCATTTTTGTCCTCTTTCTCCACTATTTCAAAGCTTATCAAAAATCAACATTAATGATCCAGGAAGCTCATTGGACAGCCCTGTTGAAACTAATTATCTGGGCACGCCAATTTAAAAATGTCTAAATTTAGCTGCTACTAAAGAGCAACCCCTTGAGTACCTATTACTGAAAATTATTTCATTGACATCCTATTATACAATTATATAACGGATACATCTTTTATTTTTCCTATCTTTTTACACCACTTAACAATTTCACCACATCCCTCTTACATTACACCAATACATCTGTAAGACTTTTTCTGATTCTAAAGTAATTCAGTGCTTAGTTATGCTCTCTATAGGTCCTGTTTCCCTTTTATTTTCTTCATTTTCCTTCAGACTTTTAAAATATAGTTATTACTTAATTTTATAGCTCTACTAGCCGTCCTCTGAACATGGGGATAAGTTTTTAATCCATGTGGCTTCCTTTAGTCCTGGCTCTAAGCCAACAAGTAAAATTTCCATATAGCGCGCCCAAACTTTTCTTTTTAACCTGACTAAATACTCCCAAAAGAATCAGGGCATAATTATTTTCTGGCTGTTACAAATATCTGTGATTTGGCCTTTAAAACAGTCAATCCACAGTTTTCTTACCATTCAGAATTTTGTAGAACTCTATCATAACCCTAAACAGACTAGAAGAGTCCCAGACTACTCGACCAGTCCATCCTTCTACAGAAACCACCCACACCTTTAACTGGTTTGCCCTTCTGGCTATGCCACCAGTTGCCATTGCTGTGATTGAGGAACCAGGCCTGCAGGGCTACTTCTCAGCCACAGGACTTGGCTTCCCAAACTCCAAAGCCCTGACCACAAATCATTGCAAGATCCAGCCATACATTGATCCCATTCTTTCTCCTAACCCTATGCTTCTCCTTTGCTTTAGTTACAGGAAGGTCATCGAGGTGGATAAGCCAGGCAAAATAGACCCAAGCATGTGTTCTGGCTTGACGTCCAGTCTTCATAACTGGAAGACCACAACTGTGAACGACATCGCAACATATATATGTGCAGATAATGTCAGTAATCCTTCTGCCAAGGGCTGCTGGAAATAAAACCAGCCAGCTCAAATACCTCACCATTCCTTCCCAAAACCCCAGGCAACCCATCCTCCTCAAGTGTGAACAGAACCAATCCGAACTCCCATCCACAAATCCAGGAAACTCAGTTACCAGATCTGAAAATATCAGGTTTCACCAAATCCAATTCACAGGCACAGAGTCCTACTTTAAACCTCCAGAAACATACCTGTGCAGAACTATTAAGAATCAAAATAAACTCAGGAAAGTTTATGAATCAATTAATACATCAAGAATATTAGGCAAGAATCTTCTCCCAAGTGTAGGCAGGCAATAGCCTTGTTCCTGATCCTCATAGTTATGAGAGACTAGTAGGCAGTATATTCAAACATCAGCCCCTGTATCCCCCCTCTGAATGTCACCCAGCTTGTTTTTCAGGGTTGGCACAAACCGAACGTGGAGCGGGTCCAGTTGTCACTCTGGATGTGCTGCTCCTGAGAGCGTTCTGCAGGGGACTGCAGCTGATGGGACTTACAGCTCTGGAGCTGATCAAAAGGGCAACTGCTACAATCCCTCTGCCAACTTCAGCCCTTAAAATGCCTCGTTTCAAATCCGTCCATGCCCTCTCTCCTCAGAGAGAGGCCTGGGCCGTTGGGGACAAAAGTGGAATCCTTGCCACATGGAATACGTTTATGGAAGAAAACCTTTTTCCCTCTGACAATCTTTCATTTTGAGTGTCCAACCTTCCTTACACTCAGGCACCCCAGGTTACAATTAAGTCAGGCAGATCCCATTCTTCAATCACACGGCTGCATTTCTAACGTGCCTTCATTACACAAAAGGGATAACGGCATTCTATTATCTTAAAATTTAAAACTGAAAGCAACTTTATATTAACCAAGATGTCTACCCTTAGCACCTACCTGAGATACTTTCCATATTTACTCATATGCTGCCAAATAAGCTACTTTTTTATATAGCCTCACTCAAAAGCACTCAGAAAACCAATCCAACCAAACAACACCTCACAGTTGTTTATCAAAAGGTACTAAAAGAAAGTCTCTGTCCCTACTGTTTCATGTCAGAGTTCAGGGCATAATTTAATAGGGTAGGTTAAAATTTAGGATTGTTAACATGAAATCTGCAGTACACATTGATCACAACAGAATTCTTCAATACAACATTACCTTTTTCACTACAGATAGTGAACAGATGCTTAAGGCTAATAAGCTTATTTTGTATCACCATTTGAGGTTTTCTGGTATAGCCGCTGTTACCGTAGTTTGTTTATAAATCCATTTTTTAGTACCTAAGCCACATTTTAGATTTCCTTTCAGCAGCTGATGCACAAGAACCAGCTTTTACACTTTGTAAGGGGGAAAAGCTTCGGAAGAGCACTGCACAGTCCAAAGATTAAGGTACTTTCGTAAGTCTAATTAGGTACTATATCATAGGTCTGCTACCAATTGCAGACTACTTAGAGAGGAGGGAGAAGATGCGTCTTGTGCTCTTTTCTCCTTCCCTTAATCAACAATTGCTTCTTGGAAACAAAAATCCACCTTATTTGAAATTTTCTTGAAACTGACTCTTCTCTACAACAAATCAAAGTTTAGTAGAAGAACGTATATGGCCAGAAAAATCTTTAATTAGAGTGAAAGTGAGTGAGTGAGTGAGTGAGTGAGTGAGTGAGTGAGTGAGTGAGTGAGTTCCTAACTACATCTTCTGGGAGGAAAAAAAAGCAAACAACAAAAAACCCCCAAACATACCAAAACATTATGTCCCAACAAGCCACACCAGGCTTCTACACTAATTTCCCCTTCTCCTTTGTATCTCCAATAGAGAAAACAAATTTCAAGCTTAGAAAGTTATTCACGGCAATGAAAGTCAGTGACTTCACTATTTAAATAAAGTTAACGCAAATGGAAATGACAAATTGTAAGTGAAGACTAGTAGTTTATGCAATTTTTTGCCAGGTTGCTATACCATGAAGTCTCAAATTTCCCCTTAGAGCTTTCTCCTACATTTGTAACTGGTCCAAAATAGAGAGATCTCATTTTAATCATTAATAACTGCAGTGAAAGCAGTCTAGATTTCTCGATCCACACAACATTAAGAGGAAATCTAGCCAAATGATTGCCTACTTAGATCACTTTAACTCATGCTTTAGACCAAGTGACAGAGTTTCAGAAAGAACAGGCTTTTGAGTTAGGCACTCTTTTATTGAAGTAGGAGATAAGCATTAGAGGCTCTTCCAAAGAGACAGCTTTGCTATCAGATAAGCATTGCTTTGTCAAAGACCTAGTCCTTGAAGGGGGGCGGGGGGGCAACGGGAATGCGGAAGAGGACAAGAACAAAAACACGAAGAAAGCTAAAAAAATTTAAAGGAGAAACTACATCCCAAGCTGAACATTAAAAAAAAGGTGGGAAAATACCTACAAAGCTGCAGCCAATTTCATAAATTCTGTAATGTTTACATATATTTTCATTTGATGACCAGATTCACACTGCTTAGGGATGAGAACTTTTTTGCTTGAATTCTAGAGCTCACTAAAATGATATCTCCACTATAAAGTGCTGTTGACAGCATTTGTCCTGCAGTTGCCAGGACACCAATAAAAATGTGTGCACAACGGGCTGATGGAGAGGACTTTCTAAAGCAGGATGTTGTATCAGCAGAAGACGAATGGATAAGTGTAGTTATGCATTTTCGCGCAGCATTTGTATCTCACTAAGGGAAACTAACAGCCCCTTTAAACAAAGAGGTGCTTTAAGGCAATGTTCCCAGTGCTCCATCACATCATTTCCATATTGCACAGATTACATTCCTGGTTCTTCTGTTGCACTTCCATAACCTGTTCTTCCACATGGCAATTTTTGCTTTGTCAGCTCACCTTTTGACACCTGAATATGGAGGATTTTGGATGGTGACGGATGGCAAATGCAAACCTGGAATGATCAATAATGACTGCATAACTTTCAGGTGCAGAAAAATTATTTCCTGTAACTGTCAGTTAAATTCACCATATCTCAAACATCTGAGCTTCATGAGCTGCTTTGCACATAGCAAAACTGAAAACCACATTCCACTTGCAACCCCCCACTGTGATCAGTCAGTAGAAAATGGTTTGGGACCTGGAAAGCCTGGAGTGAAAGCTGTCGGTAGCTGGGCATGCAAGGTCTGCAAGTCATAGCTTGTTACACATGCTGCTAATAAGGGACAATATTTTTGTCCAGTGTTATTACTTGTCCAGTGTTTTTTATTTTTGGCCAAAATGGGACAAAAATAAAAGCATGTGAAAGGATGCTCATCCAAATCAGAGTGGCATTGGCAGCAATGACACACATAATGTTTTTAATTCTATTTCCCTTGCTCTACTATGTTGCCTCTGCTTATAAAAACTGAAACTGCTATTCTTCTCCAGTTACACAAGTCCTGATGGACCTCTGGAAAGGGAGACGCATTATAATTTGTGCCATGAACTTTATGACAAGATGAATGCAGGGTCATTTTTCCCTGATCAATCTATTCCACTGGCAAGACTGAATTGCCAGACGTGCTCCTCGAGAATCCCCGCCTTTAAATTTAGACTACATACTCCGAGACTACCACAGAAATATTTAACTGCCTCTCGAATCAATGTAGGCCAACAGCAGGGAAAACACCAAAGAATGCCAACAATGTGGATATTACAGAACCAAACGTTTCTATTGCTATTACAGTGTGCTGCATTTTATCCGGTACTTGCAACAGTATTAAATAAAAAAGTGCAAGTATTACTGGCAGGGCAGAGAGTAAGAAGTATAGAGATACTATTTGCTGATTTAGAAAGGGCCTGTTACAAGAGCAACACAATCAAATGCCATATGACTGAAAGAAGTTTTAAAAAAGGTGCACTTGCATATTATGCCGTAGTCATAGTAGTGCTTTGTGCTCTTGTGAACTAACAGGACTTGCCTTGTAAATTCATTTTAGTTATTTTTTAATTAGAGGACAGAGAGCTGCCAAGTAATACGGGGAAAAGGATGGATGGTCCTTATTTGTTTTGGAAGTTTAAATACATAGCGATTTTCACCAAGAAAAGCTTAATATATGTGGCAATAAAGAGAAAAAAGCCTATCTGGTTTTAGTAAGTAAAGGCAAGATACAGTTAGTTGTTAAGACAAGCTACACATCAATGTAGAATACTTCATATTTCCATAGTGACAGAGTATACACTGTGTACTCTGGTAATCAGTAAGAGACTGAAGTTCCAGCCTGGGATGAAGTATTTATGAGAACAAATCAGTGACTGACAAAATTTAAATCAGAAAGTTTTATTCCATATTGCTTTACAGTCTGAATTTGTTGCCTGAGAACTGTAACGCTGATTTGATACTGATGCGTTTAAGTCTATCCTCACATGTACCTGCTTGTGACCACCACAGTAAAAGTTTCTGCTTTTCCTCACTTCTTTTTCCTGAAGATGAAGGCTGGCCTTTCCACAGGTATGTGGATGTGTGGCTCAAAGTGCAAAGCATCAGCCTGGAGAAAAGAAGGCTCCAAGGAGATCTTATTGCGGCCTTCCAGTACCTAAAGGGGCTACAGAAGAGCTGGGGAAGGACTTTTTACTAGGGCATGTAGCGATAGGACAAGGGGGAATGGCTTTAAACTAGAAGAGGGCAGGTTCAGATTGAACATTAGGAAGAAGTTTTTCACTTTGAGGGTAGTAAGGCACTGGAGCAGGTTGCCCAGAGAGGTTATTGAGGCCCCATCCCTGGAGGTGTTCAAGGCCAGGCTGGACGTGGCCTTGGGCAAGCTGGTCTAGTGGGAGGTGTCCCTGCCTATGGCAGGGGGGTTGGAACTCGATGATCTTCAAGGTCCTTTCCAACCTAAACCATTCTATGATTCTATGATATAAATAGCCATTCCCACCTAGATATACAAACTTAGCACATAGGAAACGATAAGGAGCAAAGTTTAAAGTCTTCCTGCAAAGATCACCAGAGCGTAGTAGTGACCTTCTTTGTTTCACTGGTGTCAACAGCCTCACATATCACAAGCACTTTAGGGAGAATATCCAAGAACAGCATTCCATAGTTGAGACCAGTGGGATGGGATTTGTCTGGGTCCTCAGCAGATGCCGTGCCAATTTAAACATTGTTAATTTATTATGAGCACCAGTGATCCAAACAGATATATTATTCATAAGAAAATCAAAGGCCCGAGGAAGAGGACAACATACAATTACTTGTTTTGGGTCTCTTTGCAGAGATGATTGCACCATCAGAGATCTGTGCCAGCCAAGACGCTCTACAAACTGGTAGAGAGCCAGGCTAAAAAGCAACCAGATTTACGCTTAAAGACAGATGCTGCAAGTTCAAGTAATTATTTTATATGTATAGCATGAGATGAAATTACCAGAAGACCACTTTATAATGTCACATTTATCCTCAGTTGACGGATCATTTGCATAACGTCAGATAAGCTGAATGCAAGTTACTGGGTTTTATGAAAGGATCCTTTGCCATCTTTGTACATGCTCAGGTGCTACTCAAAATACAACATACACTAAATCTTCTTGAACTTGGCCACTGCACTAACATTACAAAACTACAACCATCATAACAGCCATCTAACCTCAGTCAGACCCTGGGCTTATAGTCAGTGCTCAGTAACCTACACTGAATTTACAATGCATAACTCTAATATTACCTCCTAAATCTAGGTCGTTACAAAGAATGAATTGAAGGCCAGTCAGACGATCATTGAAACCAACAGCAATGGAAAGGAAAAAAAGAGAGGGAAGGAGGAAGAAAGGGAAGAGACGGAAAGGGAAGTTAAGCTCTTTCAGGTAGAATGAATGAAAAAAGCGGAGGGGTGTACATGCAAGTAATTGTAGTATAGTCTCTAATCACACAACTTCTATTGACAGAACAGTTCAGAGCTTGCTTTAAGCCTGACTGTGTTGGTTCAAGATCACCTATAAATTGACACAAGCAAGTTAAGCAGTTCTAGGCCCACATAATTTGGTTCAACTTGATACCACCACATCAATTTAACTAAAGCAATATAAACAGCAGGTTTAGAATCTTTGGCCAAGAAGCAATTACTACCTGGGACCACGTTCCATCACCAGCATTAAAAAAAAAAAAAAAAAAAAAAAAAAAGTCAGTTATCGACACATTAAAATGCTCTCTGAAGCAAAGACCAAAGCTTGGATCCTCCTCCTCCAGACAGATACTTTGAGAGTCATTCTTGTATGATGGAATGCTACCTAAGTGAAATTAAGCAGGAAGGTAGATGAAGTCTTACAACCAGCCTCACACAGCCTAGGCAGTGTTACACATAGGTGGATGCTCTCATTGTCAGATTATCTGTATTAAAGGAGCAGAAGCTGCTTCCTGTAACAGAGAAATCCCTACTTTGCATCTGACAAGACCCAGTGTCTAAAGAGCTTCCAAGGGTGTGAACCCCAAGCAGAACCAGATATTTACATGCTGATCCTCTCAACTGGAAGACAAATGTTTATGTCCTCACCTCTCACATGTGCCAACTTAGGCAGCTCTCTAGCTCACACTTGATTACCATTCTAAGGCACTGGCTGCTTCTTTTAAACAAGTAGCAAGTGTAGCTACTTAATTCAGGGATGACAATCTTGCTACCAGGAGTAAGTGTTGTAACGCTGAGTATCATGTCTTTGTGCTTCCATTTGTGAATCTAGCTGTGGATACCAGGCCATGAACAAATTAAGAGTGTCAAACAACGCCAAAAGACAAACACCTAGGATAATTAATCCCCCAATAAACATTTACATCCAATTCAGTGTTGAAAAGAATACAACTCTACCCAGTGCGGTTCAACATCTTTGTTGGTGACATGGACAGTGGGATCAAGTGCACCCTCAACAAGTTTGCCGATGATACCAAGCTGTGTGGTGCAGTAGATGTGCTGGAGGGGAGGGATACCATCCAGAGGGAACTGGACAGGCTGGAGAGGTGGGCCCAAGCCAACCTCATGCACTACAACAAGGCCAAGTGCAAGGTCCTACATCTGGGTCAGGGCAATCCCAAGCACAAATACAGTGGATTGAGAGCAGCCCTGAGGAGAAGGACGTAGGGGTGCTGATTGATGAGAAGCTCAACATGAGCCCTCAATGTGCACTGGCAGCCCAGGAAGCCAACCGTATCCTGGGCTGCATCACAAGTGTGGCCAGCAGGTCAAGGGAAGTGATTCTTCCCCTCTACCTTGCTCTGGTGCGTACTGGAGTACTCCACCTGGAGTACTGCATCCAGCTCTGGAGTCCTCAGCACAAAAAAGAAATGGACCTGTTGGAGTGGGTCCAGAGGAGGGCCACGAGGATGATCCGAGGGCTGGAGCACTTCTCCTACGAGGACTGGCTGAGAGAGTTGGGATTGTTCAGCCTGGAGAAGAGAAGGCCCCGGGGAGACCTTACTGTGGCCTTCCAGTACCTAAAGGGGGCCTACAGGAAACCTGGGGAGGGACGTTTTACAAGGGCATGTAATGATAGGACGAGGGGGAATGGCTTCAAGCTGGAAGCAGGTAGATTTAGATTAGATATTAGGAAGAAATTTTTCACTCTAAGGGTGGTGAGACACTGGAACAGGTTGCCCAGAGAGGCTGTGGAAGCTCCATCCCTGGAGGTGTTTAAGGCCAGGCTGGATGGGGCTTTGAGCAAACTGGTCTAATGGGAGGTGTCCCTGCCCATGGCAGGGTGGGTTGGAACTCGAGGATCTTCAAGGTCGCTTCCAACCTAAACCATTCTATGATTTATGATTCAACGATTCAGTACAAACCAAACCTATGCTGCAGCCAAGGGCTGCTTACAAGCCTGTGAGAAGTCTGCCAAACCAGGTAGGACATTTGTTCCATGAAAACCAAATTAAGTACAAAGTAGATATTGTAATACCATTCAGCTCTCAAATACCTGAAAAGCTAGATTTTAAAAAGGTACGGACTTGTCTTCCCATAATTAAGATAAACACAAATGCTAATCTTGGGTTTCTAAATATAGTGTTTATTTCTTGTTAAACATTAACATCTGAACAGAAATCTGCAAGCAGGCAGGAATAAACTTTCAGTGATGTTTCTGTTTAAACTGAAGTCCACAGTAGCCACATGTTCCGGTCTTTGTCTCTTTGTCCTGTAAAAATATAAAAGTACAACAGCTGCTAGTTTCACTTTATAAAACTTTTTGAAATTACAAATTTTCTCTTATTTACATGTGCCATCTTAAAACGGATCAATTCAGCTGAAGTACAGAGTTTTAATCTTATTTGAAACACTGAAAGTAAGAAAAACGGTATGAGGTTCACACTTGATTTCTGTATCCTACGCAGCTTCCCTTCTGCCAACCTTTTAACTACCAGGCCTAACCTCAACAATATAATTTTAAAGCCAATCGATACCTCTTCAGCAATAAAGGATCCTCTTACCAAACTGGACATCTAAAGTCAATTTGGTCATATCTGTTCCAATGTTTTGAAAAATCTAATTTCAGAACTATTTTAATACAGAATAGGATTTGGCATTTCCACATTATATCTAGACAGGAATTTTACCCATTGTTGCAATTGTTGTTGCAATCCTTCCTAACATGACAAAACACAAGATGGTTACATAAACACTCAGGAATCTTCTGTTATTTAGCAACATAATTACTTGCGGTCATGAAACAAAGGAAACTCATGGTTCCCCCTTCCTTAATACAGGACTAGAAGTGAAAAATCCAGACTACCCTCCACCTCTGAAAGCCTGAATTTCAATTGCTAGGGCTAGGGGAAACAAGCTGGTCTAATACCATTCTCTCTGTTTGCAGACATTAGCTTTCAAGAACTAAACCACAGACATCTTGCAATTTGATTGTTAATGCAAAAAGATCTCTAAATTCACAAAAAATAAAGCATTCTTCAAGAAAAGCACGGTGCAGGTCAAACAAATCAACATAAATGCAACCGATCAGCAGTGTGCTACAGAAGTTAACTTAAGACTGAAGAACAGAAGCTTCCAAAGTGTTATGAATTAAAACCTTTGAGCATTTGACTTTGAATAATGTAAAATGAATCATTACAAGAGTTTTTACTTTGTTCAAAATAGAAACGCTGTCGGCTAAAGTTAGGAGTCACAACACTTACACTAAAGGACACCAGCTCTCCCTCATCATTCTTTTGGGTATTAAGCAAATGTCAAAATTTAGGTGAGCATGCAAAAATTTTAAGACATCTGCAGTCAGGGCCTGCCTGAGAACAGTATCTAAGCAACAGGTCATCATTGATTCCACTGAGGTCGTATGACAGTAGCCCAAATATTTTTACTGTCTAGAATAAGAATACACTGGAAACTATCACTACTGTCAATAGGAGGATAGCAAGACATTTATTCTTCACTGATTCTCTGACCATGACTGAAACGTTCAATCTTCAGATCTAACAAGTTTCCCAAAGATTGAAAGAGGAGTTTGTTTTGGTTACAAGATTCAAAATAAACTACATATTTGTAAGAATATTGCAAATGTATCCTCAACCTACATGGTGGCATTTAAACAATTAGAGTAAGTGTCTCAGAACGCAGCAAGCATGTTATTTTTTGCTCTCAAGGCACTGCTTGTACATATTACTTCAGCTAATTTCTTTTTTCAAAAAAAAATTACTGTCCTGGCAAACAAATCAAAATTTCAAAAAGAAATTTCTGTAACTTCAAACGGAAGCCCTCTAACTCTTCTGAGTAGAAATCTTAATTTTATATTAGGCATCAAATAAAATGAGCATCTCAGGTGGTTACTCCTTTTACTTTGTTAAACCAACATGCCAAAAAGTAGATAATCTTACAAACAAGAATTTACAGGCAAAACATGCTATACACAGAAGGAAGACATTACCAAGTTTATGTATACTTTAGGATGTCCCAAAGCTCCACCACCACCATCGCATGATATCACTCTGCTTTCAACTTCACTCACAGGCTGCTCTGCTATCAAATCAATTGCAAAATTCTTGTTCACCTGTAAGAGAAAAAAAGAAACTTTCAGATACCTTTCCCACTCAGCCAGAAAGCAATTGCTTTTCATCACCTCCCCAGGCAGTTCCACCACGACCATCTTGAGAAGTTCCTGCATGGGTTTCCTCCCACCTCCTCCACCAACTCTTAGGGTGTGCTATAAGCCAGATCAGTGAACTAAGCATATCAAACTCTGCAAAAGTAATCCCTTTCCCCAATACACAGGCCACATCAGTGCTCGAGTTTACAACATGACCTATGCAGATTCAGCAGAGAGGTGAGCAAGAACAAGCAGCCAAGAACAGAGGATACTTAACTGACATTGCCTCTGTATTGTGCTTTAGCAACTACACGATAAAAACTGCAAAAGACTCGCTGCTGATAAACTCAGAAATAACGGTGGGACAAGTAAGGTCAGGAGTGAGATAAAACAACTGCTGGTAATTTAGAGCCTCTCACCATGCACCTTGTTCTATCACTGCACAGGAACCTCAGGATAACATGAACGTGGTACATAACAGTTAGAAACGCGTTAGAAAAAAGAAAAAACTCTAAACATCACTATGCCACTCTGTAAATCCATCTTATATACACTTCCTGAATACACATATCACTGACAAGTAGAGTTTTTTCCTAGAGCACGTCTACGTGGCCTGGCAAACGTACCAACCTCTGGACAGGCCGGTGTCACAGCAACTTGTGCCTCCGCAGGATCCACAGCACCCAGCCACAGCGCTTCCCTCCCTCATCCACACCAGCTGCTGCCAACTTGCTCCAAGCCAGCACTGAGTGGACAACCACCCCAACCAACCGAGAATATAAAATGGTTTTGGCTGGAACAGAGTTGACTTTATTACTAGCAGCTGGTACTGTGCCGCATTTTTGATTTGGGATGTTGGTAAAACACAGGCTTTTTTGGTCATTGCTAAAGAGTCAAAGCCGTTTCTGCTCCTCACACCACCCCGCCAGTGAGTAGGCTGGGAGTGCACAAGAAGTTGGGAGGAGACACAGCTGGGACAGCTGACCCCAACTGACCAAAAGGATATTTCGTGCCAACATCATGCTCAGTATATAAAGCTGGTGGAAGAAGAAGGAAAGGGGGAAACATTTGGAGTTATGGTGTTTTGTCCCAAGTAACCATTACACGTGATGAAGCCCTGCTTTCCTGGGGATGGCTGAACACCTGCCTGCCCATGGGAACCAGTGAATGAACTCCTTATTCTGCTTTGCTTGCGTTCGCAGCTTTTGCTTTATTTATTAAACTGTCTTTATCTCAACCCATGAGTTTTCTCAGTTTTATCCTTCTGCTTCTCTCCTCCATCCTGCTGTGGGGACAGTGAGCGAGCGGCTGCATGGTCCTAGTTGCCAGCTGGGGTTAAACCATGGCAAATATGCACACCCAAAGATGGCACACCCAAGTGCTCCTTACTCAATGCATAATTCAATGAGCAATTTTTTTTTTCCTGGCTGTAGCACCAGTTTGACAATCCCATTGCTGCTTCTTTCCACCCACTTGCCTCTGCCAGTACATGGTCTGTGAGGCTGAGAGAGAAAAACAAACTTGGAATAGACCCAGATCCAAAGATCCAGAAGGAAGACAGGAGGTTATGTTTAAACCGGACCAGCTCTGAGGTAAGTCTCCCTCACAGCTTCAGCTTCTGCACCAGCCCAACAGAAACGGCAGAGCCAAAGCGGGAACGGAGGTGTCGAAAAAGGCACTGTGGTACCTCAGGGATTGCACAAGGGCAGGATGACCCAAGCTGGACCGCAGCAGATGCAGTTTAACAGCTGCCATGCTCAGTTTTCTCACAGCTACTTGCTTTAGGCCCTTGCGAGAAAGGACTAATCTCCCAGTTCTGCACATCCAGCACACGGATCGATGCTTTTAGATAAAAACGTATGGATTTAATTAACAATTGGGCTGGCAGAACTGAGGGGACAATACCCAGATACTCTGGGCTGTGCCCCCATGCCTGGCCACTGCCTGGAGAGGCCACGTGCAGCACCCAAGCGTAGGCCCAGATGTCCTCACTGAGGGCACCTGCATCCACAGGCTGTGTCCCCAGACAAGAAAGCTGCCGAGGTTGGACTGGGCTGACCACAAGCCAGGCTCAACCACCTGGAGCATAATGAAGGTGAAGAGAAGAACCGACTGAGAAGGTACAGTCACCGACTTCAGCTTCAGAAACAAGACAACATTTGGGCTACAGACACAGCTGTGAAATGCTAATACTAGCAGCTGAAACACACTGGGGGATCTCACAGGGTAATGGCAAAGTCCCTAGAGAGATCCCATTAATAAGCACAGACGAGGATCTTTCCAGTATTTAACACGTAATTTTGTTTCAACTTCACAATTAAAACCCAGCATTAAACCTCGCTCAGCAAACTTAAAGCTCAGCTTTTGCTGGAGAAGGAGGAACTGAGCCAAACTGAAAATCCTGGGTGTTCCTCACCACAGAGAAAGTGTGTCCAAAATCAGCTGCTGGCAAAGGCACAAAGGGACCTGTGCCCTATGGAGAATTAGGCTCAGAGAGCGTTTCCTACAGTTACAGAAGTAGCACAGAAACAAGTATTGCATTTGGGAGATACCTACTTTGCCACTACCCTCCCAGAAGTAAACTACGTCAGCATTTCAAGTGGCATTTTCATTTAACTATTTCCCATGTAGAATCCCTATTTTTGCCACACAGCATGAGTTAAATTCTATCCATGATATAATGAGGTAAATTCAATAGGAAAACTCAGAAATCAGCATAATTAATTTCAGGTTAATTTAGCAAGGCAACAGTTGTATGCAACTACATTAAAAATCTACCACACCTTAATTTAATGCCTCAACTATAGATATACATTTATAGCATTAACAGTAAGGCACTAATCAGATGCTCAGGCACTGAGGAATACAATTTAGCTGAAACAATCTCTGCTTCTCTCCCAAAGGCCAGCAGATCCCTCAGGGAGCTGCTAGATCATTAGAGAGAACCTGGTGCTAAAGGACTTACAATTTCACATACCCACTCTGTTGACAAGCAGCAGCAACAGGCCCACAAGATAACTTCACAGTAGCACATCTGCCTGATGACGGTCTTACTAGACTTTGCCTTTGAGGCTTCGTTATTTCAGAATACTCTAAATTTTAGTTTTATTTGTTACATCACTGCTTCAGCAAATGCTTCTCAGGTTCTGGAAATGAAGTGGCCTCATTAAAAATTTAGTTTGGGTAAAAATCAAGATTTTAACTACGCAGAAGCAAATTAAGCTTCAGAACATGTATTTAAACAGATGTATAGGTCCACAATTCAGCAGAGCATTTAATTATGTGATTTTTCTGAACACAAATGGCACTAAAAACCTGTTTCAAATTTTCTTAAAGCACATGGTTAAAACAAAAACTCATCCAAGTTTGAGATGCTCAAATGCCTACAACTTTCACAGCCTAAATGTAAGCACTTAACAGGACTAGGCAACTCTTGAATTTTCCAAATGTGCTGAAAGCAGAGAGGTACACAGAAGCTACTGCAAGGTGTTTTAAAAGAAGACGTTTCACTGTAGTGAAAAAAATAAACCTGAAACCCAAAATCCAAAACAGTTTGGTTTTGGTAGGGTTTTATTTTTGTTGTTGGTTGGTTCTCATTGCAGCTTTTGGTTTTGGTTAGTTTGTTTTTTCTTTTTGTTTGTTTTTTATAATAACAATGAAGTTGAGGACATCAGTATCAGGTATAAAAAAAAAAAGCACAAACCACCCCACTCCCATGAGTAAAAGTAGAATGAGTTACCTCCTTTTGTCGTCCAACAAATCTAACTCTTCGATAATCCCCTTCTTCATATACCTAAAGTATAAAATAAACTTGATCTTATTTAAAAAGTAATGATCATAAACAGAGAACACAAGTGCTTACAGCACTGTCAAGACTAAATAGTTTAAATTGTTTGCTCAGTTTCAAGTATTGCCATCATCTTCACAGAATGGTCAGGGTTGGAAGGGACCTCTGGAGATCATCTGGTCCAGCACTCCCACCAGAGCAGGGTCACCTACAGCAAGTTGCACAGGACGGCATCCAGATGGGTTTTGAATGTCTCCAGAGTGGGAGACTCCACAACCTCTCTGGGCAGCCTGTTCCAGTGCTCTGCCACCCTCAAAGTAAAGAAGTCCCTCCTCATGTTTAGATGAAACTTCCTATGTTCAAGTTTGTGCCAGTTACCTCTTGTCCTATCACTGGGCACCACTGAAAAAAGACTGTTCCCATCCCCCTGGCACCCTCCCTTTAAGTATTTGTAAGCATTAATAAGACTCCCCTTCAGACTTCTTTTCTCTAGATTAAAAAGACCCAAACCCCTCAGCCTCTCCTCATAAGAAAGGTGCTCCAGTCCCCTAATCATCTTTGTATCTTTCTTACCAGTATGTACTGCACAGAAAAAGTAGTTTCCGTTTCTCTCACACAGGAAAACAAATTTTAGGTTGGAAAGCAAATAAGAAAGGGGATGGGGGATTTAAAGCCAGTAAACAGAAGCCATAGCTTTGACCACAGAGGTGAACATAAGACTTATTGCTTATAATGCCGTTCCCTGATCCCACACTGCCATCTGGAAGGTGAACCAAACTAGGAAACCCGATGTACCGTATTTATGCACGTCCGAGGGCAGTAACCCCAGCGGGCAGCCGTCCCACGGCGGCCCTGCACCCCGCCCCCCCACCTCCGCAGGGCCCCCCGAGCTGGCAGGCCCCGCTCTGACATTAAGGAACCGGCGCGGCGGTCGGTTTCAGGGGCCGACACGGGGCCACCTCCGACCTGTCAGCCCTGCAGCTACGTCAGGTGTTGGATCCAGACCACGACGCCCGGTAACGGCTCGTGACCCTAACACTAATTAACAGTTGTTTGGTTTTTTTTTTTTGACACCGCACCTACCTTTTCCCTACACATCCCCCGGGAGCGGTAACTCCCACAGTCCGCACTACACCAAGCGGCACACCAGGGTACCGGCCGCGGTACCGCCAGCGTTGTCCCGCAGCTACCGGCAGACGCGGCCCGGACGCGCCCGCCCTCCCCGGGCAGCGCAGCGGGCAGCACCGACCCCCGACCCCCGGACCGCCGCCTCCGCTGCTGCCCTCCTCCTCCTCCTCCCGCCGCGGCTCCACGCGCTCACCTGCCCCGTGTGCGTCACCAGCTCGCCGGTACCGGAGGCCCGCACGCCGTAGGGCCGAGCGGCGGCGGGCAACACCGGGCGGGACAGCAGCCAGCGGCTCAGCGGCAGCAGGCGACGGAAGGTCGCGCCGGGCGCCGCCATCTTGCGCCAGCCACGTGACTCGCCAGGTGGGCGGACACAAGCGTGAGGGTAGCACTGGCCCCACCCCTCGCTCCATCCCGCGCGCTTCCGCCGGGCCGCCGCGTGCGCGCATGCGCGGTGACGGCTGAGGCGGGACCGGGGCGGCGGTGAGCGGGTGGCCGCGGGCCGAAGACGGGAGTATCGGCGGAGGCGGTCGGTGCTCAGTGTCTTCCCTTAGGGCTGGGGGCGGCGGCGGGTGGCGTGGAGGTGACGGGAGGGGAGTGGAAAGAGGGGAGCAGGGAGGGTGTCCTCACCGGTGCGCTGTCCCCGCAGGGCGCGGAGCATGCTCTCCCTCCTGGCCAGGGCCGCCGCCGCCGGGCCGCTCGGCCCGCTGGGCCGTTCGCCCTTCTCTTCCCTGGCCCCGTGGTGGCGGGCTGCGGCGGTGGCGGCGCTGCCCGCGGCGGTGAGCCGAGCCCCGCTGCCGCCGCCGCCCGGGTGCGGGGCGGCCGCCCCCCGCGGCCTACTGGTCGTGTCGCCGCTGCCCGGGCCGCCGGCGTTCGTCGCGGGGCTGAAGACGAAAACCGTGTTGAAGAGGCGCTGTAAGGACTGCTACATCGTGCGGCGGCGGGGACGGCTCTACATCTACTGCAAAACCAACCCTCGGCACAAGCAGCGGAAGCTGTAGCCCGGCGGCCGGGAGCGGGGTCCTCGAGAGCGGGGGGCCCCCGAGGGGAGAGGATGAAGACGGCGGTCGGGCCTCGGGGGGTCCTTCCTTGCTGCGTCCCTGCGGCTGGGCCCGCTCCCTCACTCTTCCTTGGCTGCCCCACGACCTGCGAGAGGTGACTGCTGGGGGACACAAATCGCAAAATGGTGTAGGTGACAAAAGTTTCGTCCTAACGCTAAGGTAGAGCGAGTTGAGTTCTTGACGGCCCTTGCCGTAACTTCAAACCATGGATGCTGAGAAGCGAAGTGGGAAGCCACGACGTTCGGGGCCTTTTGCTATCTTAGCCGTGAAGCCTTACTTAAAATCACCTCACTGTTAAGTTAGTAAGGGCAAAGCTGAATCTTTGGACTCTGAGGTGCATTTGTGTTTTTAATTAAAGCAAAATGAAAAAAAAAACCCTCTGTTGATTGTGCATTATTACAATATAGAATGAATCTTTCTTAAAAAAACCCTAGATGTTGAAAACAATGATAAAAGAACCAGTAGTTTCAAACTCAGGTGGGCTTTTAGGTGGCAAAGAATATTAAATATGTGACATTGAAAGATAATGTGCTGGCTTTTGGCTTGGTTCATACATAAGGTAAACATTTTTTTAAATATTGAGGTGCAGTGGACATAATCCCATGTAGCTTCAGTAGTGCCAGTGTAAATAACCCTTGCTGCTTGTCACTGTGGTTTTTGAGGGGAGATGGCAGTATTTTAATTAATATAAAGTGATAAACAGTTTCTTAAGTTATACTGTCATTTAATGATATATTGACCATTCACAGTGTATTCAGAAGTATTCTTAGCCCCCTCTTCCTTTGGAGAAGTCCTCTCTGATGTTTCTGGTGTACCTACTATTCTACGGTTTCCCAAACAACCCAAATAAAAAGGCAACATCTGGGAATCATTGCCTTTTGGGTGGACTTTGTAAACCGTTTTGCGTAGGTGTCTACATAAAAATAGTAATTTCAGATTCCAGCTAATTTGCCTGAAGTTTCTGCAAAGCTTTAGGCTCACTCACATAAATCAGTGAGGCTTTAGAATTATCCTTTTTTTTTTTTTTTTTTTTTTTTTTCTTTTTATACAACTTTTCCTGTGTCCCTTGAAACAACTTTCCTAATAGAGGTGTGGAGATAATGACAGGGAACAGTAATGCCTCAGAGGTCACATAGCTAGCCGTACTGTTGAATGCAAACTCTAATGGACTGGTACCCATGGATTACAATAAGATAGGCAAAATTGCTACAATCCCCAAAGGCGTTCCTTGTGCTTCTGTATATGGCTATGCTTGAGGCAGGAGTGTTGGATCTTCCTGCAAACTGTAAGTTCTCAACAGAAGGTATCAAAGTAAATTTCTGGACAACTATGAAGTTACTGCTACATGTTTGCCGGAGTACAGTGAGCGTGCGTCCCCAACTTGGAAGAGGTGAAACTGTTTGAGCACTGTGTTTGAGGTTGCTGTACCATTGGATAGTTTGATGACTCGAAGAACTTTTCTGCCCAGTTATAATCCCACAACTTTAAAATTGCCGTAACTTTTATAATTTTGTGGTTTTTTACTATGTGCTTGATGGACAATGAGAAGCCAAGCCTGGAAAGCTGTGGCTAAGCAACGCAGAGGCCATAGTTATTGACTGGTTCCTGTGTGTTGGGCAGTTTGTCTTTTCACTCATCTATCTCATCGCCAGAAATGTGGGTTTGGAGAGAGGAGCAGGTTGGTTAACATGCATGGCCACCTTAGGGGGACATCAAACAAGTTCATGGCAATGAAGGGGGAGAGAAATGGCTAGCTTCATCTGGCTGAAGAGAGACAGAGCGATTTGAAATGTAAAAGCCTCCTTGTAAGCAAAGAACCTTGAAGTAGTGGAAAACTTGCTGTACTTCAAAAGTTTGTTGAAATTTAGGCACTCAGAAATAAGAACTTCTACTTTCTAAATACCCGTAGGTTGGGCATGTAAATAAAATGTAAGCAGAAATTTCTTGGAAAAGTTTTCTTTAACATGCTATGCCAGTTAAGCAGTCTAAGCAATCGGAGATTTTAAAAGCTCTGATTCTCAGATTAGAGTTAATGGTACATGTGTCTAGGTGTGCGCTGTGTGTTGTTTTCCGGCAGAAGGAAAGGCCTGCATGCTGTGAACGCCTGTGATACCTCTTGAGTGTAGCTATTAGTACACCTTTAAGATAAACAGTGTATGTAAACAGGTAAAAGTATGTCCAGAAAACCCAGTGATTTCCAGGCCCACCTGCTTTCCTGGAGGGTGATGACTGCAAGGACTCAGCTGTGGATTGAATGAGTTGGCTGTTGGATGAAGTGAGGGTGTGCTGGGTTGGGTTTTGTTTTTCAGGAAAGATAATTGGCAGCTAATCTTATTGCCTCCTTAACAGCTCCTCCAGCCCCTTGGTCCTGTCAGAGAAAAGGGCAGCTCTCTGGTACGAGACAAATTGTGCTGGTGGGCCACTGGGGAGGTGTTCAAACCTGGTCTCGCTTGCCAAGAGCAACATCAGGTGGTGAAGAAAGAGAGAGAGACCTGCGAGTACGAGTTGCCAGGGCAAGGAGCAGCAGTTGATCCCTGGCCAGACTTCTTGAATGCAGTAGTGTGAGGGATTTGGAGACAGATTTACCCACGCCAGGCTGGTGTGTGTCAAATACAGTCTACACTCAGCAACAGGGAGTAGAATTTGGGGAGAGGATTACTGTACAGCAGAGGGGGGCACAAATTACTACGTTTTCATCTCCCTCTTTAGCCTGAGACTTAAGTCTTTTATAGAGTGCTGGCTCAGCAGCCTATTTCAACAACTCATAATCAGGAAAAAATGGTTCACAATTAAAGCCATTGAGTTTAGTGCTGCTAGTCACAAACTTGAGATGTGAAGAAATTTGAATTCAGATGTTTAACATGGTTATAAATTATTCATGTATCGTCATCTGAACAGTCAGTTTGTGATACCTGGGGTGGAGCATTCAAAAGAATGGAGCATTCACGGCCATCACTGAAACAGCATATTTGGTTGTGCTAATAGATTTTGGAAAGAGGATTATAGGATTAGAAACTAGAAGGCTCTGAATTGTAATTGTACTTTGCCATTGACTTGCTGTACAATCTTGAAAAAGTAATTTTGCCTTTGTCTCAATTTCTCCATCTGCTTGGCAGGAGTACTGAATCTCACACTTCTAAGTACCATTTTTTTTTAGTTTATGTCCACAAACCGTTACAGAGGCGTTCTAAAAGAAAATCAGATTCTATAGCTTTCTGTAAGTTGGATGACATGAGGACGGTTACTAGAGCTGTTGGTGACACATGTCTATATTAGGTTTGTTTACAACAGCTTCAATTAGAAGCTGAAGCAACATCAGCCAGTAGCCTTGTGGTTGGTAGCTGAGGGTTCGCATCCTTCGTTACAGACTCTCTAAATGTTGTGCTACTTAAATAGCTGTTTTCAAAGGATAGGGTACGCAACTGCGACTTAAGCTGTCCAGGCCAAAAGGTTAGTCCTGGAATACTAAAAATACCAATCTATGTTAGTTCCATAATTGCGTTTTTTATCCCTCTCCCCTCCACAGATGTTATACGGGCAGAAGATGAAAGGGAGGGGGATGAAAAGGAGAGCGTAGCTAGAATGTAAAATGGTTTAGGGGGTAAAACAGGACCCAATAACATAGGAAGAAGAATCCTTACACTAAATACTGAAATAAGATGCAGGCTCCAATTACATTTTCAGCTTCTGGTTTCCTGCTGGTTTTGTGTCTAGGTTACCCCTTCCAGAAATTCTTCCTTTTTCTTTAAATTCCCACAGTGGAGTAGGAGGGTGACAACTGATGTCTCCTGTGACTGTCCATTGTACAGTTATGAAAATCATTTGCAGTTGTGAGTGACTGAACTTGCTTAACTCCTCGGAACTCTTCTAGGGAATGAAACTGTCAGATTCCTGATATGCAACAGGTAGAGATGTATTTAGGTCAACCGGAGGATAAATCTTAGAGCTCATGTATATTAATGACTGTCAGACTTTGTCTGTGGTTGTGTGCGTGGGAATTACAGTATTGGTTGCTGAATTCAGGGCAATAGCTCTTCAATAATGACAGGTGCGGGAGAAGTCTTTGGGAACTGTAGTATTGGGAGAGCCGTGTCTGCTCGGATCGAGGAGGTACATGCTGAGGTTAGCTGACTGACAGGTGACTTTTCTGGATTCTGACACCACCAAAGTGAGTTTCCCAGACTCAGTTAAAACAATAGCTATTTTTTGGTTCTTTAGACACCATGTTGCTTTTCCAGTTATTTTATCATACCATGTACATAAGCAAAAAAGGAAAAAAAAAAGAGCACAAGAGTGACCAAACCTTAAGAGCAATTGATAATGCCTTTGCAAAGTATTAACAATTGGAAACTTTCCTTTATTTGTAGAGTTGAAGTAGATGACTCTTCTATTCCGTAATATCCATGAGTCTATGGCCAGGCAAAGGAAAATTAAAAGTTGGAAGTATTATTTTACAAGAAAAATAAAATGAAAACATAAATACTCTGAAACAAGGAAAAAGAAAGTGAGAAGCGGGCTGCTTTCCCTTATTTGTTTAACAGTGCAAATGGACACAACGTGCGATTGCAGGCTCTGTTCAGAATATCTTTTCTGTAACGCCAGGGTCTCAGTGAGCTCCATGTACCTGATATTAGAGAGGTTTCCTTACCAAAGCTGGTTTCCGTGTATCTGCAGTGTCACCGTATTCTAAAGTTCTGAGTCAGCAAGGGTGGACGTACCTTGATACATGCTGCTGAAAACTTATCAAATGACTTTTAAGATGTAAATTAAGGATACAGTAGTGCCATTCAGATTAATAAGGCCGATTATACATTTAAATACTTCCATTCATTCTACTGCAGCACATCAGATTATTGACTTGGAGCTTGAAATCTGTACCACTTAAATTGGGGGGGGAGGGGTGTGAACATGCTAGTCCCAGAGGCTGAGAAGGGGCTGGGTTCTTTCCAACTACCTGGGATAGTTTAACTCATCACACCTATGAGGGGTTGTGCCCTCACCTGTCCAGTCTCCTCTGCTCTCCAGGACTGAATTTGTCTTCCTGTAGGAATAGCTGAACAGCCCACGAAGCTGTTATTGAACTGTCACACTTTACAGCCCAGTTTATTTAGGTAAGTGGTGGTGGTTTACTTCTATACCTCTGGGAGATAAACTGCAGCAGTTTTGTTATTGTTTCGTATCCCACTCATAGTGGAGGCAGCAGTCTTTATAAGAGCTTCATCACAGTGAAGACACTGAGCCCGGTCTAAAAATGATGAAAGTGGGGACGGGGAGAATATTGGCACCCAAGATGAAGCTGTCACTTGCTGGAGTTATCCACCTGCGTCCAGAAATGGAAAATTCACCATTTCACCTAGAAACTTGCGCATCGGACTTTGAAAGCCGTTGTCTGTAAATGTGAATACAGTGTTGAAAGAGAGCAGTATTTGTCAAGAAGCCACCTTTCTTATGTGCCACGTTGTGCAAAAAGGAAAATAAAATGTGAACTTTGTGAAGTTGTTTGATCTTAAGATACATTGATTCCGTTTAGGGGTTAAAAGCAAGCAAAGGAACAGGCAGGTAATAATGTGAGGCTCTGTGTTGTACATGGTTGAAGATTGGTAACGGACAGTGCCTAAACGAGGAAAAGGCTGGGAACAAGCAGTCTCAGAGTCCATACAGTTTAAAAAGGGACTCATCACTTCAGAGGAAATAACCGAGGAAGCTGCTCTTTATAGAAGCAGTGACTGAGATATCTAAAACAGGTCACTTTCATAGGAAGTTCAGGCTTTAGATAAGAACCGTTGCATGTAGACTGTGTGCCAAGTACTTTGGTTTTTGCTTTGAACGCTCATCCTGCTATTAAATAACAAGCTGGTTTTAAGAAAGTTGTCTGGTCATTCATCCTGATCACCAATTGCATAGTGACAAAAAGGGAACTTATTGGACGTACTTAAGTGGATGACAATACAGTAAATATGAAACGGTAGCCCGGGGCTCAATCTGAGGGCTGAAGAATTCTGTCCTGTCTGAGGTAAAGACATGGAGCCTAAAACAGGGCTGCAGCCAGAGACCGCGTAGCAGACAGGCGAGCAGCCAGTCATGCAGCTACACATCCGTTCCAAAATACTGTCACTTCACTGTTAAAAATGTGAGCTCGTTTGCTTTAATTTGCAGTTACTTTCATTGTTAGAGGCCTGTATTTTTTTTTTTCTTCAGAAGATACAGGGTCACTAAATTCGAGTCACCCTTTAGTCTTTTGATAAGCTAATAAGGTGAATCATCTTAAGTTTTTCACTATAAAATATTTTTTCTAGCCTTTGTATATTTCTATTTTCTGTACCCTCACCCCATTTCTTTTTAAAAATGTAGACACAGGAACTGTAAGCAGAATCAACCTGAGTGATGCTGAACACTGAGTTTAAAATACTGCTGAACTTTGCACTCACCAATCTTCTGCTTCCTTCACCTGAAGATCACATTATGACTACAATTTTCCGTAAAGAGTTCATGTTTGTTGTCAGTTTTCGATGACCGGTAAAGGCTTTACACTGCTTAACACTTCAGAACCCTCTGTCCTACAGGTGTAGCTGCAACACCCGACTTCTAGGTCTACAACTTTGCACGTGAATGTAACAAGACAAAATTGTTTTGAGTAGGTTCAGTGTGTTGAACAGCATAAAATTTTCCCCGTGACTTTGTTATCATTACTACTGCTTTGCTGATTTTTATTACCCTGAATTTATCAGTGTTTGATCTATATTACTCCCAAATCTCTAATAAAAACACAGGGTATCTATCACTTGTCCTAATACCTCCGAAACCACAATGAAAGACATTCAAATTTCATGATGGTTCCCATTCGCAGTTATGTTTTGATATATGTTACTCAAGCAGTTGTTAATTCATATATATATATACATATTAGGATTTTTTTTTGGAGTTCTGAAACATGAGACATCTCATAAGTTAGTCTGAATCACTCTGGTTTTGCTCCTGCATCTTGTTCACTTGATCATCTGCCCTGCACGTGGGATGGAGAGCTTCCAGGATGCTTTCTTTCCTCAGACAAAGCCCAGAAACCATTCAGAGTCCAGACTCGTCTAGCTTATTCTCATCTGCAATATAGCTGGTTTCTCCAGCCCATCCCAGGTCTCTGGTACTACTCCAGCTACCCTTGATGTCTCACATTACTTCATACCATGGCCTTCTGCACGCAGCAGACATCCTCAGCATCCTCCAATGAAAGCACAAACATGGAAGGCTGCAAATCACCCATCTCATTGTCTTGGGCACATGGTAAGGAAATGATATTTTTTAAAGAAACTTAAGATTTATAATGTCTGATGTTCAAAGAGGGGTTCAGGGGGGAAAATAGGCAAGGAAAGACAAGGAGATTGTGGCAGGAGATCCTTTCGGGTGAGTTTTGGGTGCCTCTCTTTGTGCTGCTTGCAAAAGTGAAGAGCCGAACTATCCCACATTAAGGCTCACAGTGAGAGGTGGCATAGTCGGGTGCTAAGCGTGAATCAGACAGTGACTGCGTGTGGCATGAGCAGCAGGTCGGAGAGCTGTGGTGGGAGCACTATTGGTAGGGGCCGAGGTAGAGGTCATTGGTGTTCAGGCCTGTGAAACGTTCAGCATTTGGAGTCTCCTTAAGCATTACGTAGGTGTAGTGTCTCCAGGCACTTGGAAAGATGCTGCCTGTGAGTAGTATGGTCACAATCAGCTATAGGCCAGCGTGTTGGCAGAATGGTGGTCACTGGAAAAAGTCATAAAAGCAGTATATATACATAAACTCCAACTCCCTGCTATTCTGGCAACTACGTAATATTATTTAAATAAATTCATTAAGTTCTGCATTGAAAATTAAGTGTTTTTTGCTAACACCGCTCTTTGAAAGATAGTCTAGAACTTCCCTCCTCTTCCGAATCTTCTTCTAGCTCCAGCTCTACATTTATTCAGGACTTGTTTATACTTATGCCAACATTATCTTTTATGTTAAATAGCACTTCTGTTCCTGGGGAATTTACCCTCTTGATATTTATTTCTAGGCAGCTATCGTGTCCTTTCTCAGTCTTTGTTTTCCTAAGCTAAACAGGTCATTTTCGTCTTTTCTCGTGAAGCAGACTTTCTGCTCCTCTCATCATCCTAATAGGCCTTTTGTGTAACTTTTGAATTTGTGAGATAAGGTTTGTAAGGAGAGGTAATATATTTTATTAGATCACTGATGTAGTCAGAAAAAAATGGGAAAGCTTTTGGGTATACAAGTCATTCTCACGTATGCCCAAAGCTTACCAGCTTTTTTTCCAGCTGTCTCAATTGTCTAATAAAAGATATTGCCTCTGCCTACAAGCGCTTCCTCTCATACATTCTTAGACATTATTGACTACGCCATACACCGTTTGAGTTAATCTTTCCTGAAATATTTTATATAATTCTGTCCTCCCAAATATTTCTGGTTTTGCCAATATGACACATGAATGTCTATCTCTGTGCTTCTTGGAAACACACCTCACCATAGATATTTTAGGATTGCCTTTGAACAGCTTGTGGGCCAGTTCCCACTGGTGCCTCAGCATCTTTACTTGAGATACCACTAGTATGCACAGGTTTTTGTCCTACAAGTAGCCAGCAGCCTACTTTCCTTCAGTTCGTGGGTGATTTTATTCTTCCTATACAATATTTCCATTTTCCCCCATACTGGTTTCCTGTTGCTACCTTGCCTGCACATTCGATTGACCATCCCACTTTTTGTGCTAGGTCAGAAGGGACACCCAACTAGCTGCTCTTCTGAAAAAATATTTGGGGTTTTGGCACACCCATCTAACAGCTCATTTTTAGTCACTTCCTCACCAACCTTAAAATTCATTAGGTAGTCCTCCTTTTCTCTGTTTTAATGAACTGCATAAATGAGCTGTCACGTTTTCCTGAAATCCTGATAGATCTACTATATTTTCCTCTTTTAGAAAAAGTCAAAGAAAGATACTTACGTTTGACATGATGTACACATGCTACATCGTGTTTCATTTAATCCTATTTTCCATTTATTTTCATATCATTGCTTGTGTTCCATATCAGAACCCTTTTACACTGTGGAATTTAGCTTACAAGCTTGTGGTACTTACTGCTGGTATTTCGGTATTTTAAAAATATATGAAATCAATAGGCCAAAAATATTCTGAGCCAGCAGTTTAAAGTTTCCTGGTCATAAGTTGTCTGGACAAGCTGCTGTAATGTACTTATGCCTAGATACACACTAATTGTTGTCTGTCATCAAGTGGTTTGATTGCATAAGGCTACCAAAAGACTGAACAAAAAGCTTATGTTTTGGGATGTTTGTTGTTGGATTTTTTTTGACAGATGAAATAAGAGCAAAGGCTATTTTGCTCCCGCCCCCCCCAAGTTTAGACATATATAAGGGGTGATGTTTTCACAAGGGAAAGCAACATGCCTTTAAAATACTAGCCAATGTTTCATAGAATCATAGAGTCATAGAATGGTTTAGGTTGAAGGGACCTTGAAGATCATAGGGTTCCAACCCCCCTGCCATGGGCAGGGACACCTCCCACTAGACCAGATTGCTCAAAGCCCCATCCAGCCTGGCCTTGAACACTTCCAGGCATGGGGCCTCAACAAGCTCTCTGGGCAAACTGTTCCAGTGTCTCACCACCCTTAGAGTGAAAAATTTCTTCTTCATATCTGGTCTAAATCTACCTGCTTCCTGTTTGAAGCCATTCCCCCTCGTCCTATCACTACATGCCCTTGTAAAATGTCCCTCCCCAGGTTTCCTGTAGGCGCCCTTTAAGTACTGGAAAGCCACAATAAGGTCTCCTCTGAGCCTTCTCTTCTCCAGGCTGAACAACCCCAACTCTTTCAGCCTGTCCTCATAGGAGAGGTGCTCCAGCCCTCGGATCATCTTTGTGGCCCTCCTCTGGACTCGCTCCAATAGGTCTTTCCTATGTTGCGGGCTCCAGAGGTGGACGCAAACTGAACTCTCGCTGGACTGATAGTTTACTCAGTTCCTCATGAGGATGAGAAAAGTTTGGTTCCAACACATACCACCAGGGGTGTCAAAAATTCCAGGTGCTTCTTAGCCATCTAACACACGCACCATAGAAATCTCTGCGCCTACACAAGGGTTTTTATATCTTTCAAGTAGTATGTGTGACACAGGAAAAGAAACCCTTCATTACCTTTCAAAAGGTACATATACATGAATTTGGATACTGAAACCCATTCATATTTGAAAACAAATATTGCACTCTTTTTTTTTTTTTTTAGAGATTTTAGAGTTTTGGTAAAATAGCACAGGCCTGATCTAAACCCCACTGAAGTAAGTAGGAAGAAGCTGAGTGACTTTGAGGAGTAAGATGCCATGTATATGTTCTCTGCGGAGCACGCTCTGTCAGAGGTCTCTGCCCAGAAGAGGGGATAAGGTGGGAGCTGGGATGTGTGAAGCCTGTCCAGTGATTCATGCCTGTGCCAAACAGCTGATCTAAGGGCTTGCAGAGTCCCTCAAGGACATGCAAGCTGCATTTCTATTACAATGTTGAGTGAAGAGGGTTTCCTTTCCAAAAGTTGTCTTATTCTCAGTTCCAAATAATAGATGATCCTGCCAAAACTATATAAAAATTATGTGTCTTATAAAGATGAATGGTACGCTTTGTAGGATATCAAGTGTATTCCTCTTAAACAGTCTTTTTTTTAGTGATTTCTTAAGAAATGTTATGCATGTTTATATATGTGAAGGTTTGACTGGACTCACCAATCTTCCCTTTTTTTAAATAAACCAGCATAAAGTAGAATTTATTTACATAATGCAATGATCCATGAAGGTTACCATAACATCAAGGGACCATATTAACCGCTTGAGTGAAATTCATTAGAAATTAACTACCACTTAAATTAATTTTCCCACATTCACAAGGCTGTAATGGTGGAAAAAGGAACCGTCCATCAGCGTGTACTGACAGGAGAGCTGTCACTGCTTTTATTTATAGGTGAATACATTAACCCATGAAGCAGCCCTTTCAGACCAAATCTTGAGCTTCTGTACAAATAAGCTCCATCAGAAGACTTTTCTTTTAATAAGTAAGCCGGCTTCAGTTAAACAGGAACACATACTGCATAATGCTTTTGCCACTGGCTATGTATATTGTAGCCTTTTCATAAGAACACTACAAAAATTTGATCCTAAAAATCCAAATTTCACAATGTACGTAGTTTATTTTCAGTGGATAATATTGATTAGATCTAGTCCTAGTGATATTGTGTTATCAGTATTGGTAAAACTATACAAACAAAAGACTGCCCATCGATTCTTCTTCTTTTGTAGTTTGTTGCATCGTTTGAAATTTTTAACTGTCTTACAAATGAATATATGTGCAAGTCTCCAAAGTGCCGGGTGAAAGTGAACAAGGCTTGTACACGTCTGTGATCTAGGTATACTTTGGGCAAATTTACTGTAGTACATGGCGGTAATCAATTTGAGTACGCTACAATGGGAAGGAGCTTTGTGGCACCTGTTAGATGACCACAGTTGTCACAGACCAATACAGCATTAGAAGGCGGTGTCTTTTTTCTATGTAATCCTTATAGCTGAAATGATCTTAGGACAATTTCCTGTACAGTTTAATACAAACAATTTTTTTCATGAATGATTGTAGCTCAGGGCTGAAAGCTGGCCCTTACCAATTAATAGCGGTTTTAATTTTCTTTTTAACAGAGGAAGTTCAGTAAGAAAATGATAGGATTGTGAGGAAACACCCCCTGCCTATGACCGTCAATATTGAAATAAATAAATAAAATCAATTTTACATATTTTTCTGTTGGATGCTACCATATGTAATAAACAGTGACACAACTACATCAAATGAGGCTCTGTGCCAGCAATATCGCTCACTGAAGCGTTTCGCTCTCATTGCTGTCCAAAAAGAGAAAATACAAAAGTTGCAGTGAATCTCATAGTGGTGCGAACACTTTCTCTTATTCCCCCATGGTTTCCATACCAGTGTCAAGGGAAGCTTCTCCGCACAGTTTCTCATATGAGGAATTTGGAGGGCAAGTGGCCTTCTCAGGTGTTTCTGTGAGTTTATTGCTGTGTTCAGACACTTGGCAGGCATAGCAAATATATGAGCTTTTCCTGGGTTACCCACAAGTCCCTATATTCAAAGGGAACTAAAGGCTGTCCTGTTACTCCAGTGAGAAAATTGCATGCTGTTATCTTTTATGTTGTCCCCTCTGAGCAGATTCTTTTCAACAGCTTCTCAGAGGAATAGGGATGTTACACGCTCAGGGCTAAAAGTATAAACTCAGTAAGTGAAGAGAAAATCTTTCACAAGCTTTGCCCCCCAATAATATATGTAGGTTTCCATTTCAATTATTTAAATAGGGCTATACTGTACTTTCCAGCTATGATGGTGAATTAAAAACTCAGTGTCAGTATTACCTGAAAAGACTTATCGTTGCAGTTATCTCCGTCTCGGCCTGATGTCACACATCTAAACAACAAATTTGTTCGTGTTCACCTTTCTTATTTTTTATAGCTATCATTTAACTAGTTAAACTAAAAATCCGTCAGTACTTCTACCAATGGCTTGGGATGCTATTTGTTTGGAATATAGGCAAGGGATTCTCCGATGTTCTCATGGCAGCCTGAGGAAAGCTTGTAGCTGGGAGCAGACTAGCCACTCTCCTTCAAAAGTAGCAACTGTCACCACTGCAACGTATGATTTATTTATTATTTAATGGATTTAGAGCATTTAAAATCCTTACAAACACTGTTTTGTCTAATTCTTCCACATTTTATGTGGCACTGCCTTTTAGTTTGTCTGATTTGTATACACTAATGTACACACATAATGTATAATGTGAACGAGTCAGACAAACTAGAAAATTATGCCATTCTACTTAGTTCTCATTAGGGACTATGGTTAATTTGGTTAATTGATACAATATTGACTAAGTAATGGCTCTCACTTCTGTCAACATTTTTACACTTGTTAAATTCCCCTGCCTGATTCTGCTTTTCTGCTTTATTTCCCTTTAAAATTTAAACATCTTAAAAAAGGGTCTTCTCAATTAATGCATTTCCTGATCGAGGAACACTGAAATTAACTTTTAGCCAATTAAATTTTTACGAGTATTTGCTATTGTCGACAGTAGTAAAAACTTCTGTTTCAGCCACATCAATAATTAATTTAGAAGCACATGCCTGAAATACTTCCCCACATGCAAAGGAGTTGTTATTCTCCCACAGCTTCCCTCACAGTCGTCCCGGTGACTCCCTTGGCACTAGTACGCCATTATTTTGTTGGCAGCATTTTGATTTCTGCATGGTTATGATTAACCTGTACAATGTGTTCCTCTTAATGCAAAGCTGTTTTCTTATCCCTTCAATTCTACAAACTGGAAAAAGCATATAGCCGGAGGCCACACAGAATAATACCGGTGTCAAGCTTTAAAAAACATATTTGTTTTGTGTCCTCTAAGGACAAATGATAGACATGTAAAAATGTTTTCTCTGTTTCTCTTTCAGGGAATACTTACTTTAGAATTAACTTCTGTCACAGAAAACATAATTTGAAGCATCTACTATATATTATTTCTGAGCATTTCTGCGTTAAAGAGAGAAAATAGTACATTGTGTATGACATGTGTGATTACAAGGTTATAGAAACTCTTTATGTTTCTCCTGTTGTTATGGTTTCTCCTTAAGAAACCTTGTCACTGGAAACAGAAGAGCGTCCTTCCTTCAAAAGAGGCGAGTATGTAACTATTAAACAGTGCGGTGTAATGAATGTAATTTTTAATTGCTTTATAATACTTTAAATTCCTGCACCTCTGAAGCACTCAGTGTTCTTCATGCAATCCAGTCGTGTATCACTTTTGAAATATTTCAGAGGACAAAAGAGACTTTTATGATACATCCTTAAGTGTTCTGATGATTACACATGCTGTAACCTCTTTCTTCATAAATGCATTCCATCTTTAATTTTGTCCTCTTCAAGATACAATCATCCTAGTGTCCTTTTATTCATAAAGATTGTTCTTTTACATACTTTCTCTCTTACCTATTTGTTAATTCTGTTTCCCTGTGATATCAAGCATACTTCATTTCATGCTTCATTGTCCAGGTTTTAGTTTCAGCTCCAGTATATTAAATGTTCCCACCCTTTTGCTCCATATTTTATCATCGACAGTACAGAAGCGTTAAAAGCCTTTCTCAAGAAAGAGAAAGACGAATGTTCTTAATGCGGAATTCTCTTCCTTCAGAAACTTGATTGACCCCAAATCTTACGACTTCACAGTCAAGAAAAATAAAACTCATTCAAGCCAAAAAGTATCTCAGCAGCACTTCTCTGAAGTTAAAACACTAGAGATTTTCCCTTTTCTCCCTATTTCCCATCCCTTCTCCTTGAAATACGGAGAAAACCTGTACATTAAAATGAAAGAAAAAAAAGGATTAGCTGTATAATTTTTGCTTAAGTCTACATATTATTAGGAATTTTATGTACCCTTGTTTCTGACACCAAAATGTTCTACTTCATTACACTGAAGACTTTACTTTTTGTTTGGAATCCTTTATTTCCCAGCTCAGTTGTTGTAGTGGACCTGATCACAGAAAAGGATTTCCAGGATCTGAGCAAGTCATCCTAAAAGGCGTGCAGCTTGGAAAGGTCTCTTAGAAAACCCTGTGGTGCATGTAAAAGAGATACTAATTATAGCAGAGCCCTTGGAGACAGAGGAGATGCTAATGAAATAGTATTGGTTCAGCCCGTCTTTTGGTCAAAGACTAGATGGCCAAATGACAAATGATCCTGATAAGTCAATTGTAGAAGATCTTGGAAGCAGCACAGATAATCAAATTAGCTGTGGTCCAACAAAGTACAAGTTTGGTCTGAATCAATCTCATTCCCCAGACGACTTCTCTATGCTCTTAAAAATCATACTGAGAAGTCACGTGTGGCACCTGGTCAGCTCATGAAGGCTGACCTTCAGCTGGAGAGTGAGCACAGCCCAGCTCCCTGGGAGAAGGAGCGTGCAGTTTTCTGAGGACTTTGTCATGAACATGAGATGCCCTGGACTGAAGATCCATGGTCAGTACCCTGGGATTTACTAGTGAGCACCCAAGAGAGCACCTCCAAGGGTTTGGCCTGAGAGGGAAGTAGTCCCTTCAGCTAGGCCTGGTCACATTGAGTCACTGGGGAACCAAGAGCCAGCAGTGAGGGTCCTTCTTAAAAGTCTTCTCTTCACAGGTATCCAGCAGAGGAACTACAGCAATGGCCTGGCCAGATTGGCCTGGTGGATCTCAGTACAGGTTAGGGGCTGACCTTCTGGACAGCAGCTGTGTGGAAAGGGACCTGGGAGTCCTGGTAGACAACAGGATGACCATGAGCCACCAATGTGCGCTGGTGGCCAAGAACGCCAATGGCATCCTGGGGTGCATCAAGAAGAGCGTGGCCAGCAGGTCAAGGGAGGTTATCCTCCTCATCTACTCTGCCCTGGTAAGGCCGCATCTGGAGTAATGTGTCCAGTTCCGGGGTCCAGCAAAGGGCTACAAAGATGATTAGGGGATTGGAGCATCTTTCTTATGAGGAAATGCTGAGGCACTTGGGTCTTTTTAGTCTAGAGAAAAGAAGATTGAGGGAGGATCTTATCAATGCTTATACTTAAAGGGAGGGTGCCAGGGGGATGGGAATAGGTTTTTTTCAGTGGTGCCCAGTGATAGGACAAGAGGTAACTGGCACAAACTTGAACATAGGAAGTTCCATCTAAACATGAGGAGGGACTTCTTTACTTTGAGGGTGGCAGAGCACTGGAACAGGCTGCCCAGAGTGGTTGTGGAGTCTCTGACTGTGGAGACATTCAAAACCTGCCTGGACGCCATCCTGTGCAACCTGCTGTAGGTGACCCTGGTCTGGCAGTGGGGTTGGACCAGATATCTCCAGAGGTCCCTTCCAACCCAGACCATTCTGTGATTCTGTGATCTCAACAAAGTGTGTGGCAGAGGGCTCAGTAGCAGCCTCAGCTGTTGTGCAGGGTAATACTCTCTCTAAAATGGAGGGAAACAGCCCTGGTTTGTGCTTTCCTTCCATTGCGTGGAAGATGAAGTCTCTGCATTTGTCATCAGAGGGTCTGGAAGCTGGGAACAGCCCCCTTCAGACAGCTTGCACTCACAATTTCTTACAGCCTCTTCCAGCCATTGCTGGCACCCTCACGTCAGTAGGGCCAATGCCCTCCTGCACGTTTTGGGAGCCAAGCATTCCTCTGTGCGGGCCCTTCTCCAGACCAGAGGATAAAATACACACAGGATGCATTTGTCCGTTTTGTCCCCTTTGCCTGTTCCATAACATCTTTTTTCCTGACAGCAATTAAATTATCCTCAACTTTGCCTCTTCAAGTTACAAAGCACCCTGCAGATTATCGGTTGAGAGTGGAATTGCAAGATATTTCTGGATGTATTTGACTCAGATATATTTTAATTAAATGTAAAATTCCAGCAATTATGATTGAAATGTTGTTGAAGTCTTGGGTTCAGTTGGGTTTTGGAGAACACACTGGGGAACAATGACACAGAGCAGTTAAACAAAGAAGAAAACAGCAAGAATACCAACAAATGACAACTTAAAAATAGGGAAAAGGTGATAGTAACAGAAGTGAAGCTAAAAATAGCAGCAGCATTGAAAACCTAAAATAAAATAATTTTAATACAACAGAATAAAAAAAGCAAACCAACCAGCTATGTAGGTCTTAGTTGCCAGTTGAAATGCTTCGAACAAGACTGTAGAAAATGTAGATTTTATCTTTATTTTGCCTTGTGAACTAATTGCTTCAGAATTAAAAGAAGATATTATCGTACTGATGGTACCAGGATAGAACAGAAAGAAGCACATGTGTTCTCCCTGATCGCGATCCCATAATAGTAATTAAAAACGAAGAGGAAAGGAAAGATTTTTTCTGTCTATAATAGTTGGCCTCATTAACATATCAGCTACTCTTTCTTTGATTTAACAGAATATCAAACAGGTTGTGCTCCCACTTACAGTCATTAGGCTTGAAGTGCTGATTCCTGCATATTCAAGGTCTCCAGCTTCTTTGTGGCACCATCACAAGGAATACCCACAGGTGTCTTTCTTACTGTTCAAAAGTCACATTTGAATGTGTATTAAAAATCTGATTAATTTGTCAATGAACAATGCTGATTTCTGGGCAGGTTAAAAAAAAATTATTTCTATATATTTATACATACATCTACGTACACATTTTAAAAAATTCTAGGGTCAGAACTTCTCCGTATAATATATTAATGATTTAAAGCCATACTTACACTTTTTTTTCCAGTACACATGCTTGAAAATCTTTATAAATAAAAAGACAAGAATTTATTTAGGTTAACAATGTTTTTTCATTATTTTGGGACAGCAACTAAGAAATTGAAGTAAATTGTTACTTATAATGATGGCTGCTTTTAGAAAAATAGAATTTATCAATGGAATTTTTTCACGGATCAACTGTTTTGTATAGGCTACACCACCGTCTGGTGTCCAGACATTTTAGTTCACTTTGACAGGAAATATAGCACCCATTTTGTTGACAAAATAAGAGTTACTTCTCCTTAATCACAGGGCTGTGAGCCTTTTTATGGTGTTTCTGTCGTTTGTAGAATGAATTCTAAATGGTAGGCTTTACTGTTTCTGCTTGGACCACCACCCTAATGTGTGGCACAGAGTTTATAGCAGTGAGTGTCACAGATAAATGCCTAGAATAGAATAGAATAGTTTGGGTTGGAAGGGACCTTTAAAGGTCATCTATTCCAACCTCCCCTGCAATGCACAGAGATATCTTCAGGTTGGGACATCTGATCAGATTGCTCAGAGCCCCATCCAAACGGACCTTGAATGTTTCCAGGAGCGGCACATCTGCCACCTCTCTGGGCAACCTGGTCCAGTGTCTCACCAGCCTTAGAGTAAAAAATTTCTTCCTTATATCTAGTTTAAATCTTCCCTCCTTACAGTTTAAAGCCATTACCTCTTGTCCTATCACAACAGGCCCTGATTAAAAGTTTATCCCCATCTTTCTTTTATGGGCCCTTTAAGTACTGGAATGCTGCAATAAGGTCTTCCTTCTCCAGGCTGGACAACCCCAACTCTCTCAGCCTGTCCTCATACAAGAAGATGTTCCAGCCCTCTGATCATCTTCATGGCCCTCCTCTGGACACACTCCAACAGGTCCACATCCTTCTTATGTTGGGGGCCCCAGAGCTGGACGCAGTACTCCAGGTGGGGTGTCACCAGTGCAGAGTAGAGGGGCAGAATCACCTCCCTTGACCTGCTGGCCACAATTCTTTGGATGCATCCCAGGATGTGGTTGGCCTTCTGGGCTGCAAGCGCACAGTGCTGGCTCATGTCCAGCTTTTCATCCACCAGTACCCCCAAGTCCTCAGCGAGGCTGCTCTCAATCCCTCATCCCCCGGCCTGTATTGATACTGGGGGTTGCCCTGACCCAGGTGCAGGACCCTGACCTTGGCCTTGTTGAACCTTATGAGGTTCACACAGTCCCACTTCTCAGGCTTGTCCAGGTCTGAGTGGGATCCCATCCCCAAGGTGTGTCAACCACACCACTCAGCTTGGTGTCATCTGCAAACTTGCTGAGGGTGCACTCAATCCCACTGTCTATGTCATTGATGAAGATATTGAACAGTACTGGTCCCAATATGGACCCCTGAGGGACACTTCTTGTCACTGATCTCCATCCGGACATTGAACCATTGACCACTACCCTCTAGATGTCACCATCCAACCATCATGCCTATTGACAAGCATCACCTCTCAGTAGCTCTAAAACTACCCCTTCCTTTGGAAGCACAGTAGTCAGTGTTGGGGAGTCACAGAGTTCAGAACCCTAAAATACCTTGAGCCCTAACTCATGCATCTGTTGAATGCACCAGTGAAATAAAATTGTGGAAGTGCTTGGGTGGTGTTTTCATTTGGCTTTTATGTGATTGCAGTGTGGCAATTAGTAATTTTAGAGAATAAACAAGATGACAACTGCTTAGCAGCAGAAGGCAGAAAGAAAGAACTCATCAGTGCTGCTGTACTCCCACTCCCGTTGTCCCATTCACATTACCTCAGTCACACACCGTAATTGGAAGTTAAGGCAGCAGCTCTTTTTTACACAGCATAAAGATATACAAATAACAAGCATTAAATAAGAAACATCGCACCACATCAAGATTAACAAAAGTAATAGTGCTGACCTTGCTAGCACTCAAGTCTTTTCAACCGCGAATAATCTTCCATCCTGACGGGGAAGAGCAAGACACCTAATCCTCTAGCATGTTCATGATAGAAGAATTGCCACTCCTTCCCAATTAATCATTATCTGAGACAGTTCCCTTATACTTGAAAAGATTATTCCTTAGCCCTTTGCCAGCTAAGCTTTCCCTTTATTCAGAGAAGAGCCAGCTGGGGGTCTCTTAACTCCGCTCCAGCGGTAACCCTTGCATTTCAGATCTAGCATGTTGTGTTTGCCCAGGCCCAAATGCCCCTTAAATGGCTGTCGGGTGCCCTTGCCCCAGTATCTTAAAGCAAAACACATCTAAATATTTTTGAGATTTTCTACAGATCAAAACCGATGTCTATTGGCAGTTTTTGTAGACTGACTTGGGTAGAACTTTATCATGGTATGAAGATTAATGATCCTTAAGAGGAGTCCTGCAGGTTTCCTTTGTATTCTTTGCACTATGTTTTCACACTTTCAGAGAGCGGTGCCGAACTTCTGAACCACTTTGTCAACCTTGTTAATTTGACAGTGATTTACATCTCTCTTAATTCATACCGGAATATCTTCAGCCGTAGCTATTTGTTAGTTATTCTGCTCAGGAGGGGAAATCCTGGACTCGTTGCCACAGCACAAGGTCTCAGCACAACCAACTGTGTAAATGACCTTGACTAAAAGCACCCATTTTTAGAGCCCGTGTTAGTATCCCAGTGTGTGTATAATAGAAGTCAGGTGCATTGTGTATTCTGTTTCGATTTCTCGCTCAGGAGCTAGGTCTCTAAAACCTTTCTCTTCCTCCCTGAAAGGAGAAGAAACAGGATCCTCCTTCCTAGACAAGTAAATATGTGCAGTCAGATGAGACAGTCAACAGTGTTTATATCTATATTCATGTGAATTTTGTATAATGACTAGAAAAAAAGTTGGGAGTTCAAGGTTATGCCTAATGAAATTCTTGCAAAGGCTGACGCAATTACACCTCTGGTTAAATTTATTCCGTGTACTCTGACAGTGTACACAAACAACATTCAGCGCCTCAATTCTGCAAAATTATGCTTGCCTTTACCTGGAGACACCGACAGTGTCCCTGGAAGGGCTGGCTTCCAACCCAGCAAGCCGCAGAAACACCTGCAACCTCTGCAAACCTTGCTGAGCCGGGTTTCAGATTGGAGAACAGGCTAAAGCAGGGGCTGACTGCCTCATAGGGCCCCGTCGATTTTACAGAAGCGATGTTTAGGGAAATTGCTATTATTAGACTTATCAATATACCTTTTTGAGACTATGGAGCACCAGAATGCAGGTGCTCTCAGCTGGAGGGTGGTCTCAATGTTGCACTTCCTTAAACTTCCCGAGTTTTTTCATTTCCTTTTTTACATATGTTGAAGAAGTAGATCTGTCCTTCCAAGATCAGATTAGCTGTCTGTAGGGTACTATTACATTCTATTCTTTTTTAGGCAAAGATGAGCAAGCTCAGCTCCACTTTCCAATGCATCTTGTGGCCACAGGGCTCTGGTTAGTACTTTGTTAAGGGCAGACAAAAAGCCTTGAGCAAGACAAAATGTATTGACTTTGTCTAAGCAGTGCATTCATGCCACTAACTGATTTTTGCTTGGTTTGGAACACGGGCGAAGTGATATGGATAATATCTGTCTGTGAAGGACTATAAGAATGTACTCTTAGCCTCAGCATTGGACAGGAGGGTTCAAGTTCAACTGGTATTCAATAATAGCTGAATATAAATGCTTCTCAGTTGCGGCTTCCTTTTAAGGGAAAGGAAAACAGTGTTTTCCTTTCCCTTAAAATGACATTGTACCATCCACAGCATATTGTATGTGATGTATATTGCACTTCTCTGAATCCAAACATATAATGGTAATTTCCACCCAAATTTGTAAGAAATCCAGTTGTGCCAGGTAGGTACCTCATTATTCACAGTTCCATCAATATTGAGGTAACTTATGTTATGGACAATATATCCATTTGATTATGTATTGTCGTTTACAATTACCATTTGAGATCAGCAGACTGTAACCAATTCTTTTACTACGGTTATATTGATTTAGTTTGATATTAACCTTTTTACCAGAAATTGTGCCTAGCTGTTGCTACAAACAACTAACTCATCTTCAAAAGGTTTGGAATGCAGCACAATCCCCACCCCAAAAAATTTATAATACCATCTGTTGCTTTAGGACGAGGTACCCAAACCTGATTGTATCTTTAACATGCTTTTATTCTTAGCAATCTGAAGCTTGTTAGATGATGTAATCTACCACAATATTGAAAACTTTCAAGAAATTTTATTGTTACTTCAGATATGATTAAGTTCTTTCACATTTTTATCCTTAATCCAGTGTATCTAAATGCATTTTTTTTTTTTTTCACTTTAAGGAACTATTGTCGTATACACTTTCCCTTTCCGCATACTTTGACAGGCGGTAGGAGAACACCTAGAGAGGCCCAACCTGTGGATGATAAGGATTTAGGCATTTCAATTTCAGTTTCCATCTATAGGAATTTATGGCACCTAGAGACCTGTAGACTTCCATGAAGTTTTTCCTTAGAAATTAGTGTGTCCTACCAAATGATTGCAAGGACAAGAACTGAGGATGTATCTGGGTGAAATAATTTTATGGACTTCATTATTATACGTATATGTATATGTATACGTTTATGTTTATGTGTATATGTGTTACATGTATATATCTAAGGTAAATTATATGGATATCTAGGGCTTTTTTTGGATGTCCAAGTTGCTGGTATAGCTCTACTACCAAGACCAGTAAAGAAAGGTGATATCTCTAGCCCGGTCTGACAAGAAGCAACAAAGACCCAACAAACTCCAGGCGAGACACCATTGCAGTTCTGCTATGGTGCCTCCACTGGAGGTGTCCAGTGATGGTACTGGCTTCAGGATCTTCCCCTTTTCTCTCCTTTGCCATATGCTGTCCTGCCATCTCATTTGTGCCATGCTAGCCCGGCTGGGTTTGCTTATAGTACGTGAGCTCCCTTTGATGGGGAAAGATCAACAGGAAGCTGGTAAGATGCAACAAAAGTCTGTATTTCTAAGTCTAGATTTTAAGACTGAGAATGTTAAATGCAGTCATTTTATTATGTTGACAGTTTCCCCACAAAAGAAGAAAAAAAACTTTTACATTTTATATTTTTTCCACTTGAATATCGCACAACAGTGAAACTCTGGTAGTACTACTACCAAGACTGTCAGTTAAAAATTCATAGTGTGGTTCACAAAAATGCTATGTGAACTGAGAATAAGGCAAAGAGCTCTGATTTGGATAAAGGCATCATCTTTGTAAAGTAGTATTTTTTATTCTTTGCAGGAAGTTGCTCTGTTTTAACATTCTTTAAAAGCGCGGACTTACATAATGAGGATGTAGTACTTGTTTAAAGGAAACTGCTTTCCATATACTCTGCTGTCTGTTATATTTCTCTAGAATAAACATTGTTTTTAATATTCAAATATTTCAACTTCTGTGAGAGTTAGGGTTATTAGGACTAGTAATAATTATATGAGTTGTAACAACAAAGTAAATTTTCATGAAATGCACATTGCTTTCCTGGATTGTTTTCTTGTTTTTTTTTTTTTTTTTTTTTTTAAATTCAATTAGTTGCCTAAGAGGAAATTATAAATATTCCTGCAGATCTTTTTCTTTATTCGCTGAAGGAGACTTGTACATAAAAGGCTTACTTACAGTATTTTATAAATCATTATATCTTAAAAGAACCCAGTCTTTAATAAACACTTCTCCCTTTAAAAGAACAAAATTGACAAAAGCATTAGTTGCTTCATGTGATATATGTATTTCACACCCATAAGCATATATGAAGTTTCTTACACTTACAGTTTATGCTTTAGCAAACTTTGCAGGAAATTGAGAACAGAGAAGTCTCTGCAAGTTTGTTTTTATTTTAAACTTTATGCTCTTTTGTATTAATCTTAATCAAGCATTACACAAAATCAATGATAATTTGAATTAAAAAATTGGATATCAGAAGAAAATCTCTGTAAGGGCCCTTTGCATCAAGAGGAATCTGAAGGCATTTTCTGGTAGGCACAGAATAGCATAGCTGTTGTTCAGTTGGTTGTTTTTTTATATATCTTTATATTTATGAAAGAAAAAATCCTAGTTTCAGAGACCACAAAACAGCATAAGCACTGATCGCCAGGAACTGTGGATCCAGTTTTGAAATTCAAATATCAAACCAAAAATACCCATAACTTGAGAAAGCTTCGTTGCATACTTTCAGGGAGAGGTGAAAGACATCCTCAAGCAGAAAAAGAATAGGACTTCCAATATAGCAAATCATTATTACTATTATTTTAATACATAGCATCAGCACAAGCCAAGGATAGATTTACAGTGTTAAAAATGGTAATAACCCTGCAGAAGAGGCAGAATTATTCGGCAAATACTTCTTACCTGGTCTAACATGTAGGGCATCCCAGCCTGCCTATGGCTACCATGGAGATCCCTTCGATGTGTCCTTCTTCAAGCTCCGCCCTATTTCTCCCACTAACCCTATGAATCTTTTTTTTTTTTTTTTAAGTGTAGGTGCACATCCCACTAAAATAGGAAGAGCAAACTTGCTCGAAATGTTGGTTTAAAGCTTCCTGGGCCAAAAAGGGGACTGAATCCAACTTCAACATACTGAGTGAATGCTCCTCTTGCTGGATTGAAAAAAAAGGTCTGTAACCAGGTGATAATTTTTCTTAAATGTGGGGGTTATTTTGTCTGCATTTTAAATGGATGCAGCTATTTTTTTGGCTACCGAATGCAGTCTGTAGAGAGGCCCCGAGACTTCAGCTGATGAGCCTCCCATGTGCCATGGGCAGAGAAGCAGACAGCTTCGCAGTCCAGCTCAAGCACGAGCATAGCCAAGCAGAGCCGGAGCAGAAGAGTCCCTCCCGCTTGGAAAACCGGCAGAAGTAAGACTCTTCGCTCCTCAAAATTTTCAAGGTCAAAGACGGGGGCATCTAGGAAGTTTAATTGCTTCAGGAATGAAGGACAGCTGAGCAGAGGTTTACGGGATTGCAGCTTGGCTTGTGGTCTGTCTAGCACCTCTTCCCATCTTTCATCCGCCCTGTGTGCGTGACCCAAACCGGCTCAGCTACGGTCGCTTGACTTGCCTTGTTATGCCGACTAGTTTGCAGCGTGACTGCCGTAGCCAAGCGAGAAAGCAGCGCCCTTCTATAAAATGGCAAGAATGATTCTCTTTTCCCTTCTAAATGTTTTGGAATGTACAGATGAAAGTCGTACACGGGAAGTAAGTTCCTCTTTTAAAACAAGCCCGCAATATTGTTTGCCTGCAAAGAAACAGAGGTTACATGTTTCAAAAGTTGGCACAGTAAGTACTTACAAGCTGCACATTGTTTTTCATTACCAATGATTTGTTTTCTTGAAGAACAACTTCTTCTAAAATATTAAACATAGTCAAAGTGACTAATGCATTTTTTTAATCTAAGAATTGCTCGATTAAAAATTTACAAGGCACGCAATTTTGATTTCTGCCAACAATAGTCAAAACTTGTGTATAAAGATTAATTACTTATAAAGTAAAACGCATCTTTTAAAAACTGACATTAAATTTGCATCTGCACTATATGTTGAATTTTATTCTGCTCTCTTTAAGCAAAGGACTTCTGGTGGACTTTTGGTAGAGCTTTAACCTGCTGATGGAAATGCATTGTATGACTTGACTAGTGCTTGAACCAGCTAAAGAGGGAAACCGTATTTTTTACTTTTGATTCTGATGCATTCAGTATACCCTATGGATATCCTACTTACCAATATAAAAAGTATAACGGATTTTGAATTACATTATGTTATTGTGAATGACTACCTTATGTCAAAAGGTATTCACATTTCATACACAATTAAACAACTTCGTTAAAATCTTCTTTAAGAGTAGCTGCGCTTTTTTAACTATGTTATAACATTTTGTACTCAGTCTACACGAATGAGGTTTCTGATGACAGAAAAATATATATTCCTTTTACTATACCAAGACTGCCCTCTAGAGTCTCATTGGGCCAAATTAGTCTCTGGTGTAACTCCTCTCTCTCCAGATTAGCTTTGAAATGTACACGTCTTTACCGGCTCCATTATGCAGTGCTCCAATTTGAATGATTGCTAGAAAAAAGTAGGTAATACAATTTCAAGACAAAGATGGGCATTTTTGTCACTTACTATGAGGTCTGATAATTCATTACATAAAATTGCTTGTAGCCTCTTTCCTACACATATTTTGCATTCCAACTGAGTTGTAAAATATTAGGAAAATGATGAAAAAGAGAGTAGTTTTAATCTCTTCCTAAAACCACATGAGAGATGTGTATAAAAGATGTCAGAGGGAATGCATGCAGGATAACTGAATTAGGCTGGTACTTGTTCTTTCTTCACAAGTGTTAAAAAGCAGCACTTCTCCCCTCTGAGGGTTGGATTAAGCTTCCACTGAAACCTATGGCAAACCTTAAGTAATCAAGGAAACAGAATTATTGCACTTATTGCCAGAAGCATTTGTATTCGGTTGTTAAATTAATAATAGGTATCTGGTTCAATAAACAGTTGTGTTTCCCATTTAATTGTAGCTGCAGTTCTGCTTCTTATTACTTACCAATATATTATGCAAAAAAGGCAGGCAAAAGAGGACAAATGTGAAGTAAACAGACTCGCACAATATGGTTTTAAAATGTAAGATGCAATGAAACAAACTTTTAGCGCACACTTTGAAACATGCACCACTTCATATCATTGAAAGAGAGACTTATTTTCAGATTAAAAGAATGTAATTCTTAATTACAACTCCATAATTTAAATCAAAGACTATAATAAAAAAAAAATAAGATTCTCTTTTTCTTCCCTCAAAGAACTGAATTTTCACTTTTCTCCTGCTTCCCAGCTCCCAGTAGGCATGGCTCATTCAAACCAGGTTGCACTTTGCATTTGTCATATATTCTGTGGCAAATCTGGGATAAACATCCCCAGCAAGCTAACTGAAATTGGCTTTGCTTAGATAAAGCCAAAAGGATTTGGCCCTACATTGATATTTACAGCAGATGCGTGTGAGACTGAAACATGGCTTATTGAATTATATCCCGGAATCTCTATTTATTCAATAAAGTTTTTCTTTATTCTGATCTTTCTGTAGGAAGTAACAGAAAAAAAAATAATCAATTTAGATCACAATGAATGGTGCAGAGCTAGTAATTGTGGGGTTTTTTCACTATAATTTTGTTGAGAATAAACCCCAGTTACTTCATCATTCTGTATTCCCAAGTTCTAGTAATGTAACTGCACCAATATCTGTCTTATCAGGGAGATCTGAGACCACTCTCATGAGCAGCAGTGCACAGTTGTTCTTGGTCCTTGTGACTGCCACGTGAAGAGTTACAGGCAGTCATTTTGGACATCTAGGTCTAATTTCACACACCGAGGGCAGAGCATGCAGGGGAAACACTACACACAGAGTACACAATGGTCTTGTCTTTGTTTGGGAAGGTTGCACGCAATCTGGGAAATATTTCATTAGTATAAAAATGCAAAAAATTACATTGTGTTAGACATTATAGACCTAAATTGACAAAAGTACCTACCAAATAAACTATTTTTTTTTGCATCTAAAGGAAATGTTTAATCTGAAGGCCACTGCAGCCAGTGGAAGTCTTCCCACTGATGTGAGTTGGCTTCTTACCTGTTCCTTATCCCATGTATACTTGAGATGGCAGGAATCAATTTAGACCATCTCCTAAACACATCTACACAATCTAACGATCACAGGACACTGGATGAAGAATAAAAAAGCCTCATACATCTCCCTGTTGTTCCAGGAAACCAGTTTTGATATCACTTTCTTCAGTACTTCCCTTGGCAATAATGGGAAAATATGCTACATTTCTCATTATCTCTTTTAAATTGGAATACGTTTGCTATCATTCTTTATAGTTTGGATCCTCTTTTTCTGCCTATGCCTTAGAAATACTGGCAGTCATTCCCAACATAGAGATATGCTTCTATCTTTTAGGGAGTATTGACTTTTTAATCTTCTAATTTTGTTGCCCTCAAGCTGATAATTTTTCACTATTAGACCACTTTTTCACTAAAGCAGAAACACAGAGCAAAATCGAGGCATTTTAGGAAAAAAGCTCACTGCTGATTTTGTTGAAAGTCATATCAAACATTTTTCCCCACCTAGCCCTATTATAACCATGATTTCACAAATAATGGGTATTTCGCAAAAAATGGGTATTTCACAAATAATGGATTTGGGTGCTAAACAAAAAAAAAGTTGTTATATTTGCACTGTTTAGAAAGATGAGGCATTTTATATAACCACCTGCTGTAATACATGCACAAAGGATGTGAGCTAGAGTTTTGTACTCATCTCAAGAGCATCCTAACCATTGGCCTACAATTCCCTTTGAGGCACCATTTTTCCAGTATCCCCAGCTTTGGCTGTTTCATTTCGTCTGAAATCACTGTGATAAAGAGTCAGCTTGTGAGAACGACTCCACCGCTTGGTACTGAGGGTGCTTGCCTGCAGAGTGGAACTATATATAGCGTTCATAGCATTCTCACCTGCTTTTAAAAATGGTTGGTTATGCTAGAAAAGGAAATGCTGTAAAGAAAAAACGTCAAGAATTTGTCCTTTCTCCTTTTTCCAAATATTCCTTCTCTTAGTGGTTAGGACAGTGCTTAAGAGTAAGATTTGTCTGTACTCCCCACAGTGAAAGAAGAGAATTGTGTGAACGTGACCTGTTGCCAAAGTGAACGACTGAAGCACTGCAGGTGGGGTTCCATGGACATTTCATCTGCTCTGGTGCTGATGTAGAACCGAGAGCGCGTTTCTACTCTGTGCCTTGCACTGGCACTAATGCAAACAGGTGAAAAAACAGTTCCAGACGAAACTTTACAAAGACAGTGATTAAGTTTTGGGCACATCAGCTTGCAGGAAAGGATCGCCTCTGCACGTGCAAAGGGGTGGAAGGGAACCATGGGGTACAGCTGAGGTGGAAGGAGGGGCAGTAGCCCTGGGAGGTGGCAGCTTTAGTAGAATAGTGCCTGAAATATTTTGAGCAGAATCAATAGCCTGTGTTTGGTATAAGAGGAGGTTTAGTTCCTGCTGCTCTTCTTCTTCTTAATGTTTGCCCACAGATAGTTTTCTAATCCCATATTTCAATACTGAAATAAGTAACTTGCCTTTAAAAGTGCTGATGATTCTTCAAAGACATGCCTGGACTACATTAACAATTTAACCAGAAAGTTCCGCTAGAAATGAAACTACAAACATGGTATCTGTGGAGAAGCAACACCAAAACAGTTTTCAAATGGGAAAATCAGGCATTTCCCCATGTTACAATTGTTTCCCTGTAATCTTTTCAATACTAACATCTTCCAATCAACTATTTCTTCATGCAGAGGATATATGAAGAGGAAAATAACTTGAACACAAGCAACAGAATCTCAGTTAATTATTATGTCAAAACTTTCTTTCTTCTATTTATTTTCTCCCTCTACTATACCTTTCATTTAACCAAAAACGTTTCTATTTACATCTTGGCATTACCAAATTCATCCTCTCCCTCTAACATCTATTACACATATAAGAACTGTATTGGAAGGGGATATTGGAAATATTTCCTTCCAAAACTATTTTGGAAGGAAATTGTCACTCAGTGTTGTGTGATTGACTGACAAATTCCACCCCATCTGTGATTATTGTTTTAAATTTAAAAAAAAATCTTATTTCCAATCCTAAATCCCAACAGTGTGAGAGAGGAAGAATCATAACATGAGATGTCTAAACACACAATTGTAAAGGTATCATTGTATTAAAGCTGATAGACAAGAACACTGTATTTGTGTGTGTCCATGTGTGGGTGTATTCATTTCAACAGATGTCCATACAGCTAAATTAAGAAAGAAAACAGTTTATGCATTTTTTTTTCCCCTAGATTCTCAATTTCTTGCTCTTGCTACATAACACTGATGTTAGGTAAGGACTAAAGATATGGTGTTTCTTCCATAATGCATAACAGCAATGCTTTGGTTAATCTAAAGTCAATTCTGACAAATTCTTCACACATAACTGCTAAGGGCACAACATCATTCCGACTGCTGTCCCAAAGAAAAAAAAAAAAAAACACAAACTGAAATTTTGTCCCTGTGAGGAGGATGAGCCTTGCTGGTTCCCCAGCACAGGAGGTGCATGTAGAAGCCATATCTCTGGAGACAATGACATGTGCTGCATTGCTCTGACTTCCTTGTGAGTCTGCACCGGTGGAATTGGAGTTAAGCCAGATTTTGGAGTGATTAAAGCTTATACATTTGAAATTAACTTTGCAAAAGCAGCTTAGAATAGCCACTTAGATAATCTCCAGGTTCTGAGATACTCTGTCAAGCTGGCATGGTCTCATTCTGAATTTATACAATCTCCCAGGAAATTTGGAAATCTCTTCAGAATTTTCTTCAAGCTTTAAGGATCTTTAAGCATCTTTCTGAATTCTCCCCTATAATTAGGGTCATCCAGATAGCAGATATAATTTACTCCTTACATTTTCTTGTTTCATTATTCTTTTGATCCCAGAGGACGCACTGGTTACCCTCCTCAGTAGCCCTTCTCAGCCAATATTGACTTTATAGTCCACACAACTTCTCACAATACCTTCACTGCGTGAAAGGCAAACACGGAGTCCTACAAATAATCCTGAGTTTGTGGTTCGTTCTGGTACTTTTCCATCAAAAGTGGAAAGCTGTCACACTACGTGTGTCACAGGCCTAGCTGTAAAAGATACAGGAACTGCATCGTCAGCCACAACTGGGCCCAAAGTTCCTACTTCCCTCCAAATGTATGTCTGTACTAAACGTCTCCACCTGACATTACGCTTTTGCTCTCCAGTCCAGTCTTAACTTTGTAGCCCATTTTTTCTTCACGCGGAACAAACTTCTACTACAAATAACTCCAAAAGTCAAGCTATACATCCATAAGCTGCAGTGGGAGAAAGCATAGCAGAGACTGCATGCCTTTAGTAAAAAATGCACATTTTTAGCCTTATTCCCACCCTGGAAAAAAATAATCTACTTTTGTCCCTCAAAATTAGCAGGTTCTTATACTCCTAGAAACACAGAGGAAGGTGCATATAAATTCTGTCCTGTAGCCATCACTCTGTTCCTGTAGCTGAAAAAGATCTTAAATACAGTTCACTGGAACATAGTACTAGGACCTTCCTTGAGTCCCGGCCCTTGGTTTCAAAAAACTGTATCACAACACTGACATTTTAAATGTATTTGGTTTCATTTCAAAGTTAGGTCATTTTAACTGCAATGACTTTTCTGGAAGAACTAGGATAATGCTTAGGAACCTTCTTCTGATTTCAGGTCTAAATGCATTTATAATCCTTTTCTTCTTATGACAGCATTGTCTTTTTATGTCAATTGTTATTTCCCCTTACTGTGTTTACACCCTTGATATATTTATAGATAGCAATCATAACCTCCTCCACACTACAACCTACTTAGGAAACAAGTCAGCCTTCTGCAACGTCCTTTCCATAAAGATGGGTTCTCCATTTTCCCACTCGTCTTAGTAGCCTCTCTGTGCACCTGACCAAGTTTTGGTTTATTGCTTCTGGGCATGGGTGAGAAGAATCCTAGAATCATAGAATGTTTTAGGTTGGAAGGGACCTTAAAGATCATATAGTTCCGACCCCCCTGCCATGTCCAATCGCCTGCAGTACGCTCAGTAAAGCCTTGCAATGTCAACATGCAACGTCACTAGCCTTTCTCCATCTCTACTGCCCGTCCCTGTAGCATTCCAGAAGTCTTCAGTATTGATGGAGCTTTCAACTTTGTACCAGTGACATCAGAATAACGCAAATGGAATTGTGATGTTCAGTCATGAAAATATTAAATAAGGTTGACTCCAAAGTTCATGAGCCTAACTAGTAACATTTCAGCCTTTTATTTCAACCTACCCCTTTCAGCACTACCCGTTCCAGTCTTGCTCACCTATTTTCCTTGCTTCCTGCCTCACTTACACTTTCTCCAATAACTCCCATTTTCTCAATTTTTCTTGAGGTTTCCCACATGGCACTTCTTCAGGTCCACTAATGCAGATCAAACCGACTAAATCTACTCCCTCTGTTTGTTTGTATATCAATCTCAACAGGTCAGTCCCACAAGACTTTGTTTTGATTTGTTCTTATTGCACTTCGTATAATTTTCTCTTTCTATAGTTTTTCATCTCTTCTTTCAGAAATTCTTACAAAGTATAATATACCCTTGAGATAAGGTTGGAAACCTGGAAGGCCTTCAATTGGTTTGGGTCACATTTTTTTCATTCTGTAAAAGAGGCACTACATTCACTATTTTTTAATCACATTCTCAGTCATCCCAACACCAGTTCATAGCCCAATATCCTCATCCTCATCTGATTGCAAGACTGTTGAAAAATTTCTCTTGCGATGCTCTAACTGGAGATTCTTTTGCCAGTTCCTTGAGGTTATTTGATCTCCCCTAGCCTGAACGCAATAACATTTCTTGAGGCTACTCCTGTCTCAGTTGAAGCTTCTTATGTTTCAATAATCTTATTAACGTTTTCCATTTTCCTTTTGCTCCCAGTAAAACATCAAGTTATTTGAAACTTAATCAAAGTATTCACTTAGTGTTGAGGATAAACTGAAAATGCCTTCCATCTAGAGGCTAAATAGTCACTGTGTAGCAGCTTCACTTCTCCTTTAGTGCTTTGTCATTTGTTTTACTGCTCTCTGTTTCGTGTTGAGTCTCTGCCTGCTCTTAACATCCTTCTTAAAATGATTATTCATCCAGTTAGCTCCCATGATTTTTTTCCCCATTTGTTTGAGACAAATTTTAGTAACATTGGCACCTTAGGTTTGATGTTGAAGGCCCTGAGACTTCATTTTACCTGGATTCACTGTCCAGTTCCCTTTCTTTATTCAGGTTTACCTTCTTACTTAAATACAGATCTGTTCATATTTAGCCTTACATTTAGCTAAAACTGAATTGAATTGTGATCACTAAACTGAGTTTTCTTTCTGGTTACTATTTCACTTAAATGTCCTTATCACTAACCAAAACGAAGCATAAAATGGTATCATCTCCTGTTTTAGCACTGACACTTTGGTGGAAGAGATTATTTGCTTCCATGTAACGTGGAATATCTGTATCATACCATACTTATTACTGTTGATTCCTACATTTTGGTGTTTATCTTCTGCAAAACTGTTTAAACCTCTGTTTCATCTCACGTCTATGTCACATGTTGTTGTTCTTGACAGAAATCCCCCCTGTTGTGCCAGGATTTACACTGTAGCAGATGAGCGTAGATACTGTGGTTCAGTAAGAAAACCTTATTAAAATGTAAGCACATTTTAATTTACTCTTATTAAAATGTAAACACATGTTTAATTTACAAATGTATCCAGTAATGTTTTTTAAAAGATTCCCACTTCAGTTGCGTAGGAACAACTGAGCTCCTCTTTGACTTTCTCAACTCTATCAACCTCAGAAGACTATGGGGGACTATGCAATGATCATGTTGTTCCCTCCACCTATAACATAAGGTGCTGAAATTTGATCCATTTAACTCTTTCCCAAGGTGTTTCCAACAGCAGAATATTTTTAAGGAATCAATAAATTTTGGATGTGAAGAGGGAGCATCCATTGCTTCCCGTGGTAATTTGAATTTGCCTATTTTTAACTCGCATTGTTTATTACATGATTATACACTGGATTTTACAAAATTCTTTATTATTGGAATTTTTCTCCCTTTAATCATACTGCCTTCATATCACTTCTCAGTTTCCTTTCTTTATAGGCTGATTGAGCCCTTCAAATTTCATGTTTTTCAGTATTTTTTCCTGCTCTTGAATTTGATTTTTTTTTCTCCAGTTTCCCCACACCCTTTCAAAAATATGGACAGTGTGAGTGGAGGTAATAATTTGGTATGAGTCTTACTGCTACTTCCATTTCTAGTGCAACTTGCTCTTCTCCTATGCATTTATACTGAACAGCCTTATTAGCTGTTTGTTTGTTGTTTTTTTTTTTCCCTGGGAGATTCATAGGAGATCGGCAAGTCATTATCACTATCGGCATGGGTGTGAGAGGGGAGCACTAGGGTTGTCAGCGTGCCCAGATAAAAAGAGTGATATTGTTTTGGCCTTGTCCCCCCTCAGAAAACGCAAAATATCAGTCACAAATGGTGCTGTGCCTCCACGTTGATCCAGACTCTCTGAGATTTATTTTCAAAATGGTGTGTGCACACACATGTGTAATTTCACACACACACGCACGTGCGCAGACACTACTGCTGCCTCCAGGGAAGAAGGAGCAGCATGAGAGTGGGGGGGTAAATCAGGAGGGATTCTCTCTCTCTGTAGTGCAGTATGAGAGTAAAGTTAGGAATTAGGTTTAGGAATTAGGCATTGCACCACTCTGCTGCTTGGCTGCACTGCTGATTATCATATTGTTGGAAGAGAAACATTAATGTGGTCCCTGATAGGTGACTCACCTGAATGAAGGAAAAATACTGTGACAGTAACAGCTAGTGAGTGTGAGTCAAAATTAATATTGCAGGATGAGATGTCTTCTTTCTTGAATTTATAATTGCTTAGCAATGAAAATATGAGATTATAATTGTCAGATACTCTGCTTTTCCTGACTTGGTCTTGCTATAATTTTCAGCACTCACAATTTGTTTGAAAATGAAATTCAAGATTTGCAAAACTCAAACATCAATCGAGTTTTAAACTGTGCTGTTACTAAAACTATATAAACTGTGATTTTAAGAAAGCACAATAAAAAGAACAACAGAATAATCCGGAAACAGAAAACCATTTGTCTGATGATTTGTCTGTCTAACAGAATATTACTTCTGGACGCACCAGTTTCTATCAAATAGAAACTTGTTTTAAAAATAAACAACTACTGTTTTATGAGACGGTAGCACTCTGGGCCTCTCTAGTAGGTTTCACAGGGTAAAATTATCAATATACACAATAGCGTTCAAACCTTTCTGCAAGAAAACTTTGGTTGCCACGTGGATCTTTTTGTTGACCTGTGTTTTTTGTTTCAAAGACCACGAGCTCTGTAAACTACTTTTTAGTACCTAAAACATCGCATGTGCATGTTGCAGAAACTACAGAAAGCTGTTCCCACACTGAAAATACTGCATCACAAACAAAAAACCTTACCCCTGCCAAACTCCTCCTGGTGGCAATGACGCCTGGCAGGGAGGGGTCGTCACAAGGGCTGCGTGTCACTTCCTTACCAGTGCACCAGTGCTGGTACTCCAAATTGGGCAGAATGGTTCTCACTGGCCCTTTCTAAGGGCTTCATTTTAGTCTCTAAATGCACCAACGCAGCCTCAAGTTTTTCAGGGTGAAAGAGGTGAAGTTCTGTGGAGAGTCTTTTGAAGTTTGGGTAGGACATCGCTGGTTTAACCGTTAAGCGCTGTACGGCACCTTCTTCATTCTGCAGCTGTTGGAAAATCTCAGAAACAATAATGTTTTTGTCCGCTGCACTTTTCTATGTTTTCAAAGAAGCAACATGACTTACCTTATGTTTAACTGCAAAGTATAAGTGCAGTCTGTAACAAATAAATGTAAGCGGTGTAGGCTGGAGCCCTGGGACGCATATTACTTATACATATCTTGTTGGTAACAGAACATAAATACTTCACTAAAGTCTCCATTTGTAATTTGTGCTGAACGTTTCTGAACATATGAAATATGAATTACATTTTGTAATGGCCCTTGTGTTGAGGTCTAGCGGGAAAATATTGTTCTCCATGAGACAAAGTAAATTGCAATGATTCCTGAAGGGACTTGACTTTTGTACAAGAAAATACATTTAATCTGACATAGTTACTCTAATGATCTCTCATGTTATCTTTTATTGAACACAAAATGAGGTACAGCCATCAAAGTTTAGCATGCTACTGAGTGCACCATCATTAGATTACCAATATGGGGCTAAAGGGAATTTACTTAGCTCTGCACACTTTTAGGGACTCACAAGTTTAGTAGAAAGGCCTGTACCACCTGGTATTTAAAGGAGGAAGGCTTGCAAAATGTAGTTTTAGAAACAATCTAACAAGAAGTCAGAAACAATCATTCTCTCTTCAGGTGTATGAGGCATCAAGGGATCTCATAAGAAGAGGACTAAGAGGGGAACTATCCCTGTCTTCAACTGCCTACCGGGATGTCACAGAGAAGGCAGAGCCACACTCTGCTTGGAGGTGGACCGCAAAAGGACAATGGGTGATGGGCTTATGTCGAAAGAAGGACAATTCCAATTTGATATTAGTAAAACAAACTCACAGTGAGGTGATCAGACATCAGAAGAGGTTGTCCAGGGAGGGCCATGGAATTTCCTTCTTAGGGGAACGCTCCAAACTCAACCAGAAAAGGCCGTATGCGGCCTGATCAAACTTCAGAGCTAGATCTCACTTCAAAGTCGACCCTGCTCTCAGCAGGGGTTTGGGCAAATGACACCAGAGGTCCTTTCTGAGCTATGTTATTGCATGATTCTATGATCTTATTCTGGGTTTTATCATAATTATAATGTATCTATTAGGTGAAACCTTATTTCGTCTGTAAAATGGATTATGTTCATCCATGACAGATGTTCTGAAGAATACCAATACAGTACAGTTCCATATGAAGAATGCAAAATTATTATTGTCTTGTATTATAAATATCACTAATAATACTTCTTTATGGTTAAAATCTGCTTCCAGTTAGTTATATAAGAATGGATCAGCTTCGGCAGAGGGTTTTATTAGCTTTTAACAGAACAGCTGACAGCATAATCGGATTTTTTATTGTTTTGATAGTCTTAAGATACAAATGATTGTTATACATGAACTTCATAACTATTTTACTATGTCCATGATATCCCTTTCTTCATCTGATTACTGTTCCTAAGCTCAGCACTGGATGAGACAGCACTGTGGAGAAATGGCGGGGTGAGGGGGAGAATTGTAACATATGTAAATGAAGCCTGCTGAAGCTACACTTTGGAATCTTTTGTTTATTTTGTTCAGGTTGGTTTTATCTATCTTCTCCTTAAAGAGGGACCAGACATTTGTCTTTTTTAATATTCTCATTTGCAAAGCTTTTGCAAACAACTTTTTTTTTTTTTTTTTAAGCCCAGAATATCGGCTCCGACATCAAAGCAAACTCAGAGGAAACAGCTGCAGCCTGTACATCGATTTTAGCACAGAGAAAAAGTGTTCCAGACACTTGCAAAGGTGTTTTGCAAAACCCAGCATCACATGTTTGATAGTATACAGCTCCCTTTTAGGTTTTTGATGCTTTGAAAAAGAATTTGTGAAACTGTATAGCTTGTAATGAAGTTCACCACAACATTAAAGATTAATCTCAGTTCTATTGTAATACTGTAATACCGAGCCCAGCAAAGGTTTGTGACATTCGTGTACATTTCCATGCCTTCACACATCTGACTTTATTTCATGTATGAGAATGGCAATTAAGTATTTTAAGTTTATAACGCTTGTTTTCCTTATTATATCCTTTTAATGTGTTAACTATACTGTCAACTTTAACTATTCATGAATGTGGTTTTGGGGTGGAATTGGTTTGGCATCTTTATTTTCATTCTAGGACATCAGCAAATGAATAAAGTAAAAGTTTCCAATCATAGAAAAGCTGTTACTCATGTAAGACTTCGTCTTACTCAGCCTAGACCTTTTGAGGGGTTGGGAGTATTTAAAACTTGCCCTTGGTAGCTTGATGTAGCTTTTTGCAATAGTTGCTTTTTCTTAGTTTCTTTTCAAGACACTAAGGAATTTCAAGGGTTAGGATGAACATTGAAAGAAAATAGAGAAAGGCAAGAAGCAGATGTATCAGTTAAAGAGACATAATTAATTGAGGAGATGCACAACTGTTACTTAATTCTGTTTTTTAATATAAATATAATACTCTCTGGAGAAGATTAAGGAAAGACAGAAACCTTTCCATTTACATTGCAGTCAGTTTCCATTATAAAACTGTATGTATAATTCTTTGTAATATTGTCTTTGAGTACTTTTTTTAATTGAATGTTGTTATTTCTTAATCTGAAAGCAAAAGTAAGGAGTTTTGCATATTAAAAGAAAAAAAAGACATAGTATCCACGTCATTTTTAAATGAAGCTCATTTAAAAGCTTGACCTATCTATATGCTTCTTGGAGCAATTTTACTCATAAAGTTGCTCACTAATCATTTTCTAAACTTTTAATATAAATTACAATAACAGCTTACTTTCATATTTCCTCCAAATTTCACATGCCAGTGGCATGCAGAAGACGTTCTAGTTAAACAAAGAGTATACTGTTATTTAGTTATAGG